>NC_138655.1:23242830-23732830 GCF_964273445.1 Streptopelia decaocto
CGCAGGTGTGACCCTTCTATGCCCTTTCATTTATGGAACACAGATTTAGCAGTGACCTTGGTTTCTATAGGGGTAAGTTTAAACGTGGGCCTTTCTGCATGCCATTCCTACCGTTACCTTAGTAACAACTGTAAACATCGGGAGTTATCAATTCTAGGAGCAGACAGTGACTGAAAAAATGTAGTCAACTTCAGGAAGTGCAATTACTTAGAAGAAATTTAACTGAAAAGAAAATGTACTGAAATGAGAATTGGTTGCCTCCTAGCCAAAAGGACAGGAACTATCCTCCGCGTGCTTGAAATACAAACAAATAGTAGACTAGGTGTAACTCAGCATTTACAAAATTTTAAAACTCTTTGATTATTTGTCTGTAAGAACAGTATTTCCACAGAACAAAATATCAGTGTTTGAGACGCACAAGTAAGAGGTTTTTCCATACTGGAATGATTTCATGTCCTGTCTCTCGCTTGATGCACACACACTTTTACATGCCACAGATACGCTTCCTGCAGAATGAAACAATGCTGGATTCTTTTTGTCAGCTTTGAACTTGGGAATGACACTCCACAGTAATACTGAAATTGCGGTGGAATTTAATAACCAGAGTGTACCTCTGACCTGTGACCAACCTGGCCTACAGAAAAAAGTTGTCCAAAACCCACCACTGTTTAATTCTCTTTTGAAAATGCACTTGCAATCCATCCACCAGACAACAAAATGGAGCAATCTCTGGTCACAGGCACCAGGCCTAGTGATGAAAACCACTTGCCTGCTGTCATATGCCCTGATGTACACTCAGGACATGGCTGAAATTCGGTCAGCCCACATACCATGACAAAATAGCTGGTTGAGGCACACAAGGATCTGGAAAATTATGGGACAACTGCACTTTCAGTTATGGGATAGGGCATTTAGTTTTCAGGTGCCTTTGTAAGAGGCTACGGGGCCTACTCCAGCTGAAAGGTTCATGTTTTCTTAGACGACACATTAAATTCCACTTACACACCTATCCTGTGGCTATAAGAAAAGTAAAGTTTCAGGATTCTGAGCAAGAAAAAAATTAGTAACCTTTTCAGCCTCTCTAAAGCAGCTTCTTTCATTAAAAGCATTCCTGATACTAAAGAGAATTTGTGAGGCTACTTTTCTACTGTTACGAAAAATTAAATGGCATAGCCACTGGGTTACACCTCGCAAGAGAGTATCAAATTTGCATCTGGAATATCATGGTTACTTTCAAGCATTGCTAAAGGTTGGATGTTACAGTAGATGTTGGTGAAATCAAATTTCAGTGTAACGGCTACAAAAAGACCACACTAGGAGACAGAAAAAAGAAAAACAAACAGAACAACCAACAAACAAAACCCAAGCAAAATCAATTACATCTTTAAGCATGGCAAATGTTTTTATGTTTTTCAAACAAAGTGAAAATAACTATAATCATTTAAGAACTTAATACAAATAAAATCTGCAAGTTATTTTACTAATGAATGAGCACCCATCTTCAATACATGAAAACAAACATCCTGAATGTGTGAAAATTAATATTTAATCATAATTAAATGGTGTGTACCAGACAGCTTTCAAAGACTGTCCTATCCATCTCCTGCAGTCCAAAATATCTTTCTGTATAGGTATGCTGCACATGCTATATATGTATAATATTCCATATTTATGCACACATATAGCAATCATTTTCCCACTATCCAGACATAAGAGCTACACTTGCATGTCTGGCTACAGGTCTGCAAATCACTTTTGATTGAACTAACAGGGAACTGCTGAATTGCTGTGAATGGGAGGAGAAGTGGGTGGATGAAGGAACTGAGGTACTTTTTTTAAAAAATATTCTCTCTTTATCACCTTGTTTGTTCATAGCCACATCATACAAAATTTAAACCACATATTCTATTATCTTACTCTGTTTTTGAAACCGCTGTGGTTAGGGTGATTTATAAATAACTACAATTTGAGACTTAAGAACAGAAACCTTGGATTTCCACAGACAGATACCATATAAATAGTAGTTTTGCTCTTTTCCCATGCTTCATTCTTGGCAAGGTCTCAGCAGCCATTAACTAATAAACTGAACTCAAGATCAATGCTTTAAATCATTTAACAGCTGTGATTACAAACTGCTTTCATTTATTACAGAGAGTTGGTTTCCAGCAGTTCTCCAGGGAGTGACTGCTGAGATGATAGACTTGAAAAGAGTAAATTCAAAATCACCACCTGAATGGCATGATTTTAAAATACAAACTCGATCTACAAAGACTATGCATATGTGCTTGCTCTCAATGTAGAAATCTCAGTTTTCTGACATCTGTGTCTAGAGACTTGATGATTAAGAAATAAAAGGCTTACAAGGATTATTAGCCCTTTTACCTAAACTGCTTTTGTAGCATAGGTAGCATTATAGGTCCTAGATCTATAATCAGTGTGTTATTCCTGGTTTTAAAAGGTGGGACAAATAATGAAAGAACACTCAGAGAGAAGGTAGGTGAAATTAAAAGAAAGGAAATAAAAGCAAAAAACTGTGAGAGTGAGTGACCCAGAAGAATCACAGACGCTATTTTCAGTTTAATAAACTAGAAGCTCATTCAGCATATTCCAGCACATTATATACCTGTAAAGAAATGAATTGTGAAAGGAAGGATCCACCGAAACTTCTCTGAGAATGAGATCTCATCTTTCCCACTTGCACCCCTCCAACCTTTTCTAACCACTGTAACTCGTGGCTTTGCAATCAAAGCAGAGACTTTTTTTTGTGACACAACGTATCTATCAAGTTTTTACTGCCCCCTGAATCTTCCCGTGCAAAGCCAGTTCTGACAAACAGGGCGCAAGATGAACTCTACAGGAAAAGATTTTACCATCACCTGAAGTTTCAGGAGCTGTACAGAGAACAAGCCTGCAGGGCACTGCAGTGCGACATGGCTCTCCTTTCATTAAAGGAAATCTCCGTGGTCTACTGAAGCAGACAGATATCATCCCTTTAATTAATTTCCTTAGTATACAAGGCTTTTGCTCTTCGGTATTCATTTTATATTTTTATTCCCCACTTTCACATGTAAATCTCAAATACTTCCAACTATACTACACCTGATATTTTATCTCCAGAGTATAACAAAGATATAGACATTTTAAAACGCTGCTTGCCTTCAAACTAGCGGTGTCGGGCACACTACATATTAAAAACAGACAAAACAGGCCCTCTGCTATATGTATGTAGCTTCACTTAAAAATATAGTAACTTTTTTCACAAATTAATAGTTGAGAATAAACAAAACCTAATTTAGTAATCTCTTTTTTAAAAGACTGCTTCTAATTCAAAAAATAAAACCCTTATTCAGAATTGTCTCTTGAGAGAATTGGTACTATCACCTTTCACTTATTAGTATCAAACTCTATGCTACTAAATTGTTTTATAGAGAAGCCTAACATCTGCTTTATCACAAAAAACCCCACAGCATAAGGTTAAACTTACTTGATATACTGAATGAGTAAAGTAAGTAGTAGCTAACATAAATGAAACCTGAAATGGAACTTTACATTTTTGCACCAGTGTATGCTGTACTAAGTAATTTAAAACACACCTTGACACTGACTTTAAATTAAGAAGTGGAAGAAGTTGAGATGCACAGAAATACTACCTTTGCTTTTAGGATGTTACTAACAATTTTGTTTTGTCGTTTCTGCACTCACGCACAAAACCCAAAACAAAAGCAAAAGTTACATTCATGTCATTTCCAGATTTTGAACAATAACAACTTTTGTAATAGCAGACTATTCTGGTGTGATCATTGCTGCCGAAAAGATAATACTCAAGGTGAAGAATAACAAAGGCTGAAAATCAAAACTAGATACAAGGCTGAGCAGGTACCAGACTAGGACACTAATTTTCAAAACTCAAGTACAAAGCTACTTCTGCAGACTACATGTGTATTTTTATAAATCGGTAATTAACACAAACTAATCTATCAACTATTGATGCAAATAGATGGCTTCAAATGACAAATATTCAAAATTATGGAAGTTTCTCTAGTGAATTACAACTTTGTGCTTTGTTGCCAGGCACAGGTAGAGCTGACTTCAAGAAGAAAATAATTGTATCATTTATTATATTCATATAGCAGAACAGATGATAAATACAGTTAAAAGAAGAATATACTTAGTACAGTCATTTCGTTACAGGCAAAAATAATGGAAGCTCATAAATGAATGGTAAAAATAAATGGATAAATGGTAAAAATAAAGGCTATTCATAGATTCCTGTCAAAGACTTTTTCATTTATCATTTTACTATCAATGATAACATGGCAACCCATATATCAACCAGTTTAAAAAGGGCTAAAACCAGAAAATCTGTTATCTCAAAATAAGAATTAAACCCTCCCACTACTGGACAAGATGTAACCTCAGTTTCAGCAGACAACATCTTGAATTACTTCATTATCTGGAAATCAACATCAATGCAAGGGAAAAGAGAATTTGTTTAGTGTATTTCAGAAAGATTACTAAAAGTCTCAGCTGGACAGTCAATTTTTTTGGATGATCTCCTTTGGATGATTTTGGATTAATAAATAGCCTAGAAAAATCCCAGAAAGCCATGCCGTCTTGATTAGCGATAACAAAGTTTAACATTAGCACTCTTAAGTGGTCAGGAAATATTCCCACATTTAATAATTTCTTGAACTGCAGAAACAGAGGTGCCAACAAATGCTTTTTCTATGGGAGAGTGATTTTGAAAACGGTTAATTTTAGTTGTTTATACAAAAATTTTACTTCTATACATGTCAGGCTCAAAGCCATGTGGAAAGACTGGTTGAAACCAAAGAGATTAATCATAGTGTATAGAGTCTAATAAAATTATGGACTAAAATACTAAATATCAAGGCAAATATCAGATAGTCTATTGAAAGCATATCTCCTTTATCCTGTTCTAGAAAATGAGTTACATGAAACTATCAGGGTCCCAAAGATAGTACCTAAATGAAAATGAGAAGAAAATTAAACATATACTTCAAAATTGCAAGTTTGATTATTTCTAATTTGTTAAAGTTGTAATTTTCTGGGAGAATGTTTCTTTAAAACTGAAAGCTGTTCCACAGTATTTGCGCAGCTGATGCTGTTCAATTGCGGACGCACGGTTATTGAGGGAGACTGGCAGGGCAGAACGGCTGGTTTCATTAAGTGACCGTACCTGTTACTGTTTTGGTTTTGACAGGGCTGCTGGCGTACTCGGAGGCTTGATTTGATTGCTGCCTGGCCAAAGGTGCACTTCCAACTGATGCTTCGTCCTCTTTTTTCCGAGTTACTGGCACACCAAGCGGAACAGTTCCTACAGACTGCTAGAAATAGAAGTGTTTGTGAAACACCCAAAGCCAAAACACATTAATATTGAATTAGGACACTGTCTTGAGAATAATGTCTTAAACTACATATTTTGAAATGTATAGAGAACGACTTGAAAAAATAATTGGAGCACATTCACTTTGAAAACAAGCTATGAAACACTACATTCAGACTTGCATTTGTAATTATTTTAGTCTTGTTAGTCTGAAGAAAAGCTCTACAATAACGAAAAAGTGGAACAGAATTTATGAACTTGAAATGCCATGCTTGTTCGCCAATCAAAATGCACATGAGCAAACCCAGATAACCACAAAGAAAAATAATTATCTAAATATTTAACGGAAACTGGAAAATTTTAGCCAGATATAGAGACCCCAAAATTTTGCTAAGAAATTTATCAGCCTTCATTAAACTTGGAAAGAAAAGATGTGCTGTTATTTATACATGATTTTATTTGTTCCTCACATTTTAAATATGAAATTTAATTCTGGCAACTACTGATCTTGAATTGTTTTGTCTTTCAAGCTTATCAGTAAACTACAAACTGCTGAAAATATGACACTGTTAAACAAGACTGAAGACATTGAAGTCTGTATCCTTATGTAAAAGATCAGAAAAGAGTGATGTGTATTAATCCACATGAGTTGTGGACCTGGAGGTCCACAAATGAATACAGTCTATTGGCTTTGTTGTTACTTTTTTTACTAATGTGAGCTAGAAAAGACAGAATCACAAAAAAATCGGATCCTCAATTTCGCTGTACAGTTGGCTGGTAACATTTTGCTGTAGTATTTGCTGCTGCCTACATTGTTGATGTGTCACAGTTGACAAAAGCAGAGTATTTCTACAGTTGGTTTTGCAGAAGGTTATCATTTAAAGATGACAAAAGTTTTTTCTAAGGATCACACATCAGGATTACATGCATCTTAATCAATTTTTGTGTAATTTAATTTTGGTGGTATTGGAGCAAAAATGTAACCCATATAGCTGGGTAATGAGAAACCTCACACGTTGCATTAGGAACCTCTGTGGGAAACAAATTCGTGTGAGGCGGGCAATGTGCTTGTAAATTTTCTCCAATAGAAAACAGATCACTCAATCAAGCAGTGTGCAACACGTGCACACACACAAAACCCCAAAACAAAAAGAAAAACCATTTAATTGAAGGAGAATGACTTCCAAACGCCTTCACCATTTTCCACTATAAAAGTAAATTGAAATAAGAAAGACAATCAACTATTTAATCCTACTCCAGTGAAAACAATCAACTTATATATACAGTGGTAGGCAAAGTTAATAGGAAAATACTAATGTCAATGACAAACAGAACTCTCATCTTTCCTCCTCCCCCTAAATGTACAGTCATCAGCTTTGTCTCCAGAAGCACTAAGGAGTCATTCTGGAATACAGTAACATGCCACTTTGGTGTCCTCTAGCCATAACAACAACAAAAGAACCACCAGTTTGGAAAAGACAAGTATTATACCACAGAAATCCTTCCCACGTGCATATAAAGAGAGAGGCTGAAGTTTTGTAAACTTCTGTCAGACACATTGGAGCATTCCTTTTCAAAATTTAGCATTTTATTTGATACAACCTTCCATAAGGCAAAGCCATCTCAGCTTTCCCGTGATAGCAACTGTTGAGGCACGATTTGGCAATTCTGGATATAACACTGGAAGAACATGGACTCGCCAAGTGAAGCAAGTGTTTCTGAAGAATGAACACAGACAATGCAAGACAGTACAAAAGACAACAGGATGGAAATACTGTCTGAAGGAATATCTATTTCTGAACCACTGAAGAAACAGATCAGCAACATATAAGAAGTTACACCACTAGTCATATAGAGAAAAACATCAAGGCTATCACAGCCAGACAAAGCTGGAAAAAATTATGACCAAATATTGAGTGCTTGAGTGCTGATCTGGACAATGAAACAGCTGTTTCATCTTTGCTCACTGAAATCAAGCCTGATGTTGCTGTTGATGACGCCCAGTACAATCTTGTCAGGTTTTTGGCAAGAGATTTCTGGTTAAAAGAATGCAGAAGATGAAACATCAATGTTGAACTAAATGGAAAAGAATCATCAAGATTTGGGTTTTAGCCACAAACTGATGAGGAAATTGTGGCTTGGGAAATGTCAGATGACAGGAGCCTCACAGCTGTATGAGAAGATATATCTGATGGGAAAGGAAATATTGCAGGCAAGTGTTATCCAAAGAATCCAAGAAGCTAATGATAAAGTAATATGTAGTAAAGTTTAATACACCTACTTGGCATGTAAGCTTTATGGTTACTAATTGGTAGTGTTATAAAGAAGATAAATCAAGAACATTTAATAAAGTTATGGGACTACAGCAACATTTATATGAGGTTGTTTTGTTGACACAAAGTTCTAGAGTACTGACCACAGATTTATCAATGCAATAATGTTTTGTGACTATTATGCACTGAATACTAGATATGTAATAATTCATGCTACTCAAAGTAAGGAAATTCACTACTTTTGCAGTATAATTATTACAATTAACTTTTAAAGTGGTGGCTGAAAAAAACTACAGGAAAGCTACCCTGCTCCATCTTGAAATTTTATTGACACAAATAATCTAGCACATTGCACACCATATTAGGTATGTGTACACAAAACACACACAAACATATATGCTATTTATGCATATAAATGGAACAACAGATACTGTTGTGTTTTTTTTTTTTTTCATTTTATTTCACACTGTGCACTCAACATGGCTTTGGAAATTATAAAAATCTAAAATCAGAGAAAGGTACATAACAATAAAAGCTAAAAAAACAACCTGCCAAAAATACCAAGCCCCAAGTATTTCCTGATTTATGTGGAGATACGCCAACTAACTGAAGCTAAAATATCCTGTAAAGAGGGCTAGTGGAAATTTGCTTCAGGTTCATTAAATTAATATTGTAGTTAATTTGGTATTTTTGGTAATTAAATATTTTATTTCTGAATTACAACATCCCCTGAGTATGAGGCTGAAGAGGATGCAGGTGGATCTGGGAACATGAGAAATGCCTTTTAGAGAGAACTTGACCAACTGAGTAGACAGGCAACTTCCATTTGGAGGATGCCTATACAGTCACCGCCCTGACAACAAACCATAGTCAAAAGAGTATTCCAAGATAGGATAGTGCTCCAAACAGGAAAGGTGGTCTACCAAGAGGATATTTTGTAGACAAAGCAGCATGTAATATTTGCTACACTGATTATCTGGTAAGATCATCAGATAGTAATGAGGTGAAAATACTCTCAATATAACAAATATATTTTCCTCACCTCTTCCTGTCCCTGTTACCAAATGATTTATTTTTTTCTTTTTCTGACACTAAACAACTCTGTTTTCTTCTGTTTGTACATCATTCAGAGCTGTTAGATTTGAAATCAGTATAAAACATTTTTGACAAATGTGTGTAAGTTGTATAAATATTACAGAATCTTAACTAAATTCTTGTGTTCACTTGATTTTAGTAAAGGAAAGGAGCAAGAGGGTAAGAGAGCTAAAAAAGAGCAAGCTAAAATATTCCATTGTCTATGAGAACACAAACTGATAATATGTCAGGAAATTCATGAGCTTCTTTTCCCATTGGAAAATGCTGAGATACTGAATGCTGCCTTCACCCCAGGCTTTACTGGTAAGACTGGCCCTGAATCCAGCTCCCAGAGACTGAAGAAAAAGATGGAGCAAGGAAGAGGTGCCCTCAGTGGAAGAGGATCAGGTCAGGGAATCCTGAAGCAAACTAGACATTGATAAGTCCATGGACCCTGATGGGATGCATCCACAAGTGCTAAGAGAGCGGGCAGATGCCATCACAAGGTCACTTTTGATAGTCTTTGAACAATCATGGTGACTGGGAGAGGTGTCTGAGGACTGGAAGAAAGCAAATGTCATTTCTATCTTTAAGAAGGGCATGAAGGAAGACCCAGGGGACTACATGCCAGTCAGCCTCACCTCAGTCCTTGGGAAGGGGATGGAACAACTAATCCTGAAAACCACTTCCAGGCATATGAAGGACAAGAAGATGGCTGGGAGTAATTAGCATAGTTTCACCAAGTGGAAGTAATTCTTGACCAATTTCATAACATTTTATGATGAAATGACTGGCTTGGTGGATGAAGAAAGAGCAGTGGGTACTGCCTACCTTGACTTAAGCAAGGCCTTTGACAGTGTTTCCCACAAGACCTTCACAAAGAAACTTATGAAGTAGGTGCTAGATGAGTAGACAGTGAAGTGGACTGAAAACTGGCTGAATGGCTGGGCCCAAAGTGGGGTGACCAGTGGCACGATGTCTAGGTAGACTCTAGTAAGTAGCAATGTACCCCAGGGGTCAATAATGGGTCCAAGTCCTGTTCAACACCTTCATTAATGGGAGTGTTTGATATGCTGAAGAGTTGTGCTGCCATTCAGGGTGGCCATGACAGGCAGGAGAAATGGGTTGACAGGAACCTCATGAAGTTCAACAATGTGAAGTGCAAAGTCCTGCACGTGGGGAGGAACCACCTCAAGTGCCTGTATACAGTGGGGCTGTCCAGTTGGAAAGCATCTTGGCAGAAAAGAACCTGGTGGACACCAGAATGAACAAGAGCCAGCAAAGAGCCCTCGCTGCAAAGAAGGTGAACGGTATCCTGGGCTCCACGAGACAAAGTATTGCTAGCAAGTCAAGTGAGGTGCTCCTTTAGTCAGTGCTGGATCTAGTTCTGGACTCCCCAGTACAAAAGAGAATGGATATACTGGAGAGACTCCAGCAAAGATGATTAAAGGACTGAAGCATCTTCCATATGAGGAAAGGCTGAGAGAGCAGGGACTCTTCAGACTGGAGACAAGAAGGCTCATAGGGGACCTCATCAATGTATAAAAATACTGGAAGGGAGGGTGTAAAGAAGATGAATCCAGGCTCTCCTCAGTGGTGTCCAGTGAAGGACCAGAGGCAGTGGGCACAGACTGAAACACAGGACGTTCTCTCTGATTCTAAAGAAACATGTTTTACTTGTGAGGGTGACTGAGCACTGGAACAGGCTCCTTATTGAGCAAGAACTACTACAACTTACTGCAACCACTAACAGGATTTTGTAGACTTCACATATAAGAAAACGAAAGAGTTTGCCTCAAGTTGCTTTCAAAGAGAGATGTTAATTTTATTATAATATAAACATAAGCACCACTGGGTTTGCCATATCACCTTTTAAAGAAAATATGCTGCACATGGTACCATACAGTATACAAACAGACAGCAGAACTTACTACAAACTGTTTCAGTAGTTTCCTCTATTATTACTAGGAAAATCTAGAAATTATAAACTTGCAACAAACATATTTAAATGAGAAAATCAAAAGCATGCAAGAAAAACTCTGTTTACTTTAGTTTTGTATATATTGACTTATTTCATTTCTGCCAAACCAAATATTATAAGATGCATTACTACTCAGGAATAAAGTCCAGCCATGTCTGTAAGAATGGCATTATAATGACCTACGTCCAATATTGCCAACTAATAAGAGGTGATAATAGACAAGACTATAGATATAGAAGAGACTTGTTTCACACAACACTTCCACTTCAGCAAAGGAACTGAAGAATGCCACCACATTTCTAGTAACCATGGGAAAAATTCAAAAGCAATACAGAGATTTGTTCAAGCACTGAAAGCACCGCATGCATTTTTAGACTGCAAAGTTCTCATTGTTTCTGAGTTTCAAAGGGGACAATAGAAAACTTATAGATGCATTTTGAAACTCAGAATAGAGAAAAAGTTATATTTACATCCATTTACCCTAGAGCACTGACTGTACGTAGAGCCACAACAGCAACCACACAGATCATTATTCAAATAACTAACAGCAGCCACTTTTTTGGCATGCACTGTCTCTTGTAATAAAAAGGTAATATGCTACACTGCCATTCACTGAGAGCATCTGGCTCCAAATATTCTATTGCATTTAAAAATTATGCAGAAGCCTTAAAGACTAGTTGTATTTCCTTTTTTTTTTCTTCCCCCCACCCTGTTAGTTTAAAATAAATGTGAGGAAGAATGATGTATATAACTTGCACACTCTACAGAAACATAACTTATGTAGAAGGGTTGTACATTAAGTGAATTGCTTAACTCTAACATATTTTTTTAGATAAACACAATCCCCTTCTCCTGCAAGCAACTGTCACACAATGTTCCTAAAGGTATAAAATTCCAAGTAGGAACAAGTCAGAAAATTTCCTTCTAATGATAGGAGAAGCAGCAAAAAACTTTACTGTAGTCAACTACTACAGACATTATAATTTTTATTATTATGTGCAGTCTATTGCCACTGTTATGCCAATGATGTGATGAAACTAGCATAATGTCAGGTTTATAAATTAATATCTAAAATAATTTCAAATGACTGAGCAACTCTGAATGCTAATAAGATTAGAAATGTGATACAGTAATTCTAACTAAATCACAAACAATTCAGAAAGCTGTATAAGGTAATGATACAAATTACAACATAGCTACTTAATCAAGTTTGCTAAAAATTTTGCAACTCGTGATCAAAATCATGGACAAATAAGTTTCCTAATGTAGTCCCTAAACCCTTCTAATCACTTGGTATACAAAGACAACCAAAAGAGACAACATTGAGTAACAGCTGATTATATACAATATCATTAAGGACTTTTGTATGAACATTTGAAATGACCAGGCTCCATTACATTTTGGAAGGATACATAACAGTATTGCAAAAGTAAATAAATGGTCTGTTTTAAAAAAAGAAGTATACAGGGAAATGTTGCACTGCTCCAGTTACGATGCAGGAATGAAGAGTAACTCAAAACATTTTTTAAAAAGCATAAAGTTATTAAAAAAATAAAGCAGCAATTCACACATTGAAGTTTTTTAGATGCTGCTGATGCAGAATGAGATTCAGGGGACTCCAATTAATGTTTGACAGTTACTACCTAACAAGGTCATTTACACACATGAAACAGAAATGTTTACAGATCATGTTAATCCTCTCACTTCAAGGATCCAGTGTGAAAGTGCCCTGCTGTGCATAGTATAATTATGAGACATTTAATTCTATTTCTACATATACATTTAATTATAATTCTATAATAATGAGACAAATACTGAGAGAGTCTTATATTGGCTATTTAATAATTGACCACTTATAACTGAGACAGAACATCAGGCTACACAGACCACTACTTTGATCAATTACAACCAATTTAAGCTTTAGATATTCTACTGGTCTGCCAAAGAACAGTTAAAAATAATTTTAAAATCAGGGAAAAAGCTTCCAGGAGTATGCATAATGAAAAATAAGGTCAAGAATACATCAAGGAAAACACTGTGCCACACAGACCCACAGCCTTAACTTCTCGTATCATTTCTTAGCATTTCATATGCAAAGAATTGTTTTGATGTTATATACAAAACCTGTTACAGCATTCAATTATGTCAAGTTATGCACTGGATGGTTCATTTCCTATTAAAATGGCTTTTAACTCAGGAGGTTTATGGGGTCTCAATACTTATAACTAGTTGCAAAATACTGATCCTAAATAGTGACCATCAAAACACATTTTCTCTATTCTTTTAATTAAACATTATAAATGAAAATGTGAAATGCAAATTTTTAATATGCAAAACATTTAAAATAATTCAAAATAAGGTCGACAGTGTGTGCAGCAAATTACAAAATAGCAGGAAAACAGAATAAATATGTGGAGCAAAAATGCATGATTGGCCCATATGGAAGAGAAAGCTTCCCCTCTCCCCGTTCTGTTCCCTCCAAAAACACGTACCTGCTGAATGTGCTTACTAGCTCGTTTCTGAGGTTGGTAGATAAGCCAAGTATATAGGACTGGATCCACATTAATCGCTAATCCTTGTACACTGGACAAGAGTACTGCACCTAGAGAGCATAGAAAAGAAAATGTAAACTATCTGCTAAAGAATTGCCATACATGGGCTCAGTTTTCTTGCACACAAATCATCTTTGATGCAGACTTCTATTTGGATTAGACTTACATATATATTAATTTTAAATTCCAGTTAAGAGTAACAAGACAAACTTCAATAACTTCCTGAAAGTGAGAAACTTGCCAGCACTGCCAGTGCTATGGCCATATACACAAAAAAGCAGAGAATTGCATTTTGATTTTGCTTATGACAATTTTTAGCCAAAACAAAACGCTTGTTTTCACAAAGTTCTGTGTGTAGCTGAATACACACAACACCTTTGCTCAGATTCTCAGCCAGCAACAACATTATGCAAGAAATGAGTCAATGAGACCCTTGACCAAAAGAGGAGAATATAAAACATGACTCTCACCAACTTCAATAAAGAAAAACTTAACTCTAGGGCAGTCAGTTCTTTTAATAAAGACAGGTCTACCTTAGGTTTGTGTTCTGCCCAAAGCTGCTCAGAACGAACGTGTTTCATGTAAATGCAGTCATGGATACTCTTTAGTGGACTACTTAGATAAAATAAGGAAAATTTTTGAACTGTAATGTTGGCGGTCTTGGTACTGTGAGCTCTTAGGATTTTATCCCAAGTTTTATAATACATCTTTTTTTGTTTAAATCTCACCTTTGAAGTCCTAGGATTACAAGATAGGACTTCATTTCTTAAATGTAAGCTTCTAGTTTTCTTATGCTTGTGAAGAAAAACTTACATGGAAAACACTAAAGCTCAAAATAGGAAAAAAAAGCCTATTCTCAGGATCTAGAAATCTTAACATATAGTTCAAACCAAGCACACTAACACCCAATTTATGAAGCATTATTCCATTGAACCTGCATTAAAAATCTGATGATGTATTAATTTATTGAAGCTTTTATTTTAGTAGTACAGATAAAGTATCTATTGCAGAAGAACTTAATTACAGAATTGCAAAATGCAGAATCAAATGGATTAACATAACACAAAGACATCAATTATATTGAAAAAGCATGGCAAGTAGTAATAGGCAGTTATCTTTCCACATAAGCTTTGAAATCTTACAGCAAATAAATAAATGAAATAATGAAACAAATTCAAAACAGACACCCGGGTTACTGGAAGGTCCCAAAACCAAGTTACAGAGAACTTACAGTAGTTCTGTAACTCAAAGAATCATAGTTCCTAAAGAAATATATGTTATGATACTCTGTAGTATACAAGTATGCACTCTGAATTTAATAATAAATTTAAATAAACTCAGAAAGCTTGTCACCTAATTCACTGTACTTTCCAAAAAACACCAAAAACATGCCTCAAAATATGTAATACATCACAAAAACTGTTAACGAGGAAAAAAAAAAAATGAAAGGGGTAAGTTATGAGTTTATTGCATACAACTACATTTTAAAACCAGGTGAATTCCAAATGGCAGAAGACCCACCAACCTGGGGCAGTGTAAGCAAAGCCTGATGATCTCAACAGGAAGATGGCAGTCAAGAAACACAGAAAGATTAATCATCCGCCTTGCACAGGCTCAGAGCTGGAACACACGCTGTGAGGAACCCTTATACACACACCCGGCTATGTGATCTGATGGTTTTAAATGTCAGTAATAAACCTTAGAAATAAATCTGCAAACTAAGGCAAAGCCGATGTCGACTATAAAGTGAAGGGGTAAGGTGCAGGTAAGAAGCGCAGTGAACGTGCCTTGCAGCAGGAGCTGGACGGGACAAGAAAAAGGAAGGAGAAGGTAATGGAGGACTGACAAAGTATATGCTACAATCATTAACTTTCATAAGATAATTGGATGCCAAAATAAGAGAATCCTGCATCTTTAAGAGATACTGCCTGTTGTTAGCAATACTTAATGAAAGGTTTAATGTATGTGTGATACGACAACTGGGAGTCAGAGACCTCCCAAAGAGTTAGGAATAAAGTCAGCCTACATGCAAAGTCAACAAAGAAATCCCACGTTTATAACTGACTCCTGAAAAGGGAAAAAAATATACAGTGTTACTGGAGCAAATGATGCTAGTTACTCAACTTAGTTTTAGCTAATTTTTTGCAGTAGATAAACTAAGAAGTTCAATACAATTAAGACATGCTTTGAACTGAAACTATCTTTTCACTTCAATGAAGTCAGGTTAGTACAATTCCATAAAATTCTAAACTAAGGTAGAACAGAGATTAAAACAGTTTATTTTTCCACTTGTCTTTTGTCATTGATAGCCATTGATAGGAAAAAAAAGAAAAAAATACCAAAAAAAACCCACAACAACAAAAAGAGAAAAACAAATAAACAACAAAACACAAATCCAAACCAGTACCAGTAGTCAGATAAGCAATTACAATTTTTTGCCGTTCAATTTGACTGTCGGGTAACTTTGTCCTCCTACCAAGCCAACTCTGTCCCACTGAATTACTGACATTTACTGCTGTATTTGCTACTCAGCCACTATAATAAAAGAGCAATTTAATCACCTATGTGAAGTTGTATTCTGTGTAACAGCTGTCTTCAAAATAACTATGTAGTCAAAGAAAAATTTCTTACAATTGTCTCCTCCCATCCATAAAAACCCCCAACTCTTAAACTTGTATTTTCATGTCAAGAAACAAGAGCCACCCCCCCGCTCCAGTTTTCAACAAAGATCTCACTGCTGCGAGGATGAAGCTTTAAGTTGGCAGCAAACTCCTCACACGTCTAAGAAAAAAAATTAATTGCTATTTTGTCTCTGTTAAAATGCAATGCTTGAGTTTCCTGGATTTCATTAAGATTGTGGTGAACTTTTTCTCCCCTCCCCTTTTCTCCTTTTAATTAAATTTACATTTCGGAAAAAAACAGACCTTAGTCCCATACCACACCAGGTTTCCTTTCCAGATCCCCGTTCTTGCCAAAGTCATCTATTGCATCTATCTATTAAATGATTAGGAAAATAAGAATCAAACCAAACACCACGTACTCTTTGAACATTTGAGAATTTCCTCAAAGTCATGGTGTCATTTGCCAGTTTGGGTCAAATCATCTCTTTCTTCCCCAACTGTTGTCCCTCTGCTGAAGGCAGGAATGGAGGGGAGGCTGGAGGAGGACCAGGAGGAGCAGAGCACAGCTGTGCTTGGCACTCTCATCCTGCGGACGAGCTTCTTGACAAGCTTCCTCAGACAACGACAGCTGCAGCAACAGCTCTCGGCTTCCCAAGGGACCAGGGGGCCCGCAGAGGACAACCTGGGGCCTCCTGCACTTGGGTCAGCTCTGCTGCCACCTCCTCCCACCTTGAGTGCAGAGCAAAGGCTGCTGGAGGAGCAGGGAGGAGAGCACCAGCCTTGGGCTCCAGCCCTATGCTCTCCTTCTAAAGGGAAAATCAAGCATTCAGTAAGTGGGACAAAAAGGGATGGTGCACTTCTGGTGAGGCAGAAGAGGACACCTGGGGGACGCAGCTGCTGAGAAGAGAAGCAAGAGGTAAAGGCAGGATAGGTGAAATGGGGCAGAGTCGAGCTGCAGGCTGGTGGTGCTGAGGGATGCTCGGTGGTGACGAAACAGGACAGGACTTCAAAGATCACAGAGACAGAAGAAAAGGAAGAAGGCAGCAGGATGGTGAAAGAGGAATGCTGAGGTAAAAGAGCACTTTGGGAAGAAGGGAGATGGCAACACTTGGCAAGCCCAGCTGTTTTTCTGGAGATGTAAAAGCCTTGTGAAAGAGCAAACCGCGCTACTGAGACACTCCCAGCACTTTTGGTGAGAAACATTTACTAGGAAGAGTAGACAATTTTAGTTCAGTCATATATCTACTTGTTGAAACTCAACATCTAATACAACAGCAACAACATACTATGATGCACTAGACTTTGAGAAGCAGCCTCACTATTTCTGTACAGAAAAATGTTTTATCTCTGCAATAATAAAGGATAATCCTGGCAGAACTGTTTCTAAATTCTGCTCTGTGCATATGCAGTATCCAAACACACCCATATTGCTATTTCCAGAAAAAAAACTTTCAGTAAAACATTTAAGATAGTCCTCTATAAAATTATCTGAAAAACCCTTACAGGAAACTAAAGTTCTAGTTAATGTGCAATTTCTATTGGGGAGGGATCACAAATATGAACGAAGGGAATGATCTACAATAAAAACTAATTCTGACAAGTTTTGTTTATTTTTAGTAACTAAGTAACTAAAGAAAACATTATACCATCTTGCTATATAAACTGCACCACAAGTTATTTTAGCGTTGATCTCATGACTCCTGTATGTCTCAGACCATGGGAATGATCAGCAGGTGCTGATACAGGTTGAGTTAGCATCATGGATTTAGTATCCAATTATTTTAAAGGATAACGGAAAGAAGAAATAATCTTTCCACTTATTATTTTGCATTTTGAAGGGCATTTCCACAAAGGCATACTATAAAAATACAAAACTGTGCATTACACCCAAACGAAGAGTTCTCTTTTTATAAAAGTATATAGGTAATTAGTTCTTTCTGCTAGTTGACTCAGAACAGATGCATTGTAAATCACTACATGTGGAAATACCCAACTCTGTTTAATTTTAGCCTGGGAGTCAACTAAGGGAAAAGAGTGCTCTTTAGTACTCTGCTCACTGCCAAAATGGCTCATTTGCCCACATTCCAAACAGGCTTTACCAATTAGCTATCCCATGGCACCACAGCCATTTTCAGTCGCATCCCAAGCTGAAGAACGAGAGCTGAAGTAGGACTTCAAGATTGCACTTACACAGCATAAAAATTAAACATGCAACCTTTTTGTCTACTTTGGAATATCAACGACAAGCCAAATACGATTGTCTTGCAAAATAACCAGCTTATCTAAAAGACAGAGTTCTGCATTTCATCCCGAATTGCCGAGTCAGACAAGGGAAACAGATATTTCAATCTACATCAAAGTTTACAGGATTGTAAAAAATTATTTTTATATTATGCCAGCCACAATAAGTTAATAAATTTTGTCTAACTACTGATATATATGTCTGCATGTCTCCCTATTCAAGGTTGACTTGAATGATTACAGATGGCCTTTAATATAAACATTATCCTAATTTTATCTCAAAGAAAAATCTCCAAGTATGCTGTACTTTCAGAGTTTTACGTTCACCAAGTGCTTAAAATAACTCTAAGATCAATTGGTTTAGTTGCTTAGACCAATATTAAAATATTTTATTAAAACAGAAGTAGTGCAGCAACATTTTCCCATGAACTAAGGCACCTTGGGCTGTAACATCAAACACAGTTCTCCTTCATACAACACTTAGTCTTTGCTCAACCATACACACACCAGAATGTTTTAACACTGTTCATTTGGGGGCGGGGGAGGAATAAAAAGCAGCTTTTGATCTAGAAAACATTCAGTAAGAATGTACTTCTACTGCTATCATGACCTTGTAACTTTCCTACTGAGGTTTATAGCAGAAAAGCATTACGTGCTGAAACAAAAGAGGTCAGCATCATTAGTTCTCATTTCAAAAATAGAGAAAGTGAGGCACAGAAGTGAGATTATTAAATCACATAGCAGCACCCAGGGATATAATTCAGATGTTAAAATTGTGCCACAGCTAAGTACCTACTGTAACTAATAGCAAAAATAAACGTACGGGTTTGGCTTGTGTTAAACATAACCCTAAATCACACAGGTCTAATTTCAATTGAACCTTCTGATAAGCCGTTATTAGGGTTAAAGAAAAGAAACATCCTATCTCCATCAATATGCATACACGAATACTCACAAATACCGAATTATGTAATTATAACATGGAATTATAGTCGAAGACGTAAAACAATGAGGCAAAACATGACACTGCTCAATGCATTGATTAACACGAACAGCTGTATATCAGGCATCATTTTTCTAAAGCACAGGGAGCCACAGCTCTGTAAATCAAGCTGAAGCAAGGTATATCAAAACAAGGTGTGGAGAACAATGCTCAGGTATGTCACACCATCTCTGCCCTTTCATGTTAAGAACAGAATTGAGTCTATCTTGTATTTTGTCTTTCTTACTGAGGAAAAACGTTATGACATGAGATGGGAAATGTGTAAACAGCTGTAATATACAGAAATGTCAGCTTTTTACTGAATCACCTCTGTGACAACATAACAGCAATATTTCTATGCTGAGCTGCATAGCATCTCTTTCATTTCTAGGTTTTCAATGCAAGAACATCTCATTCAAGTATCATTTCCTCATGTTCACCTTTAGGTCCTGTTTATATCTTTAACCATCATACTTACTATTGTGTAAACATAAGGAGAACAAGGAGCTCTACATTCAACTGACAGAAAGTACTACACAGATAGAAAGGAAGGATATATTATAATGACTTCAAAACCATGTTGTCAGTGAGTGAATAAAATTATATGAATATTTTAGAAAACATGAACCATTTGGAACACTTGGTTTGTTTCATTCATTACAGAAAAAAAAAGGGGGGGGGGGAGGGGGGCGAGAAATACAACATTCAAGTTGTCCAGAGTTATGTTTCTGCTCAGAAAACACAGGTGGCCCAAAGGGTGGCCCAAAGGGTGGCCCAAAGGGTGGCCCAAAGGGTGGCCCAAAATAACTCGGAGTAGAGGCTGTTAGTGGATACAGCTCTGCAAGCAGGTGGGCAGAAACCCAGCAGAACTTACAACTAATCACTGCAGTTTGCAAAGGTATCAACCAGACTTTGGTCCCTTTGTCCCTTTTTTGCCTGGAAGTCCCACTAGAAAGCTAGTTAGCATTTGATGTTGTAAACCTGATCTGTGTTTTTTTATGAAATGTCATGGATAAGATCTGGTCTGCCAGCATTGTGACACTTTCACATATAGAAGAGTTAGTTCTCAGGCTACCGACAGTTCTGCCTCTGTATCTGATACCACCACAATTACATGTGTGACGAAGATTACTTAGACCTCTAATGCCAGAAACTACACTAACCTGATCATATCTGACCAAGTTTTCAAAATGCTAACATGGGTTTGAGAATTTGAGCTCTGTGGCAAAAGAAGTCAAATACATATTGCATTGTCAAGGCCGTTTCTTTGCATTTTCCATATGGAACCAGTACAACTCGCTCTTATGGGTCAAGAGGAGACTGTACATTTCATTAAAGTAAGAAGTTGTTTGGTGCTTTGAAGAAACTATGGGGCAATTTTCCTCATTTTTTGTTTGCTCTACTTGGCTAAGACCTCTTCGATCCTATTTTAAAGGCCACATGGGCTATTTTTCAGATTATGAGGACTTTTTAGCCTCATTTGTAAAATGCTGTAACTACACAGAATGAATTTCAGATGAACTATTTAAAAGGCATCTTCTCAAGAAAACCAGAAATAAAATGTTAGTATGGTTATTTTCTGTTAAACAAGAATTTTGCTAATTCCTATATTTAATGGACAGATTAGAAATGAGAGGAGTAGCGCAGCAAATCTCTTCTTTCATTTGATCTCAGCAGTCTAGTACTACTTTTGGATCATATTCTATTCTGCAACAAAAATTTAAACAAATTGAATTATAAAATAAGAGATACTACAGCTCGAACCTAGTGTCCGCCTAAGGAATCAACACGCATAAGGACAAAGCATGTTTAATTACGCAGCCTACTGGTATTCCCTACAAAAATTCCACAAGGTGTTTCATCCAAGGCTTTTAAAAAACTATGCTACCTATATGGGATAAGAGAGGAAGTTGAATAGATAAATAATTTGCAATTGGTTAAATTAATTGTGAGAAAATAAACAGTGATAGGAAAACATGGTAATTTTCACTATGGAAGATGGCAGAGCCCTGCAGGGACCTGTGCTGCCCAACACATTTGGGAGATCGATGTGGTGGCCGACTCTGCTGAGCTACCCAGAGTATCCAAGAACAGGGCCCAGTAAAGAACTCCCAGAGTATCCCAGCTGATTCAATACAGATAAACACACCTTTCCGACTGGTATCACTGCCTTGTATCATAACTGTACATGTAAAATGATAACTGAGCTGACTGCTTTGATTCAGAAAACAAGATTTCTGTTTATTCTAGAAAAGCATCAGCTCAACGTTCACTAGAAAGGAAGAAACAGGCAATAAAACAGAAAATGCAATCTATATCAGTGCATAAATCCAGTGTGTACACAGAGACTGAGAACACTGCATGCAGCTCTGGTCAGTCAAAAGGGTCAGTTAGAAGCATTTCAAACCTGGAAACTTTTGTTTCACAATACCATTCATTCACTATTTATGCTCCCTGATTCACGCTATGCTCCATGCCAAAAGCATTATACATTCTCCAAATCCCAGAGCAGAGAGCACAGTAATAAAAATGTATACACACGTGTATCTTGAATTTCGCTTACTGGTTAAGTAATTTTCTTTTCTTCCTTTTTAAATGGTTGCCTATTTACTGTAGTCAACTCCAAAGCAAATGGGTTTTGAACAACTCCAGGTCTAAACCACCTGCATGTGGACCTTAGAGCCTTAGACAAACTGCAACAGCTGAACTTCTTTCCAAATACAATATTATTTGTCGATTTTTATTATTGCATTGTTCTTGGCAAGTATGCAAATGTTGAAGTACCACCAGTAGCTGTGTTTTACATACTGTTTACAGAGCTGTTAATTGATGAAGATACTGGAGTCTCCAGATAGGCAACATATGAGTTCTAATCACTGCAGACAATCCTGCAGCACAGTTTGATTAAAAAAAACCCTCCAAATTCCACACAGAAACTGCTGCAGAGAGAGCTTCAGCTGAAGGCCAAAGGGCCGTGGAGAGGCAAGGCACAGAGAAAACACATGTCAATGGACAAAGACCTCTTGCAAGAGAGTGAGGGAAATAATGTTTTGACAGAGCAATTGCTGAGTAAAATCTTGGGAGCTGCTTGTGGAGGAGCTTTGTCCAAATATGACCTGCTCATGGGTATTCTCAATTGCCTTTGAAGGAATGCTGTCTATCGAGAAGACCGTTCTATTGCAAAGGGAAATTCTCAAGCTGCATGTTTTACTAAATGAACTTTTTATTCCTTGCTGAACAACAGAACTGTAAGAACAGTGAGAATCACACAACTCCACACCAGCCAGACAGTGGACTGAAATTGAAACTAAAGCATCCCGATGGACAAAGGATGGATCTTCAAGGTCTAGAAGACCTGAATGCTCCAGCTGAGAGCTGGCACAACTGCAGGTTTAGGACGATAGCTGACTTGGATGTTTTCAATAAGGGATACACGAGGCTGAGAAACTGTCTGACCAACTATGAGATAGTTTAGTGCAAGGCTGCTCAGGGTGCAAACTTCCAGGGTTCTAGGTGAATAGTTCATACAGCACAAGAAAACACTGGAGAACCTGAGGCAGAAGTCTCAAAGCTACCATAAATAGGCTGGGTTTGAAAGGCTTAGTCACATAGAACCATTCCCAGACTTGTAGAGCACCTGTAAAGTCAGAAATACTGCAGGAAATCAGAAAAGAAGGGCAGATTTACCTTTGGCTTTAAAGGTCAGATTTGGTCTTCACTTCATAACAAAGGCATCTATCTTGGGTAATTCTCAGCCCAGAAACACAGCCAGGAAGATGACGTTAGAATTATCAATATCTCATTTAGTTTAAAAAAGCAGAAAATAGCTGAGGTCTGCTCCAAGGCTCTGAAATCATGGGAAACAGATCTTTGCTGGAATACTTGATTTCACCCACATCCCAACAGGGAAGAGAGGATCACACGCCATCATCTCTCCATGTAGAGAATAATATCAGTCATGATCCAAACATATTACCCTTAACTAAGATATCAGAATGCCTAATAAGCTGTCTCAACTTTTCTAGCATGAAAAATGGCAGAGTGAAGCTTTGCTGTCTATATTCAGTCTATATCGGTCAGCAGTTCACCATGTATCACAGCACACGGAGATCAGGATCACATCTTGCCCTTCCTTGTGACCAGACTGGCAGAGCGCTGCCACACGGCTGCTTCTGTTGTGACACAACATTAGAGGAAGATTGTGAATTAATGATATAGTTAAAACGAGCAATGCCTAAATATACCTCTTTCTAAGTGACTTTCAATACGATCTCCAGTTTGTTATTAATATTTTTATAATACAGGGTTTAAACTAAAACCAGCAAATGCTCTGAAAAGTGCCAAGAAGTTTCTTAATACAGCTCAGCTTCTGTATTTATAAACACCTCATTATTGTCGGCCAAAATGCTATTTTGCAATTTCTTACAGCAGTATTCCACTGGGAACTGCAACAGGATTCTTCCCCTATGGCAACAGGGCACGAAGGGAGCTATTTTCATTCCTTCTTCAGCAGCTGAACATTTGTAGTGTTGTGACTATGGTTACAAACTGGTCTTGCACTTTAGGTTATAAAACTGAAGTCTTTTCAGCAGCAGATGCCTCACGTGCCTTCTTTAAAAGTAATTTGAATAATATACAGCTGTGGTTTCTGTTTCCTTTTTCCTTAAACATTACAGCTCCTCAGAGGCAACAGGAAACACACAGAAGGACTCACAAAATATTTTAGGTGCTCATTTAAAAGAATACACCCACAGACACAGAGGTTGAGGAATAGAAAGTAACTTAGGAAGGCAAACAAGCTTTACAGTAGAAATTCCACATTAGGTTATGCTTTTCTATGGCAGAAATGTAAGTAGAGGAAGAACGGAAAACTATGTATCTCCTAAATAGAAAATCCTAATTAATTCATATATTCTTTTATATTGGTTAAGAAGACTTTGTGCTCTACAAGATTGCAAGAAGTGGCATATCAGTAAGTTGCCAAACAATAAGCCACAATCAAAATTGCCACAGAACATTGCACTACCAAAGTTGTGACACTACAAGATCGGTCAAGTTACGTGGACAGTTCTACCATAAACTTCACTTTTTTTTTTCTTCCTTAAATATGTGCACCCTAAGAGAAACTTGATACATAAAGGCTCAAGTTGAAAGCAAACATTTTCTAAAAAACAAAACAACACAAACAAAAACAAAACCCCACAAACAAACCCCAAACAACAAACTAACACCCCGCAACACATGAGAGAAAACCAACCAGCCAACAAAAGAGAAAAATAAACAAACAAATGAACTAAAAAACAAACCCACAACCTTCTAACCAATATAACCAATAATTTTGAAAAATATGAAATTTGCAGTGCTTGGTTACCTAGTGGGAAAAAAAACAAGTTTTACATCCTATGAAAATAAAATAAGCAGGTTTTCTACCGGACAGTCAATCCTGGTCCTTTTTGCAGCCGATGTCTGCAAAGGCAATAATTTCAAAAGGGGCTTGTATTTGTGAGAGCACACACAGATAAGAAAAAACACGTCACTGAATCTGTGCTCAATTTACATAAACACGGAAAATTACATTTTAGACGTATACTCAATAACATCATGTTGACTTACTCCAAATTTGAATTAAATTCCACGAGTCCATTAAAGATAATTTGATTTTGAGAGTTACAGTACCATTTTGATAGACTTACACCTGTGATATAAAGCCAAGAAGCCTTCCTCAGCTTATGAAATCTACATGTAAGAAAGGAACATAAGCATCTCCACATATACTCAAATTGTTGTACCAAGACACAAACAGGCGTGGACCAACTGACATCTCAGATGTGGACATATCTGTGTTCACACCTCCGGGAGGGGAGTCGGCTTCAGAAAGTCTTGGGACTGTGCTGTAGTTTCAAGAGATTGCAGAAACATTTAAAATTAACGACATTAGATAATGGAGGACTTGTTCAAGATATCCAATGTACTACTAACTAAAAATTCCCACACCGTGTAAATAACAAGGAGAATTGCCCTGCTGCATACTGCAAAGTTGCGTGATATACTGATTGAATTTACATATCAGCATATTGAATGCATACAGCACCATCTGGATTCCTTGCCTGCAGTTTTGTCTGTTACTTCTCTTTCATCGGGGATGCTGGAAAACTCAGCAGAACTAAAAGCTTTCCTTTGTGTAATCTCCTTGTAAGTAAACACAAAACCCAGAAATAAAAAAATTACTCCATTAATCACAGATTCAGTCAACTCTGTATGAAATGTAAAATTGCACCTTTACTGGTATGAATTTTATCCTCTTCTGGAATAGCTTCATATACGCTGGTTACAAAGAGGAATTGCTACAACATGCCCTCTAATTATTTGGTAACTTCTAAAACTAGCATTTATGCTTCTAGAAATGTACAGTAATTCAGACTCTATAGACAGTGGTGATGGTCCCTACGATTGTTACAGGTATTGATTAAAGAATAATCTTAGCTAGGCAAGGGAAAGCCCATCAGAGTCGTATTTACAGAGATTAAGCAATTAATGTTAAAAATGCCAGAAAAGAAAGGATCCATGTTGATCATCGTGCCTTTATTACTGAGGGCAATTTTGAATACTTTTAAAGTATTTTTAAAAAATGAAATAATCTCACAGACATATAGGTTACCGGATAAATATAACAAAAAAACCTCTGAATTTATCAAATAACTTCTCAATAATATAACGGATGTTACCATGATCACCAATAGACAAATAATAAAAACATGTCTTTACAGGTCATATAGAGGGCATAAAATCAAAGGATTAAGTTAAAGATGATGTTTAAATCTTCATGGTACAGTACAAATTCCATAAAGTATTATAAGGAAATCAATGAAAGATAGCATGCCGAATACTCTTAAAGATCTCCAGATTGCTAAACCAGTTCATTATAAAAATTACTTTATTGTTCTGCGTGAAATACAAAGCTATGAGCCTCCAATGCAGCAAGCAGAAAAAGTAAGTTCACCTTTTCTCATCAGAAACGAATGCACAAAATTACAAACAAAGCCAAAGATTGTGCAGTTCATTTCTACCTGTGGTGAACAGGGAGATGGTTATTTAACATTTACTCGTT
The DNA here is from genome assembly GCF_964273445.1 of Streptopelia decaocto. Lineage (NCBI taxonomy): Eukaryota > Metazoa > Chordata > Aves > Columbiformes > Columbidae > Streptopelia > Streptopelia decaocto. Next base: position 23,269,010 of record NC_138655.1, read on the forward strand.
GTTTCAAAATTACTGCATCTTTTAATTGATGTAGAACTCAGTTATTCTAGTCCAGATTAGCTTCTTTGTAAACTTTGAACATACAATTAAGGTCAGCTGTTAAGATAAATGATTCTAGAAACTCAGCAAAGCTAGACATGAAACATCCAAAAAACTGAAACCTCCTCATACAGTAAAGTCATTTTCTCTTAGACTGAAATATGCATTCTTGAATGTATGTTCAAGATGTACGATCGATATCTTTTCACTCTTGGGGTTCTAGATAAGAACTTCTTAGGGACAGGCTTGCTCAATCCCACAATTAATATTTCTGAATTACAGGAAATCTGTATTAGATTAATTGTGCTTAATATATATTAAAGCATTAAATATACTATTATGTAAACACACTTCATCAGTTTTTAACCTCTTTCATTACCACTAAACTTTTTTTAAAAATTGAAACACTGTAAATTTTAATTTATTATATAATTTTTTATTAATAAATCCAAAATGTTGCTTCATTCAGAAACTCTTTTAAACCACTTCCCAGCTAAAATGAGAGCAGGAATTTTACTTTCACTTTTGGGTGAAAGTGGTTCTTTGCATTAAAAACAACAACAACACTGTCTAGTTGGCTATTACTAAAAAATATATATATATATATATATATTATTAGTGTTAATATTGATTTAAAAAAAAAAAAAAAAAAAGAGAAAAAGAAAAGGAATAAAGGAAAAAAAAAGGCACATGAGTTTCTCCAATTCAGGTACTGGAAAATCACAGGTAAGGTAAATGACAAAACTGCATCTCTTCACTAGTAGAAGTGCAGAAAGCTGCTGTCATATATTTAGGCCACATTGGGAGTTTTTAAATATGCTGCCTTGAAAAAATTATTATTAAGTGAAACCAGCTTTCAGGTTTTTACTGTGTCTTCGGAGAGAAACATTACAAATAAACAGAAACATACAACCTTTAGTATTATCTTGGCAGTAAGCTGAACACTGCAGCTTTATGATTTTACAAACCTCGTTTAAGATTTTCAGCAAAAAAAGTGTTAAGTAAGCTGTCTAAAACATCTGCACAAGCATTCTAAGAATACTGAGTTTATTTACAAAGCAAATATTCCTGCAGATGGCTAACAATATATCATGATGTCTTCAGAATACTAATTTTCTGAGTAGATCCTTTGGGGATGTGTTCCAAAAGAGCGGTATGTGCTTTTGCGGCACATTTTACAGATCAGCAAAAACTGTACCTGCTACAAACTACTTAGGTCAAGTTTTCCCGCATTTCTTAGTGCACATGTCAGACTATTAAAATTGTAACAAAAAAGAAATCCAATCAGGTAAAGACAATAAGAAAATAATCAATGAGCGTTCTAAGCAATTGATCACAAAAAGGAATGTTTACTCATAACCATGCTTTAGATACTGCATGCCGTTTTAGATATTCTGCCTGACAGCACATGTTGTGGGCCCTTGAATGGTCCATACGGTGTAACCACAGCATGAGCTAAACACATTTTTTTCTCGAGATATCTCAGAGCTGTGTTTCTGTGCTGAGGCAGGAAAGGTGCCAGTTCTAAAACCAAGGGGTGAACATCGCAGCGAGTGTCCTGTGCCATTTCTGTACCCGTAAGAGGAAAAAAGCTAGAGGATTTTACCTCATCTTCATTTTTTTGATATTAAGGGAAGTAAACCTGACCAGCTCCTTCCTCCTCAGCTCATTAACCTCATAGTCCTTTATTACAATTATAACACTGTGTGTGTAGAAACCAGATTTCTGGAATAAAATGCAGACACTTATAAAGTCTTGTGCCTGTTTGTAGCTTTATGTTTTGTAATACTAAATGAATACTTGTTTACGGGGTTGGGTTTTTTGGGGGGCAAGGTTAACTGGTGAGAACATTTAAAACCTGTTTAACAAGAGACTGATGTATAGGCATTTCAAGCATGCAGTTGTCATTCTAACAAATCTCCACCGTGAATCACGGACCAAGTAATTTTAAAGTTTCATTACGTCACGGGTTTAAGAGAAAAATCAGTTCGTATATGCTAACAAACAGAGCAGTCCTATACATGCTGTGTTTCAGTTGCTTTCTGCCTTTTACCACATCATCAATATTACGTGGAATAAGCTGTATCTGCTTCACTAGTGCTGCATAGCTGGTTTCTCCTTTTATGTAAGTTTATACCAGGTCCAAAGGTTATTAAAATCACGTAAAATTTCTGTAAATATTAATCTATGCTCAGCTATCTCCAGAGTGACAAGCTAGATGTTAAACAGCGTTCAACTGAAGAACGTGACAAGATAGTTCAAAATAACTCTGTTTACTTGGCTGTTTTCAGTCCAAGGCAAAAGCAGATGAATAGTTAGTATGACTGCCTTGGAAGTTTTCAATTTTGTGTTCTTATTTTACAGATACACATAAATAAAAGAATCTTTGTCATTACTTAAAATCCAGAAAATCTGCCAGAAAATAAATTCATTTTGTCAATAGCTAGGAATATCCAAGTTGTTTTTGCACAGTAACTAACTTGAGTACCTCCCAATTTAAGGAAAATAACTTCTATTTGGACCGATCTGGCTGTATTCATGGTGTGCCTCAGAGACAGAAACAGCGAGGCTCATCACAGCAATCTACTACAGTTAGGGACATATTGGAAGAACATTATTTAATAGAATCTGCTCTAAATTCTTGAACCCTGCATGGGTTGCTATAAAAATGTCAAGGTACGCTGAGGAAGCTGCGCACCTCATCGTGCTGCTTGCTGCTTATGAGAGCGTGTTCACATCAGCGTCTGCATCTGTCAAATCTCAGAAGACTTGACAGCACCCTGAGTTATTTCATTAAATGCAACTGCCCCTAGTACTCTCGCATATTCTTTGTAACTCAGATGATTATCTGCTGAATTCTACGTTAATCCTTTCCACACGACCACTTAACTCAGAACATCTTCCTGCACAGCAGCAAATCTTGATCACAAGCTGCATTATGACTTTCTGTTTTAATAATTAGCAGCATGTAAATAATATTTATTGGAAATTTGTAAACAGCCACAGGATTTGTAGTTTTGGATATGATTGTCTAGTTCTCTTTGTCAATGCATGCAGCTACACAAGAGCAGAACAATAGATTTCAATAGATGTTTTCATCAAAACAGGCTAAACCTGAATTTTATTAAAACTCCCAGCTACTAAGGAGAAGATGTTCCCTATTTGAAATAATTCTAATAATGATTAAAAAGTAATACTACAATACCTGTAAATCCAAACACAGTAGCACAGTAAGAGTCAAAGAAAACACATAGTATTTAAAAGTAAATGAAACTCAGTTGTGAGAAATACAATAGGCAAATGTATCCAATGGGAAAAGATGCTAGATTCCAAAATCTAAGGTAAACGTGGATGGCAAGATTAACCTTACTTAAACTCTGATTTTTACCTGCGTGTCCAAGGTCATATATTCATACACTACAATCAGATGAGATATTCCTTAAATATAATACATTATAACATATGAAAGTTGTAAGTCTCCTGGCCCAGAATTACGGCAGAGAGGCAACACACCACTTAAAAACCATCTCTCTTAAGCATCTATTTTGTGTCAGACCATAACTTAACAAATACTAATTGTGCCTAAAAATCAAGGCCAAAAAAAGGGTTCTTGGACATGAAAGATGAGTGCTTTTAACATCAAAGAACCTACTGTACTCTTCTTTATTAGACATGACTTTTTCACTTAAGCGGAATAAAGCAAATTAATGAATACATCATCTGTGGATCTAATCTGAATTTTTGTAGTTGTGCCCATGTCTTACACTCTCCAGCTTAGTGACTAGTGAAGCAGTTACAGGCACTGAGAAAAGATAGTACTTTATAGATTGGGTTTTGAACATCACATATTTGGCGCACAGCGCATTTTATACTCTGAAACACCGCTGTTGTAATGAGAACACTATGGGACTAACCTGTACAGTATTTGCAGTTAAATAACCATTTACTGATAAAAATTCACAAATTAATTCAGTTTTGTATTATTCTGCAGAAGAAAAAGCATTAACAATTTCTTCCTGATATGAGAAAACTACTTAGCTTTAATTCCTATATTATATTCTACTGACAATGTTTTAATCTAAGAGATCTACCACTGTTACTGCAATACCTAGAAACGCTGAAATGTAGAAAACCGTTTGTTTACAGCTGAAGAGATAATATTGTATTTAAAACACTCCTCAAAAATTATATCCCATATTTATTGCCACTCTCACAGGATACGCAGACTGACTCCTCCAGCCCTTGCAATGACTCCTGTCACCAGAGACCACCACATTCAGGAAAGGGATGAGAATCCTCCACAGATGCCACGTGAAGAACAAATTCGCACAGCTCCCAGCATCTTCCAGCAGAAGCAGCCCATTGTCCCCAATGCTCCAGTCATGCCCCTGGCTCACGAGCCTCTGGCCCTGTCCGGGTGTCCAAACCGATTCTGCACGTTCTTTCCCTCTCAAGAACTGGCAGCAATCTCATGCTGAGAAATACCCAACAGATCCACTGCTTGTGAAGTGCCTATGGAAGATAACACCCAAACCTGCATTGCCTCCAGGTAGCTGGTTGAAGTGAAGCTACAATAATAACTTACACAGTATAGGCAAGGATTCTATCCCATTAGATATCACACTGGGAAAAGGTCGTTTATCCTAGCCACAAACCCCATGGTACTCAAACTTCAGTATAGCGTAAGTCAAATAATAAAGCTTAAATGTAATGTAAATCCTTATTCCATGAAAGTTTACTTTCCTGTCACTACTGCCACATTCAGAAACAACCTACAGTTATGAATATCTTCTAAGTATTTTCCATTAGCGCAAAATGTTTGTAAATGTTCTCTAAGCTAAAGAGTCTAACAGTCTTTCACAAAGAAAGTTTTCCTCATCATTCTTTCATTACAAAGTGAGTATATAGTAAAAATAATAAATTAGATTAAAAATATTAAGAGAAGCTACAATCTCCCTTTACTGAGACGTTATTTATTCACAGGCAATAGAATTTTCATATTGTCCAAAGGAAGCACTGAGTTTCCACACCGAAGTTCATGTTTTTATTGATTACCAGGAAACTGTGGATCCTAAATGTCAGCCCATGAATCACCACTTAGGTGCCCGAATTAGGAATACACTGAGTCAGGCTTCCACAGTAAGAGGGAAGGGACAGGGCAAAAACACACCCCACCAAAACCCGGGAAACGGATCTTCTAGCATTTTCTTTCAGATCTCTTATTGGATCAAGAAGGAAAAAAGTATTATCAGAGAGTAAATTATGAAAAAAATCCAGTTTCCTCTAAAGCCATCGACTATCTCCCACGCATAGCCCAACAGTGTGACCCCCTACAGAGACCCAGCAGTGCCCTCTGGTGATCCAGGTCACATCGAGCTGTGCCACCTGGGCAAGAAAACGGACCAGTGCCTCTACAGAAGTGACAGAAAGGAGGAGGATTCTGTCACCTCTCTTGGGGAATTACAAAGAGCCACATCCAATTTGCATATATTTGTACTGCTCTGTGAACTTTCTGTTACAAAGTTTACTTTATTGGAATGAATAAAAATTCTATCTGCATTTGGGGACAAATAGGCACCAATATATCAATCCTTTGCTGGTGCTGAAGATGACAGTGGAAGGCAGAGCAGTTTGAGAGAATGGGACAAAAAAAGAGGAGTTTGCTTTCTTGTTTGCTTGAGTGATTTTGGTTTTTTAAGTTGTGTGAGAGAATATGAATTCATAAGAATATGGCAGGTTCCCACACGAACATCATAGACTAATATGATTTAAATCAACTAAGTGTAGCAGACAGGCATTATCTTCTGGTCCTTCAATAAGTTTGGAAATACAACAGAAAATGGCAATGTTGATGGTCTCAGAGGAAATCCAGTATTCAAAAGCCACACAGAGTATTTAACTGCATGAAAAGATCTACCAGGTTGAACTCCCAAAAGAAAAACTTAAAACTGTATTTTAAGGCATAATTAACTCAGATTCTTAATCTACTGATATAATTACTCACATTTTATGTCTTATTGTCTCCGGGTATAGTTACCCTGAGTTCCCATCTTTCTTCCATCTATTCTGTCATCCGACAGCATCCTTCCATCTGCACATCTTCTTTTGCAAGTCTCATGTTATATTATTCCCAACACACCAAATATCTTCAATCTCATCAGTATCTTTCCTTATTTCTTCAAATGTAGCCCCTCAAGTACATTTAATGTTTTCACTTTCAGCCCATCAGTGTACTCCATACTCTTACAGGCATGTTGTGCTATACCTACCCTTTTGGTTTTGTTTCTTAACTATGTTGAGTTTTCTGAACCTGTAATATTATTTATTTTTGAAAGCACCATTTATTTTTACGGTGTGACAAATAATCGACTGTAATCTGATTTGAAACTCAACTTTGGTAGCTGAAGTTTTATGACAATCATTATATTTAGGTCTCACATAGCAAACAATTAACATCTGTAAAGTCCCTACTGGTCTGTATTATTTCTACTTGAAACTTAAAAATAATACAGAAATGAGATTTTCTGCCTTGCATCCATTTTGATGTTGCAAGCCAAACCTGAAAATAGCCTTTCAAACCTATTTTTCAGTTGAATAGACTTAAGTGGAACATAAATTAAAAAGAACACAAATTCAGAAAGAGGGAAAGCAAGCAAAACTTAGAGACGGTATTTTGTTCTTTTTACAGTAAAAAGTTATGGTAATAGGACAAGAGACTTGTACATATTTTGGATTCTCACTTCAGAGATTCACTGGAATGGTGTTACAGAAGAATCAGTTACGTCTGACTACATGGATCTCAAGTTATTTCTCTTAAGAAAAAGAAGGCACAAGACAAGGAGTGTGTCACTCAGTTCCACTTCAGCAGCTGTTCTTCCATTCCTTTGCGAGCCAGTTAACTTGTCTCTCCTGTCATTTTACTGCTGTCTCCTGTGCAATTGGCTTTTGCTCTGCCCTAAAATGGCACAGAAGAGCAGTAGATTCATTTCCACCGAGCATGACTTGAATTCTTATCTGGCTACCCAGTGGCTTCAGAAGTAAACATTCTAAGCTAATTTCTTTCCTAAAAGACTATTACCCTTGCTAATCCATATTATATCTTAATTATCGATAGGTAATTAGGGACGTGAATAATATGTTGCCATGCTACTGTTTCATTTTCCATAGTTCAAAAAATGTTTCCACTCCTTCTCTGTTCATAACAGCAAAAGCAGCCTATGCTGTCATGCACATGATTTGCTGATCTGTGCCACTTCACTGCCCTGCCAGTTTGGAAGGCAAATTGCTAAAAATGACAATAGAGAACAAACACTCTTGTTGCTAACAGATAATAATGCAGAGCTTGCTATCCTTACAATAAGGGGACATACGTAATTTTTTGTTTGTCTTTGTTACTTCATGTTAGTTTAATTCCAATATTGCAAATAAAAGCTTCAATCTTAAAAGCAAATGAGTTACTGAAAAAATAACTTACTAATATTTACAAAGGTTTACTGTATATGTTTATGTATATGTTGCAAATGCCTACATATCCCCCATTCCTTCTCCTGCAGAAAATGAACACACAATATTGCATATTTGCCAAAAAAGTTCACACTTCAGGGGCAATATAAATACCTTTTCATTTGAAAAACAAATTTTATCAAAATACAGGCAGGATGAACATAAAATAAGGGATTCCATACAGCTGAAGATGATAAAGGTTTCCTAGATATCAAACAAGGAAAAAATATTGCTGTATGTAGGAAAACTTGTTGTTTGGTACCCTTTTAATGGTTGCAAAATGTGGAAGAAACCAAAAAGGGTACTTTCAGCAAAAAAGCCATTAATGACTACATTTAATAGATTACAAATTGGTGTCACTCCATGAAAACAGATTTAATGTTGCAAATGGTAACATATATCAGCGTGTTTAAAACAAACTGGAGTTAAGCAAGCACATAGTGTGAATATAACACTGACTTTGTACTTGTAAACATCCTTTCCACACAGAGCCCTTTGGGACACTCAAAGAATTTACTGAATGAGCTACTTGGAATAAATAAAGAACACTCGGCTTGGCCTGTAAGAGCACTCAACTTGGCCTGTAACACTTTAACCGATTAAAAAGAAAAGTTTAACTGTTCCCCTAGATGCCTGGAAATGGCTATTTTAAAAATGCTGCTGTGACAAGAGTAAATCTTTAGTAATTCCTCATTTTTAGATTTTCCTGCATGGGGCTTATTAAAAATAATCTTTCAACCCAACAAGTTCAGGACTGAAAATTTAGTACTATATAGTGAACCACAGAAGAGTACTGCAAAAACATATAAGTTGTGGTTGGTTTCTTTGGTTATTTTTTGTTTCTTTCTGGTTTGGTTTGGGGCTTTTTTCCTCCTCCTTCACAAAAACCAGTTAATTCTGGCAGTAAAATTAGCTTACGTGACAGTTACATAATCCGAGAAGATGCATTTCTTCCAGCTTATTACCACACTTAGCTTTAACAAAAATCACCTTTAACCGAATTATGTATACTAGCTACATGACTGTGTTCAGAAGATTTTAGAGATGACATGTCAAATTTCATTTTTAAAATATTGAAATATATTTTAAAAGTTTGCAGCTATATTTACATAGAAGAAAGTTTAAGTGCTTGAATCTCTATTTAGCATTAAGATGATTTTGTAGAGAACTTGTGGGCTACAGGTGCATTTGCAAAGTTACCAATTAGAATTACTTTAAAAGGGCATTTCTTTTCAAGTTACCTGTTTGAGATCATCAGCACCTACCATGCCGCACCACGTTTTTTTGAACACCAAGCAAACAAAAGCAAGTTGAAACCTAAGAGCTCAGAACTGACCAAAAAAAACTACTTGTAAAACCTCTTTATATTCAAAATACCTTCCTTACATTAACTGTATGTTCTGACTATATCCATATGGGGGCAGTAATGTTAAAGAAAATACGAGACCCTTAAGCAGTCACCTTAATTCATTTGTTCACAGACAATTTCTTAAACACAAGGTTCTCAATACAATAACCCCCACAAGAACAACAACAACAACAACAAAAGAAACAACAACAACAACAATTTGACAGCTACTGCTCCTCAGAACTCTGTTTCAAGGGTTACCACAGAGTAATCGCTCTTTTTGTCATCCAGAGCCCAGATCTATTTCTCAGTGTATTTAATCATCCCTATGAATAATCTACCATTATTTTTGCATTGTACTTACTAAATCTAAAGCAATATCTGCAATGCAGCTCTGTCCTAAGACAGGCAGCAGACGGGGAGGAACTCATTTGTTTATAGCATCGAGGTGCTGAAAGAGCTATTATGGACTGTCACCAGAGCAACACTTCCCGGATTAGGAGAACTTTATCTCAATGTAAATGATTCTATCAGGTCAGCTGCCTTCCCCCTCCATGGAGCAGCTGGAATCTCGGCGGGATAACCTCTGCCTGGACAGTCAGAGCAGCAGCTCCTCCCTTGAGTTGACGCTGTCCTGGATCAACAACCCTGTCAGACTCACAACTGAATGTTCTTTCAACCTTCATCCTGTACCTCTCACCCTTTCCCAAACTAGCTGCAAAACACCACCACCATATGTATCTCCAAAAAAAAAGCCAGTTCTTCCACAACCTTTCCACAAAATCAGATGATTTAAGCACCACCACCAGTTATTCAATGGCTTCCTGAATGTACTGGTAGTCTACAGGGAAGAAGTCATTTTTTGTTAAGTAAAAGGTTGTAGAAACACAGCAACCAGCTCTACAACTTATTAGAAGAGACAGACCAGGAATATGAGCTATGGAAACCTAAATGTGTGCAATGTTTCACAGAAAAGCCCTCAACAAAAGTCAAAACCAAGACAGCATGCCAACCATCCAGTGATCATTACCCTGATCCCTTGACTAAAACGTACCATTACAGACCCCCAACAGCCTTCTTTGCTCTCTGGCACTACAGTTTTCAGCCTTTTGTGGTGGAAGGGCTGGGGGGCCGCTGTGTGAAAACAGGCCCTCTGAGATGCAGTCTTCCTACCCTTCCAAAGTTTGAAAACTGACTAGTTTAACACAAATTACAACCTACTACAACATCATAAACCAACCAACAAATAAATAGCATGCTTCTCTTTTGTTCAAGATTCAATGAGAAGTACTTAATACCTTAGGCAGAACAAAGTCATTCAAAAGAGGAGTTGATTATCTGGAGAGAACTCCAAACTACAAGCAGTTATACCTGTGCTACTTGGAGATGGAAAACATGTAACAAAGTTATCTTCTAAAATGATACAATGCTTGCCCAGAGAGGTGGTAGATGCCCCATCCCTGGAGACATTCAAGGCCAGGCTGGACGGGGCTCTGAGCAACCTGATGCAGTTGCAGATGTCCCTGCTCATTGCAGCGGGGTTGGACTAGATGGCCTTTGAAGGTCCCTTTCAATACAAACTATTCTGATCGACTGATCGACTCTAAATACCATCAACCTAGGTGGTATAAGAACTTGAATCTACTCAGTAGGAGTCATATGATTGCCTTAAAAATCAAAATATACAAACCCCTGCATCATTAAGGTACAAAGGGTACGGCATTTGCATCTAACTTTGAAAAACTGTGTATGCTCATTTCAGGATGAAAACAGCCATTCCCATTACCCTTCAATTAAGGTAAACCTATTTCTCCCTCACTCTGAGTTTCCCAAGGCCAAGTCTCTTGTCTCTTCACCTGGCAATCTCCTCCATCCTCTTCTGCAGCTACTCCAGCTGCTTCTCACAATCATCTCCCAACTATTTGTTCAATTATTCACAGATTTTTCTTCTCTTTACTATCACAAAATCACAGAGCAGAAGAAAACAACAAAGTGACTGGAAATATGACTACTTTGAATTGTTAAAAAAATAAAAAATAAAAGAAGTCTAGGAATTATACTTCAGATACTACTGATGTCCCACTACACTGGGAAGAGGCAGACACTTTCTACAAAACAATATAGTAGTTGATACAAATCTGGAACAATTTCACAGAACATTTTGACGTGCTTGCTAAGCTCCCAGCCACTTTGAAAAACTAAAAAAAAAAAAAAACCAACAAACCAACAACTTAGTTTTCTACACAAGAACGCAGAAGTCAACATTTAAAACCTAGATTTGAAAAATTCTAATGAGGTCTGCAAAATGACATTAAGTATCACAACTTATTAAATGTAATTCAATTTCCATAGAAAATGAACTTGTATTTTATGATGATAGCTTTTATTTAGTTTTTTTCTTTTTGGCTAATGAGTTATCAGAATTTCCATGACTTCTGTAAAAAATTAAAAGGAAAATGAGCAGAATATTTCCTTACAGTACGGCACAAATAACTATGGCAATGTTATCCAATGACTGTGACGCATAACTGTTTTGAGAGTTAGAAGGAAGGAAAATGGATAACAGGATGCAAGAAGACTTGGAGCATAATTATAAATACATGGGAGCCATCTAGTCATTTTGAAGATGCAATAGCCTGAAATCACTTCTGAGGTAACTCATCAAACCCAAAGACTGATTTGCACTTTCCAAAGCAGCAGCAATGAGCTCTGTTACTTTGGAGGCAAGCAGGGACGGCAGCGGGATGGAACAGCACCCTTACTTAGAAGGGAATGACAACCTCGAAGTAGCTTTCCAGGGCAAGGAAAGGAAAACCTTATTATCTGTGTCTGATCATTAGCTCAGAGAACAGACACTTTCCTATAGAAAGGGCAGAAAAGGGTCAGAGCCACAGAGCATGGCTCGTGATTATGTTGATAGCTATCATGCCAGCTGACAGCTGGGGGAATTGTGGGGTGCATTACACATGAAGTTGACTTTATGGCTGCAAAGATATCAGCTTTCTTCATAATTTGGAACTAACAGGGAGTTTCCTCTTAAGGCAGATGGATTTTTTTCTGGCCATTTGAGAAGGATCTTGGTTGTTAATACTAAGGACCTGTACAAAGAGAGAAAATTCTAACAACTGTCTTAATTACACTTCTGACCATAATACCCACAGAGATCTAGACCAGCAGAGCTACTGTATCAGATAATATTCTTTCCCCAGGCATTTGTTTGTCCTATTGAATCAGGATTTCTCAGATGAACATTTTGGATCTGGCACTAGTAGCTTCTAATTTTGCTCCTGAAAAGACATGCTGAAAGGTTTTGGTTTTGAAAAGCAAACATGAAACATCCCTGGTGCACAAGTTCATGTTGAAAGAAATCTCACTGTACACTCACTAATCCTGGTGTGCATATGGAGTTCCTGGTAAAAACTCAGGGGCGCTAACTTGCCCGCCTAAATCAAGAAGATATTGTGTTCTCCTTAGACAGCAATGTTGCAACAGGTTTCAGGTGTTATGCTTTGAGTTTCTGTTAGTAAGAGTTGCCTGACTAAAAACAAAAAAAAAGGGGGATAGGGGGGCAGGGGAAAGAAGGGAAAAAAAGGAAGAGGAAAGGAAAAAAAGGAAAGAAAAGAAAGTGGGGAAAGAAAAAGAGGGGAAAAGAAAAAAAAAAAGGAAAAATAAGAAAAAAGAAAAACTTTGGCATACAGAATCATTTAGGTTGGAAAAGACCTTTAGGATCATCACGTCCAACCATTACCTAGCACTGCCAAGTCCACCACTAAGCCATGTCCCTAGGTGCTACATCTACACAACTTTTAAATGTCTCCAGGGATGGTGACTCAGCCGCTTCCCTGGGCAGCCCATTCCAATGCTTGGCAACCCTCTGGTGAAGAAATTTTTCCTAATATCCAAGTTATTGAGCCTAGCTCCCTTACCATGAGGTACTGAAACACATTACCCAGTTTTACCTACTGGGTAAAAAGCTTGCTGTTGCCTAAAAGACAGCATACCCAGAGTTTAAAAACAACTGTAAGCACCTTGCAACAAATAAAGGAATCTCAAACTCCAGAGGTTCTAAGGCTGTTATAAAATTTACTACTCAAGTTCAGTGGAATGCGGAGTGATTTTTTTGCCTCTGATCCTTGTCAGGCATTCCTATCTATTTCAAAAGACATGGAGGGTTCCCCCTTTCTCAAAGGGACAGGATCAAATTATCAGGTGTCTTTAATTTGGTTTAATTATCCAATCAAGTCACAGAAGCACTTGAGCCAACCTGGAACTGCTCTGACATTGGCAGCCAGGACGTAACCACCCTGAGTGCTCCTGCCCACAGCACCTGCAGCCTTCCCAGAGCCAGCACTGCGCTGCCCTTTCACTGACAACTGATTAAGTCAGCTCAGCCCAACAACAAAACCATGGGATCCGATAATGACCCGCCTATTCTCTTAAAATACAATGTCCAATATAAAGTTAAGGATAGAGAGAAAAGAGCATTTGTATACGCATAAATGCATGTACACACACACTCTTTTACAGATACATACATACGTGTATATATGTCCGTGGTCAAACTTTTTACCTCTCCTAGTAAAGACAAGATTATTCTAAACTACTTCCTCACCATCCCCCTTTAAATCAGTCTAGTACCCACCTGGTTTTTATTACATAGTTAAACAATTACACACAACGCAAAAGACAAAAATATTTCACTTGCAAACTGCCAGTTCAGATTGTGAGACCTTTTATCTGTAGTGCAGAGCCTTTAGAGGATAACAGAACGATTAAATCCATTATTCTTGTCAGATAATTAGGTACAATATCATTCTCCTATTTAAGCTTGATTTTTTGGGGGGGCACCTCAGATTGCGTTATAATTTTTTTTTTTTTGTAGGCATGGTGCCCATCATCTTAAGTGTTAAGCAGCCAAAGATGCCATTCCAGCCTCCTGAGATACCACATATGGACAAGAAGCTTTCCTGCTTTATGAACAGGAATATATGCATACATCTTATATATACATTATCTACACCTTCCACACACAGACACTTGCTTCTTACTATCAGCATTTAGTTTCTTTCACGTATCACAGATTCAGTACTAAAACCCAAGGCTTTCTGCGCAATATGATGTTTGAATTAGATGGACCAGGCCCCTCAGTACTTAAGAGAAAACAGAGGTACTGCTGGGCTTTACTTTGGACATGCCAGTAGTTATGTGAAAACCTACCAGAGGAAACTTGAAAACCTTCCTCCTCTCTTTGCTGACCTGTCCTCACGTCAGCGACAGCCAGGCTGACTGGATGACCTAACAAGCCTTTGCCATCTCTTGCCTCTGTGACAACCGACAGGCTCACAAACCAAGAGTTTTTTGAGGGGGAATTTCAATGGCGATGGGGAAATGCAAAGCACAGTGGCAACAGAAGAAGAATAAAGAAATGAATGAAAACAAAAGACACTTGGGAGATTGGCCAACCTTTGCCACTTAAAGAAAACTGACTTTTTTGCCATTTAAGCATCTTGTTGGCAACAGATGAAACAGGAATGTTCTAGCACTTTATATTTTCCATACTACAAAATAAAACTTTGATATAATATTACCATTAAAAAAATATTCTCTAGTTGTAATCTCATGAAACATCTGTTGACTGAAAAATGTGTATGAGTTTACACATTATAGTTAATAATTTCTGAGATTTCTATCATCACACTGAATTAACTTTCAGAGCAATGAAATATAGCCAAGGATCTATTAATAATTCAGTGAAATAATAGATGGCAAGTGTGAAATCACTTCGCAGGTTGTAACAGTACTTTCCAGTAATACTATTATAATTAAGAATCTGTCATCATCGCTACTTAAGACAAAGCAGGGTGAGGGTTTACACTTTCAGTTACAAAAATCAAAGCTATTTTGCAGGAAATAAGTTGTGTTCAGCATCCCCATCGTTTTCCAATAAAAGTTGTGGTCAGGAAAAGTAGCCTGGTACATTCATGTAATCAGGTTTTGCATCTTTTCTTATAAATCTAAAACCAGAAGCATATAAATAATTATCCTAGTATTATCACTTCCCAGTATTCCAAAAACATCAAACGAAGCCTGTCCTGCTGTCTACAATTCTAGTATGCACAGTGATTTCACTAGTGGATTCACAACCAAATAGATATACTTTTTTCTTCCTTTTTTTTTTTCAAAAGACTATTTCAATTACATAAAACATTTCTTCTTATCACAGTAAGACAATTATTAGGGAACTTCTCTTGCTTTTAGATCATTCTCCTTTTCACTGTCATCTTTACCACGTGTGCTTAGTATTCGCTCCATTACAGTCCTGTATGAGCACAAGCAGTCTAAACAAACAACTGTACAAATTAACAAACTAAACAACCCTTGAGGAGACCTGTCAAGACAATAATGTCTCGTGTTGTGCTTACGAAGGTGCCATGGCTTTCTGGTTTTGGTGAAGTATGGCAAATGTCTCCCTCTGTCCCAATAAAAACAAACTCACTCTCTTGCCACCCATGCAAAGCCCTGCCCTGACCCCGCTCACTGCAGCTACCGGGAACGCTCCTCACCACAGCAGCACCAAGTCTCTTACCTTCTCCTTAGCAGACCTCACAGAAGAGGAAACAAATAAGCAGCAGAGAAAGAAAAGTTTGATAAGAAAGGTGTTAACGAAGGACATCGCTGTCAAAGAGCTGTCCCACAGACAAATCTATAAATTAGTTGCATAATCTAGTGAAACTATAGTAACAGCTCTAAAGCCCTAACGCCTGTTCTTCATCAGGCGAAGACAGATTTTGGACTTTGACATTTTAATGAAGTAGAATTATTACCGATTTGGGTTATCAAACCAAGAAGTCAGAGAGAGCAAACCAACCAGCAGCTAGCTGATCCTTTCAGCATCAGCCACCTACTGTTACGAGAGATAAAGACTTTGCAGAACCCAAGTATTTCTGCTTACTTAATACTCGAATTATGGGACTGTGGTAGAAAAGTACCCTCTGTCTTAAAGAAACATTCACACTCTTTCCAATAAATGCAAGAAAAAAAACAACATACAAATTGGTACATTAGGTGTAAGCTTTAACTTGAATTCTCTGTGAAATGTGAAGTACATGAGAAGTATACCTGAAATCTGACCACCTAAAACCAACAAAAATTGTTACAGTTCAGTTTCCTGCAGCTTTTCTTTCTGCAGTGTATTAAAAAAAGCAAAGGAAACAAACAAAATAAATTCTATGGAATCGCTGCTTCACTAAAAGGATAAAGAAAAGCAGCTGAGCAATTTTAATCCACATTTTAAGATTAAATTTTTATGGTAGAGTGATAATTTTGCTCCTATAATACCACATTCACAGTTCATATGATTAAACATCAAATGTCTTCCAGAACTTCATGCTCTCTTAAACAAAACATGGGAGATCTGTGTGAATAAGCTAAACATATTAAACGCCTTTTGAATGTCAGTCACAACATAAAATATTAGTCACGACTTTATTCTCACTCCCCAAGCCTGAGCATTCAGATGATTAATTTAAAATGTTTGCTTTCTACATTTGAGAAGCAATATAACTTCACAGTTTCTGCAAGTTTCTTACTACCCCCCAACTGCTCTTTTTAAGACCTTCTAACGTGCTTACTTCCTTTTTAAAAGGTATATGTGATACTCACAAGGTAAAAATTCTGTGATCACTGGGCTTAAAGGAGCAGAAGGGGACAGCACAGCAGAAAGAGGTAAAGGAAAAATACTCGAAACATTCATTTTATGAGGTTCCTTGCATTACATGCAGACGAATCTGGCTTTTGTTGGGCTAGCCTTCCAACCGCTATTATCATTAGGAGACTTCCTATGTTCTCTTCTGGCCCCAAATCTTACCAGGTTCGTGACCTTTTCAGCAAACAAATATAAGTTTTACTAGTATTGGCATAAAACAACCCTGTTGAAAAGTTAAAAAGGTTTAAAGAAAGGCTCTTGCTATGAACAGCTGAAGAACCATCTTTAGTTTCTAAGGAAATAAGTCATTTCTGAGCCTTGGGAGTGCACACATAGGGAGTCTCTGGGTCGACCCCGAGTGCTACTGCTCAGGAGGGTGTGTGAGCCCCAAGATTTTAAAAGCTCCCTGAGCCTCTGCTCAGCGTCGAACACACACTGATGCCAATGGGGATTGTGGACTCAAGAACCCTAAACTTGATGGATGGAGTAGAGATATTGTAACACTGCTTAAGAATCAAATTGTGTAATTTTTTTTCTTTCCAAATGAAACAGATCTATGTGATGCTTTTTCACAAATGATGCAACACTATTCAAATGACCTATTAAATCCCAGGTGAAGGAAACTTTTTCCTCAAATCACTGAAGATATGCCAAAGTGGGTTTATTAGTAAATACCACACTTTCAAGTGAATTAAATATGGGTGGAGATTGGGCATTAATCCACTTGAGGTTGTTTTCGCTTTTCAGGTTTCTACTCTCACAACAAGCTCTATCATCCAGTTTTAAACTAGATTACACAAGTGTCAATCCTGGAAAGACATCTAAAACTCAGATTATGGTTCGTATGTTTTACCAGTTAAAATCAATTCTGCTTCTTTGATTCTAGTGAAGTGGGAGTAAATACATAATATTGTCCAGTTGTCTTATTCATGCAGTGTCTTACATTCTAACTAAGATTCTTTTCAAAATAACAGGAGTTTATAAACTGATGTCACTGATCCTTGGGTAAAAAATTTAAGGTATGTAATTTATATTGTTCTTATATTTTGTCATCATTCAAGCAACAAATATGCCTTTTTAAAATAAATGTGAGGCCCCACATCTAAAATTTTCACCTATAATCACTCTTCGCTTTTCCTGAAGCAGTGTATGGAATAATTATTCAAAAAGAGATGACAAAATACATTATCAAAATGTTCTTACTCCATTCTTAACTGTCATTTAAGGGTAACTAGCTAATGTTTCACTTTAAATACTAAATCAAAAGCATACTATACAGATAAATTGTGCTTAGTAATAAAAAGATTCTAATTAACCAGCAGATCTTGCAAATTAAGAGTCTCAACAGAAACTCGATGGGCTATTATATTGGAAGTTGAAAAAAAGGTTCAGTGCCCTACATTTTATAATCATGAAGTAAAAGTGAACACTTGATTAAAGACTTATTCCCATGTTTCAATGATTGAGAGTTTGTTCATATTTAAGACAGACTTAAATACATGAGTATAAAATATGAACAGCTAAAAAAAAAAAACTGAAAAACCAAAAGTCCACTCTATCTAATTTTTATCTTGTGATTCTAAGACCTGATTGAACAACACTTGGAGTTGCCATTACAAGGCACTTTTTAGTTTCTGAGACTATAATGCTCTGTTATATCACTGACAGCAAAAGTTGCCCTGTGAAGCCCACTTACCTTTTGTTTGATGAAGGAAAAAACTAAACCAGTTTAGCTTAATCTTTAGAGCACAAAAAGTGTACTGACTAGGTGCTCATTAATACTGGCTACATTCCTCCAAAGAATGACCTCTGAGGGTTCCTCCAGCTGCTTCTCTCAAACCACTGCCATCACCTCATCTCACCTGGCTTTCAGCCACCTTGCTCTCATCCAAATCTTGTATCTTCATTAAGCACTAACAAAGGTACTATCCAAAGGGGACACACGCAGCTGCGTGCAATCAGTGCAATGCAATTGCTGGTCCATAGAACAGTGTGCAACATACTCAACAGGTTGTTAAAATTTAGATATTTCAAGGCTGCATTTTAAACTGAACTTCTAACTTTTGCTGTCAAATAGGAGAAAAACAAACAAACAAAACAACAACAAATTTTTGAAATAATCTGCATAACAAGAAACAAGCACAAATGACACTTGATTGCATCTTACTGAGAGCACAACTGAACACCTACAAGAGTGGGGCCAGCTGCAATCTTGGTCTTCACTACATATCTTCCTTGTTTTTAATATGTCAAACATAATGTCTGAGACAATTATTGGTGTTAAGTTGCATGTTACTTTTTAAAAGCCTTTTTCCTCCATATATGTTTGATTTCTAAAGTTCAAGCAGAAAAGCAAGTACTGCAGAATTCTACTGCTTAAGACTTTAGGAAAAAAACTCTAAGAAAGACTAGTAATAGCTCTGTATTTGCCACCTTACAAGGCGGTCTTTCATTATTACAGAAAACCTATCAGTACTAGGTACTGAGAGACAGTGGTAAGTCAAGATTAATCCACTTAAGTAATTAATTCTACTGAAAAGCAGGTGGCAAAACTTCCCTGAAGTAGCCTTAAAACATGTAGCTGTACTTGAACATATCTTCTGCGAAAGCCCATGCTTGCTTTTAAGATCACTAGTAACAGAGAACACATTGAGCATCCTTCATAAATTGCACTAATCATTACTTCCATTCAGATACACACCTCTGAATTTAAATTGTTCTAGAAACACTGCTCAATCTTGTTAGATTCTGAAAAGCTTAAAAATTCTGTTTCCACACCAATATTCATAGATTATAAAGCTATCCCTTAACTGCCTTTTTAATAATATTAATAAACTAAGACACTTCATTATTTAAAACAGGTAAACTACATGAGCCCATACATATTACATCAACATTACAATGTGATATTTATTGTTCTACTGTTCATTTTAATAACAACTAACTGATATAAGCAACATTGCATTCCACTTTGTCTCATGACCATTTTTTCTGGCATTAATTGTACTCCATATGCATATGAAATTCCATATGCATATTCCATAATTTATCTAGAACTGCTATCAGCCAGCAATGCAAGTACCACAAAAGGTTACCCTGTCTCTCTTTAAACCCCTCCTCTTCTTCACCCCCCACACCTAAATAATACGCCACCTGTATTCTTCCAGTTCTACAAACTTGTTTTCTCAAAACTCTGTGAAAACTGAATGCAGTGATCTAGACTGATGCTCACTCAATTTTTTAATTCATCTTAGATGCAAATGTGTTGTCAAACACAAATGCCAATAAATAAGCAAATTTGAGTTTGTCTGGGTCTCGCCCCCACTCCTGTCTAGTATCAGACAGCTAAGACTTGCTACTTTTAAAATGACCTAGTAAGCTATTTTCATAATGTGTAGTTTATCATATTCCCACTGTTCGGTGGTTACTTCTTTTTCCTTGAATCTGTATCAGTATCTTTCCCTTTCTCTGTAGTATCAGTATTTGTCATTCCCTATCATGAAACCTTACTGTAATGCAACTGCCTGTTTGTACCTCAGCAAGAAATACAGAAATCTTCTGTCCCATGGAAAACAAAAAAAAAGACACTCCCCACTCCAAAACAAGGATTATCTGTTTCAAATCACAAATATCCATCACTTCTTGCTATTCTGTATCTAATAATCATGGAATCATAGAATCATTTAGGTTAGAAAAGACCTTTAAAATCATCAAGTCCTCCAGCTGCTTCTCTCAAACCACTGCCATCACCTCATCTTACCTGGCTTTCAGCCACCTTGCTCTCATCCAAATCTTGTTAACATAACACTGCCAAGTCCACCTCTAAACCATGTCCCTAAGCACCACATCTACACGGCTTTGAAATGCCTTCAGGGATGATGACTCCACCACTTCCCTGGCAGCCTGTTCCAATGCCTGACAACCCTTTCTGTGAAGAATTTTTTCCTAATATCCAATCTAAACCTCCCCTGGTGCAACTTGAGGCCATTTCCTCTTGTCCTATCTCTTGTTACTTGGGAGAAGAGACCAACACCCTCCATGCTACAACGTCCTTTCAGGTAGTTGTAGACAGCAATAAGGTCTCCTCTCAGCCTCCTTTTCTCCAGGCTGAACAGCCCCAGTTCCCTCAGCTGCTCCTCATCAGACTTGTGCTCCAGACCCTTCACCAGCTTTGTTGCCCTTTTCTGAACTCTCCCCAGCACCCCAATGTTTTTCTTGTAGTGAGGAGCCCCAAACTGAACACAGTATTCCAGGTGGGCCGTCACCAGTGCCAAGTACAGGGGGACGATCACTACCCTGGTCCTGCTGGCCGCACTCTGCTCGATACAAGCCAGGATGCTGTTGGCCTTTCTGGACACCTGGGCACACTGCTGGCTCATGTTCAGCTGCTGTCAATCAACATCTCCAGGTCCTTTTCCACCAGGCAGCTTTCCAGCCACTCTTCCCTGAGCCTGTAGCGCTGCCTGGGGTTGTTGTGACCCAAGTGCAGGACCCAGCACTTGGCCTTGGTAAACCTCATACACTTGGCCTCAGCCCTACAATCCAGGTCGCTCTGTACAGCCTTCCTACCCTCCAGCAGATCAATGCTCCCACTCAACTGCGATCTCCTCATCCAGATCATTAAGAAAGATCTTAAACCAAACCGGCCCCAATAGTGAGCCCTAATGAACACCACTCATGACCGGCCACTGACTGGATTTAACTCCATTCACCACAACTCTCTGTGCCTGGCCATCCAGCCAGTTTTTTTACATGGTACCTATAGAGCTTAAAGCTCTTCAGGTCAGCTGTGCTGAGGGAGCAGAACTTGAACACTGAGTAGTGAGAGGATGAAGTGACCAAGTCATTAAGGAGAGGAGATCTAACCAAAATCCTCAGATTGACAGTTACAGGTGGGCTTTACTGTAACACAAATAAATACACCTGCTTCACTGGGCCTGATATCTGGGCCTTCAACTAACAAACATCACCCTTACACAGAACAAGAAGTAGCTCATCCATACATGTTTTCATTCCCATTACAGCAAATTCAAGATCAGGCCGTGCCTGAACAATGCAACTAATTAGCACTGCACTTGTATTAAAATGTCACTGTTCGGTTCCCTGGGAACTATGAAGGAAAGTATTGAATATATTTTCCCCAGAAAAGCAATTACAAATTCCAGGAACTTAAATTAGTTTAGTCTAACGTTTCCCAAAGCACTACTTTTGAAAAGAAAGTCAAGGTATGGCACAAGCAACCTTACTCTTAATAAAATCTCATTATAGTCTATTACTGCACAACTAAAAAGAACATAATTTATGAGAATGCTTTGAAATAGGAACAATTTTTTAAATTGTGTCAAAACCATGGGGACGACCCTCAACTTTGCTCCTTTCACCAAGACCAAATTAAAAGAAATGTATGTAGCTTAATTTTTAATTACTTTCTTGCATTCATACCACCACCAAACTTCAAAGCCCATTTTCCAGCAAAGAGATCTGTTAGCTTAAAAAAAACAATCCCAGTGCTTTTATCTCTCAGCTACTGTCTGCAAGGATCTCTTCCAAACCCCCCAAGTGAGGACTTTATGCATGCTCGAATCTTACATCCCATCCTGCATTCATTACTTCACCCCATTAACATTCCACGCAGAGAGCCCTTTGCTGGTTTTATGAGGCGAAACCACAGAAAGTCAGGTTAACAAAGCCCTGCCGAGAACATTCCCCTCAGTAAAACTGTTCATCAGGAGTCTGTTTACATAGATTTGCGATGAATTATTAGCATTATGGAATGGGAGAAAAAATAGAAAGGCTCGTAATAAAAACACACAACTTATCTCTATAGCTATAAATAATGCTAACGGCTTGCTTTATTGATATTATTTCATCATTTCTTCTTGAAAGAAATTAAAACCATAATTAGCATACTCTCTACTATTTTATCTCAGGAATTTATTTTTTCTTTTTCACTCAGTTTGTTATAGGATGGTAATACAGAAAGGTTTATAAAGCTTGTAGGACATGTGGACTGGATGTTATGTGAATGTTCTGATTTAAAATTATTATTACATTGTTACCTGCAATTCATTTGATAATGTGGATGACCCAAGGCTATATTCTTATACTCCACATATATAAAATAATGATTTTTTTAAAAAGGCTGTGCCTATTATTCCAGGTTCTGCACCACCAGTATTTAACATAATAGTTGTGGAAATTACACAATATTAATTTGATAATTAAACTATTAATACACAGATCAAAATTAGTGTATGCAGCTCTACACATATCCCTAATAATACACAGGCACAACATTCAGGCATTTACACTGTATCCCATCAGTATTTCCTCCATACCATCTGACCTGCCACACCTGTGTCTTGCTGCTCTAGAAGCATCTCAGGTGCCTACAGGGCTTTAATTGAGGTCCTCTTTATTCAAAAGTTTCTTTCTATTTCGCAAAGAAACGGGAGTTCTTTGTATCCTCCAGAGCCATAAGGAAGCTTGTATTCATTTTAGATTGAAAAAAATTGACTGAGTAAAAAACTATGAGAGCACACAGATTTCTATCTATAAAATATATTTCACTCCTCTGGTAGGAGTGAAATTAATTAGTTAGCCAGTGTTCTACGCAGCTTGCAAAAAGGGAGAAATTAGATGCTACCTTTATTTTAATTTTAAGGAAGGGTGAAAAAATCAGAAAACTACATGTTAAATAAAACCTAAAATCGAAAAGATGGCTAAAGAAATAAAGCAATATGCTTTAGTGAAGTTTTGCATAATGTGACACTGTTTACTTTTAAATATTTTCTCTAGCTATTGAAATAAGCAGCTTATAGGAATAAGATTTTACTGAGACATGATGGAGGGATTCTGAACCCAAACAATGTAAACAAAGTATAACCTCTCAGCAAAACTCCTTTATGTCTTTAAGCTACCATCATTACAATAATTCTATTGCTACAAAAGCATATACATAAAAATGCTAATTTGTGTTTGTTAAGTTATACGACTTTATCTAGCAAATTAAAGAAAAAAAATGGATGGGAAACCATCATGAAACGATGGTTGCCACAGGAAACACTTCAGGGAATTTCCCAGCATTATTTTTAAACATGGAAAATACTTACACAGTTCATATACATTCTGTGGTTTTAAGGACAAAAACTGCTACTTTCATAATTTTTTAAAAAATATACTTTCTATGTTTTCTAAACGCCATTTAAGCTTCGGGACAAAGCAATTCTAATGCTGAATTAACTAGTTTCATATTTTACCATTTCTCATAAACAGAATTACAGTTATGGCAGGTCAAGTAAGAATTATTTACTTATGAGTGCTTCCAATTTGATTCTCATGGCAAATCCTGAAAGTGGCATTGATCAAATATCGCCCATTGAAAAATCTCATTTAAATGTGACACTACACAACTCCGTAGTAATTTGAAATCTCTGCTCACTTGTAACTCATCGCTAAACTCCAAATTTTAATTACTTTTTCCCTCAAGACAGAAAAAAATTGTAAGGTTAAGGTCATAAGTAAATAAGGAGGGCCATTTTCACAAAGACACTGCTTATACAGTGGGAACTTAGAATAAGGACCACCTCCAGAAGGCAGCAACTGCATTAAGAAATCACTACCAAGTTATTTCCAAGATCTGCGATGCAACTTGTTCGACCTCTAGTAAAAGACCATCTTTCAGGGAACTGCCTGTTGTTGGTCTCTTGGGTGGTCCAAGACCTGGGTGGTCTAATGATTGTAGCTCGGACAACTTCTTTCAGTTTTTACTGTATTTAACTGTCCCACATCACATTTTATTCTTCTGCAGAAAGAATTCAAGCTTCACTAAAACAAGAAAGAGTCTCTTATTGAAACCGTGCTTCCTGAACATTAACACAAGTCTTATGAGAAAAATGTATCACAAAACCAAAACAAACAAACAAAAAGCTTTTATACTACATCATTCCAAAGACAGACGAAGGAGCCTAAGGATCCAAAACAGTCCTAAATGCAGAATCATCCCCACAGTAGTCTGAAATCTTTAACGATAAGGCTACTATTAATGTACTTGTACCACAATTTCTAGCAGATTCACCTGACAGAACTGTTGTGAGCGTCGTTTTTTTTTCTTATTAGTGTGGGATGTAAGGAGAAAGAGAGCAAGTCACTTCAGGTGAGGTTTCTGCTTCCAGTGGGCTCCGTGGCACCTGGCTGAGCTTTCACTTGCACTGGCCGCACTTCACAGGCAAGCAGGTGTGAAGTTGTTTGAACAACGATGACACAATGAAGCATCTCTTTCAACAATGGTTCTTAAGACATGACACTATTCAGAAAAACAACAGCAACAACACAACTGCACTAATTGCTGAACCCCAGCATTTAGCCAAATCATGAAGAATGATAACATTTTCCCTGGGCGCAGTTCATGCTACTGTAGATTTTCAAAACTTCGAGAAGTCCTGTCCAATGGCTTTTGCTGGGCCCCGCTGCAAGTTCATGTTTATCCTTTATTTTTCCCATTATACCAGTGTTATAATTTTTCCCTCTCCATGTTCTTATTCCTTACATATATCAGACATGTACAATTAAAGAGAATTAAAGTGTCTCAGTTATCAAAATGCATGGACTTTGCAGTAGAAAGCTCAGCTGTTCCATGCAGTGATATAGACATTCATTGAAAAGTCTAGGCACATCAAAATTCAAAGAACATCCCGGTAAAATTAACACTACACTGAAAAACACTACAGTAAGTTGAAATAAAGGACAGTAAATGACCAAAATAAAGCCAAAAAACCTCAAAGAACAGATGCTCATTAAATAAAGAAATGGCAATTCTAAATAAATCAGCAAATCCAATCTGAACGTTGGGGGCAGAGGGGTGAGGGGAAGAAAGTAGCATTTCTACATTTTTCTAAAAATGAAAACATGAAAAGCTCTGAAAGATTCAACAAACACACTGACAAATGCATGAACTGTTATTATCTCCCAAGCTGCCTTGAAAAGGATTTGGTCATAATGATGCTAAATGTGTTTGAAGTTTTTCCTCATTTTCAATTTAAGTGTCAATTTACCAACACAGATTATAAAAATCTACTTCATGATTTTTGTATATTCTTAACTTATTATTAATGCAAGAGATGCCACACCTTGCCCTAAAAGCACATTGTCATCACATCCTCTGGGAGAAGGAACTATTATTGGTAAATAGGTGTTTCTTAAGGGCAATAGTGGATTTGGGGGTTAAAAACAATCCCTACCCAATTTCCCAGTGTACACAGTCCTGCTCCTTTGGCAGAAAAAAAGCATAATATATATTAACTTGTTAACACCATACTTCACCATACTTCATCAGAATTGTTTAATATTTAAAATTCTGTTTAAATATTTTAAAATATTTAAAATCAATGAACGTACTTATTTAATGAACTAGTACCTCCCTATCAGCATTCGTGCTGGTAAACTACGTAGTGCCTGGAAGTTATCACAACATGAGTTGGGCAAGGACAGTGGGCATGTCCCAGGACAGACACCAACTTGGGAGACTCTGTCACTTCTTCACCCAAGATTGAACAGTCTCTGGCGTTTGAGGGGTGTGTGGAGGAAATCCTAGACAAAAAGCCTGCACTTGTCTTGTTTCAATGCATTCCAATAGCTTGAGCAAGCAAAAGCAACTTCTGTTCTGAAAAGTGAAGAACCACTAAACAGACAAAAATCCTTCTTTGACCCAAGGAAGAGTTCCAAAGTCCCCATGTGAAATCTCACTGTGGGATAGAAACAGCGCTTGACACAGCGTGAAAAAAATATCTTTTAAATATACCTATGTCTTAACCAATAAGCACATTGAAAAACCTTCAGTTGTAGAATTCTGCTACGTTATTGATTTTCAGATGGAAAATGTATGAGCAGCATATGTAAAACTGCTCAAATAATTTTGCTGTTAAACAAACAAGCACATGCCCAGAGGGGACAGAATAAAGCAACTGGTCTCCTCATGATGAATAGCATTAACTTGCTCTGGCTTGCCAAGTCAGTAAGCAGTGTGAATTTAATGGCAATTAGCCGAGATCAAAGTTGAAGTACCATGAACAAAGTAGGTAAAACTGACAGTATCAAAGAAGGGAAGTATATCATGGGTGACTGAAAAAAATTACTTAGATTGATTTAGAATGTTTGGAGCTGTTAATAGAAAAGGACAGATCCCTATGCAATGTTTATTTTCAAAACAGTATTACTGATTAAGCAGATTTCTAGGAGACTGCTTTCACGGGTAAATTGGCCAAAAAAATCTAATAGCGAAGTAAAATACTCTGTAATAGCTCCCATTGTGGACACACTGCTCAGAATGATATTTTCTCAAGAAATTCAACTCTGAGTCACAGTCAAGCCTACCTGGCAAGCAATTTATCAGCCATTCAAAGCAACAGGAAAAGTTCACAGGTGTCAGAAAAAGGCAGAAAGGGAAAGAGTTCAAGTGTTCTACACGCAGTAGACTTTACAAACTATCAGGAATAGGAAAAAAGCATTCCTCTCATTAAATCTATGTATCTTAATCAAGACTGACATAAAAAACCCTATACATTTAAATTTTTCATTATTAACTTAGGAAGAACAGTTCTGGGGTATTTGTAGTGATTAAGGAGACCTCCACATCCACATAGTATTAGTAGGAATTAAATTCCTATCTCAAATATTAGATACTTAAAAAACCTAGAGCATGTTCACTAATACTTAAAATATAACTAATATCACTACAAAATTCCAGGCTTTGTGTAATATCTTCCAAGCAAGAGTCCATAAATATTCTTATGGTAATTCCCATAGCATTTTGCATGGATGGCAACATATGTTTTTACAGATGAACTGTTAAATAATGAGAAGTTAAATAATTAGCCAGGATCAATAAGTTAACAGAAGAAAAAGGAATTAATACAAGATAGCTTTATTCTACTCTAATCACTAGCCCATTCTTTTAATATATGTAAAATAATAACCAACAAGAGCAAGTTGCAATGTTGTTTGAATTAAACATGTTAAACCTTGGTACAAAGAAATGGTCCAGTATAATGAACAACAATATATTTTTGACCTTAAGCTGAAGCGTAAAGACCCAGTAGTTCTTTGGCAATTAGTAAGTGATGTCTATGAGAGATTCGCTTGAGCAAGGACTAAGTTTCTCAGAAGATCAAAGATAATTAATGTTACACTCTGCCCTAACCAGACCCAGATTCACACTTTCCTTTACTTGTTTACATTGATCTTATGACTTTTTTTATAGATCCATCAGAATAAGTGTGCTTTTACTCTTTTACTAATATTTGTTTAATTAAGTTAATTAATTACAGCTTAACTGAAATATCGTACAAAAGACCTCACGCAGCTTTCAAAGTGTAGGCTGAATCCTAATCCTCCTCTCTTTTTTTTTTCCATTTAACTAGCAGTAAGGATGAAGTCAATAAATTGTCAATTAATAACATACTTGCTTTGATGGCTCTTCAGTAATTTACTTTCATACCACTTCATAAATTTCTTTGGAAAACTTCTGGGATCGCTGATACAGTCCCTCTGCCATGGGAAAATTTGGTTTAAATCTGCTCTGCTGCCAATAAACCAATAAGACTAACTGGCTGATAATCCTCCCACACTACACTGTTTAGGTATATGCACTCAACCAGCAAAAGTTTAATTTGTTCCGCTAATGGCACAGAAAACTACTCAAACTTATTCACCATATAAATTTGAACTTCAGTCTGCTACTTTTTGTTATTCCTTCAGCAGAAAATTCAACCTATTGAATACTCTGTAATTCAGACTACTTTATCTTTTCTTTGATCCAAGGCATAACAATAATAATGGACACTATCAGAACTACATATTAAACTGCACTTCAGAGAAGAAACATATTAAAAAGCCTCAAAGTCTGAATATTATTTGCATTGGCACACTGACATGCAAGGCACATTCTACCGTTCTAAGCAAACGTAACATTATTCTTAAACTCCTGCACTAAAAGCAGCTTCAAGCTGCCATATTTAATAGGTTTTGTCTAGGATTTCTAGGAGGGTGACACGTATCTTTATTAGGTGCAGCCTATTTATTTGGAAGATAATTTAATTTATAAGTGCACACAAAAAATATATATAAGGACACTAAAAATTTAGTAATGAAGCTGTAAGAAACTCAAAATACTGATTTTCTCTGGAGTTATGCTGATAGCATTGATGCAAGTTCATATAAACTAAAACACCTATTATGTATCAGATAACGTGGCATTCAGACTTCATTTAAAAGTATTGCAGGTGTCATATATTCATGACACGCCAAAGCTAGGTAGAGTAATGTAGAAGTTCTTAAAAAAAAAACTATGAAGAAATCATATATATGTCCTAAGATTTCATTATTAACCTCTTATGAAGGCAAAAACTACTGGAGAATATTAAAAAAACGCCATCAGGTGCTACTCTGCTTTCTATCCCACTGTATATAAGGAGAGTTTGTCTGCATTTCCCTAAAAGATGCCAACCACATGGCACTGGTTCTGACAGGAACGAGGTAGGATTTGTCAAAACCCACCAAGTGTTTGGCTGGCATCCTTCCTGCGGGATGAAGAATGAACTGGCAATTTGCCAAAGGGAGAGAGTTATGGATAAAGGAATTAACAAAATTGTCCTCCTGTTCCACTTCTAATCCTGTGGGAAACAAGAAGATCTAGAGCTAAAAAAGATTTATACTTTCAGGTTGTGGCTGATATATTTATAGAGGTAGGTCAAACAATGTACCATGGATCGCAACATTATTTTCTAAGCTTTCCTCCCAAATCTCAACAATACTCAGAACATCCTATTCATAGTTATAATGAGAATAGATCACTTGTTTTCTCCTTACATTTACACACATGCATGTATATATACAGATACAGCTAAACATGAAAATATTTCAGAAAATTATGACAGCTGTCTGGTAAGAAGTAATTTGGTATTCCTGCTTTTTTCAACTGTAATTAAGAAAGCAACTCTGGCCATCCCAAATTCTTATTCTGGCATTCCAGTTTAAGAAAGTAATGGTAGGAAGAGGGCTTTATCTCTCTTTTAAAGGAAACAAATAGAATTTTCTGGAAAAAGAAGAGAAGTAGGATTTCAGGCATTGTTAGCCTCACATTTTTACTAGTTAAAAGATTTTTTTTTTAATTTTGCTGTACTGGTTCTACTTCTCTGAAGCAGGAGCAGTATGAAGGCTTCTGTGTACCAGTGCTGGTGGGAGTCATGGCCCTGTGAGGTGTGAACCCCAAAACAACTATCCCCAAAGGCTCGGTAGCACACCACCTGCAGTCCCACACACTGGCTGCTGTGCTGTCAGCCAATAACCTCCCGCTCTTTCTGGGAAAAAGGAACATACAGAGCTATCTGTATTAGACAGAAGTGGCAGAACTTTGCTTGCCTCATCTTGGAACTCAGATGTTGCTTTACTTCCTCAAAGCCAAGGCCAAAATGCTGCTGTAAGTGATCCTGAGTTACAGGGACTCCCAATATAACAGCATTCACTTGCAAGTGTTTCGCTATGGGACCTCGCAGAAAATGAATGAAAAACATCTTGTTCCCTTAATATTGCCTCACGCTATTTTTGTTCAAGTATGCTTCTTAAAAACAAATGTTCTGGAGTCATTTGCTCTAGTATATTCACACCTCAATCTAGAGAAACCATTTACTGGAGGTAGCTGAGCTATTGCCATTTGAGGAGAGGTGACAAACCGTGGCAACCAAAGCCGAGCACAGCCAAGCCACAGCCAATGATACAAGGGGTAGTGCCTCCTTCTTGAAAATATCCCACCATTATCCCCTTGAAGCAGTCCATTAGAGCACCTCAGTGGAGAAGAGCAATGCAAACCATTCCAAAATGTTCCACTTCACACAACAGTGTAAAATAAATACTGTCCTCCCTGGCTATATGTCCAATACCTCTAGTAGTACTGCCTCAGACAAATGTCAGTGAAGATTTTAACCATCATATAATACTTCTACCTTTAAGGTGGATTATTCTTGCCTCTCAGTTTTCGCATTAACAGGAAGCAAGGCATGATCTCTGAGTCCGTGGCTTAATCTGCTGCCATCGTGTAGAAAACACCTGCTCCTTCCATCACAATTTTGAGATAGTGATTTTCCAGAGCAAAAACCAAGTTTGCATGGTGAATGTTAGAGATGCCCTGTTCCAGGAAACAGACTGAAATGCAGTACAAGGAATCTTAATTCTACTTGTAACAGAAACAATAAGGAAAAAACTACTTGACCAGCTCCTGAAGGGTCCTTAATTAAGCAGCCCTGCAGTCTCACCGAGTGCTGTATGATTGTGCGTATCCCTGGAGCGATACATGACTATTGCTGTCTGCTTCCAAAGTGCCACACAAACTTCACACTGCCCTTACAGATTGTCCAACAAGCCAAAGTAGGTGTCCCTGCTCTCACTCACCTTGCGGCACGGCAGCCTGTACAATTCCTGCACAAAAGGAGGAGTGGTAACCTCTGCACTGCTGTCTTGGGGAGCGTGAGGATACTTGAGACACAACATCTGGCACTTCTTGTCAAAAATCTCTGATTCAAGTGTAATGGGATGCACACTCCTTGGCATTGTGCAAGCATTTGCAGAAAAAAATTAAGTGGAACAGTTAATTTCCTACATGTCTATTTTTTTCAAAGAGAATGTGGCATCGAGCTGTGAAGACAGGGAAGCTGGCAATGCAAGAGATTGTGCAAGCTGCAACATCCCAACAGTGCAAAGGGACAGACATCCTTTTAATACATGGTTTTTACCAGCCATTATACTCTTAGGTCCTTAGTAAGCGCACAGGCAGCATTTTTGAAATTTCTACCCATACTTGTGTTTTATTTTCTATAGACTACTACTCCCTCATCACAATAAAAGAAAAATCTATGTATTGCAACAAAACAAATAAGATTTTAAAATAAAGTTAGAATCATCTGTGCATCAAAAGTGTGCAAAAGGAGGTAAATATTCTGATTCTTAGGTCCTAATTGTTCAAACAGTGCTTAAAAATAGAAAGTCGTGAACTGAGGATGCAATGACTAAAAAACCCACTAACTTTGGTTAGCAATTAAATGATCACATCTCTCTTCAGACTGAAAGTGTAGACAACAGCTAGTAGCTGACATCTCACTTCAACATTTTACAGCTGCTCTAAAGCAAAGACTTGAGACATTTGAATGCATACATGCATCTTATTTTCCCAGGATTTCAAAGGCCACTTCAGGCTGCTGCTCAGCCACTATAAATGAGTAATTCAAGTGGCGCATGACTGCCTCTTGTATTAACTTGATAAAGATGTTTCACTCAAAGTGCATCAACAGTTGTGTGAAGTCATCCCTTTCACAGGCTTATACGTATTCTGTGTTAGGTTACCAGTGAGGAAATAAACAAGTACTATTAGTTTCCAATTATGATAAAAGTCTTTACTCTTAATATAATCAGTATTCTGAAGATGATTACTATATTTTTATTACACCTGTCTAAAAACTCAAAAATACAACCAAACATACCTTAATCATTTCCTGGGTTTTAATTAAAAGCAATTTTATCAACTGATTGCAATCCTCACTAAAGTTTCATCTTATTAGTTTAGACATGCAACTGCTTATAGGACTGATATACGCACTTCAAAATACACGCATCTGTTTTCCGAAAATTCTATTATACTGAAGATTACTTTAGATCCATCAAGTTTTCCAAAGACATATTGAACATCTTTTATTTTCTTGTATGAATTTTCCCTAGAAACTATTTCCTCAATCCTGAATTCCTGTTTCTCTTATCACAGCCAAGACATTTATTCTCCTTTTGTTACTTTATTTCCACTGAATAGATAACCAGATATGAACATAGTTACGCTAAATATGAAAAATATACTCTCTATATGATTTATTCAGAGCCTAGTGAGAAAAAGATGTCCAGTTCATTTAAAAGATGATTAATTACATATCAATGATCACCCTCTATGCAGTGGACAAATACAAAACAGAAAACAGTAATACTATCCAGAGGTGATGATCCATCACATGCTCCATAACCTTGCTCACTAATGTTGAGCCAAATACTGTATTTAATGCTTCATTAGATTCCATCTTTATCTTATTTTTCAAATGAGAATTGTTTCTATTTACAAAATTTCCATTATTTTCTCCTTTTCAGGGGAAAAAAAAATCCCAATGATAGCCAGTTCTAATATTATATTTTATATTGTATTTATGCAATGTTAAAACAAGCACAGGCACTTTTGTGGGCAGGGGGGAAACGGGAAGAGGCAGTCAGCCTCTGATTTATTCATATTATTATTCTGATATCTAATAATTTTCAGATTATACTTTACTTTCATTTATGGTTTGCATGGTATTATTGGAACACGGTCTTTTTTATTCCCTCTAGCATGACAGTTAGTGACCAACACAAACTCAGAAAGATGCGACTCAAATTCCAACTGGTGTGACCCTTTCATGTCCACCTTCCCACAGGCAATGGGCTGATTTTCCAAGGTTCCCTGACATGAGGGAGCACAGTGAAAGCTGCTTCTCCAGCTTGGCACCAGCCCCAGGCAAAGGGCCCAAGAAGCTGCACAGTGATGGGTGGTGCACTCAGCTAAAAGTGGAGGAGCTGGCAGCTGCAGACAGACCCTGACTGTGCCCACCCTAAGAACAGGCCACATGACTGGCCGGGACTCCTTGTCCCTTCAGTTCTCACTGTCAGGGCACCCACTCCCTGGTACATAACCCTGCAACACTCCATTAAGTTTGGATAGCACAACCCCAAAATGATTTGCCATTCTGCTTACAGACGTAGTAGACACCAATTTTCCAAGTCTCTTGGGGAAAATAACTTTTTTTTTTCCCCAGATCTGCATACATCACCTTTAAAATACATCAGGAATTAGGCAAACACTTAGGAAAACCAGGCTTTTCATTAATTTGCTGTGCTGTAAGTGGAACTCTGTATCAACAATTAGCAGCAGGAGAGTGAACAGAACTCAGGACTCAGGTGAGCAAATTACTTTGCTCCAGTGAATGTTTCTATCTTAACTGAACCAGCTGCAAGATTAAGGCAAAACCTAGAATTTTCTCTTCCAGACATTACCTCAAAAAAACAAATTGGTTTTTGCCTTTTCAGAATGCCTTTTCCTCTACTGAAGAGTGTAAAGCAGATTAAAATTAAGAATTAAAAATATTTAGTTAAACTATATAACCGCTATAATCCTATCACCGCATTTCTCAAATAGATTTAGTACTCCACGTGATACTGAGAATGCCAGGATACCTCAAAAATGCAGTACTTGTGTTTGAAGTTGCTGTACTTAGAAACCTCTTTTATAGAGATACTCAACATTAAGTGCTCACATTACCCAACTAGGCTAATTTTAGATATTAAATAGAACTGAAAAGTTACACATCCATTGTTATCCTCATCCAATTTCAAGTATTTCTGTCACCTTAGACTATAAGTACATACACAAGTATCATGCATATATTAGTTCTGTTTCAGTGCACAGGTAAAAGGAAAATGAAATCAGTTCATACAGCACAGAAGTGATTAAATGGTCTAAAGGTTAAAAGTAACTAATGTTTCCTGCAGTACTAATTTCTATATGGTTCGCAGGTTTTTTATAAAAATAGAGATTGATTTTCAGAAGTTTCACACCACACGAAAAAAATTAAACTAATTTAAATGTTTCCAACGTTGGACACTTGAAAGATAATTGGTCTAAAATTATTTTCAGTTTTGGTATGTCTTCATTTGGGGCTCATCATTTGGGTTATCTAGTTGAATTAAAAAAAAAATAAATAAATCAATAAATCAACATGCTGATAAGATTCTAACCCACTTTGTGTAATCCTGGCTGTGAACTGTTGTTGCTTTCTATATAAAACTAACTATTCAGTCAGTTGGTAATGGCACAACTTTATTTTGTGACCGCAAATGGCTATTTATTATTTAACATTGTGAAAAGGAACTTCTCTGGGAACTTCGGGACAGTAATATTCAGGTGAAAAGGGGACAATGTGGCTGAATATTGCATCCCAAAGCATGTAAATGAGATTGTTAGGAAATATTTGTGTATTATAACCAGAACACTGAAATCTTTCGAGTGACCTGTAGCTTCTTTTTAACCTACTACAGAGTTGAACCATTAAAATTACTGAGGAAAAAAAATATATATTTAGAAACAAATATATATTTAGATCAAAAATTCTGCATTAAAAATAACAGAGAAGTTAATTTAATGCTGTTTTTCATCAAACGTGCTACCCTTCTGCTCAGTGACATGTCATTTAATCACTTGTTACTAAAATTTTAAAAATTGATGTCGTCAAAATGCATTTATATTTTACCATCAAGAGTCTACTGATGTTCAGTGATATCTATTTAGCATTTCATTACAAAAAATAGCCATGTTCTATGAACCATTTACATCACCAAAGCTGTAGTGAGAGCAATATAATTCAATTATAAAACCTGGAAACATTTTAAACACCATTTGAAAGTAAACAGTTACAGTCCCTTATGCCCATGTCTGGGAAGCATCCAAATGGAAGTCAAAGATCCCATGGCATTTTTTCAAAATTAGTAGGAGCTATCCCAATATGTTGGCCAACATATATTTCCTCAATTAAAACCAGATTTCCACGTCCAAAGCTATGTGTCAGCAATTGCTGAGAGCATATGCCTGCCACGTTTCCAAAACCCTCTGCACCACCACTAAGTATCTAGGCACCTTGCTGAATAATGCTTTTCCAGATGTCACAAGTGGAAAAGGTGAATGCATTTTCATAAATATATGAAGCACAGATACATTATACTGTTATGGAAATGGAAATTATCATTTGAACCCATAATTTGACTTTTTCATACCAGAAATGTTAAATATGACTTCGGTGGCCATATGAAACACTTTGATACCACCAGATTGTAAAGTGCTATGGAACACACATGCATACACACAAAATAAAGGTACCAGAAATAATCTCATATCTGCCATTCCCTAACAACTGTGGTTTTTTAGTTACTTATACAGAATTTTCTAGGTTACATTCTGTTCAAACAGAAGGTGGGGAGATGCCCTCTGCACTGTAAAGTGTGCGCACTCCACACCACCGACTGCTTGAGCTCAAATCTTCCACCACCAATACTGAAGCAAACACTCCTGGCCCCAGGACTTCTACACCACCTGTATGCAAACACTGTTTTCCTGAGTCAAAACAAAAGTCAGGCAACGAGTTTCTAAAGAAAAAAAGGTATAAACCCAGAGAAGAATCAGGCTTTCCGACTCCCTCGCTCAACAGATTTCCCAGTGCAATGTCTCAGGCTCCTGCTATTTGGAGCTGAGTCCCCATCTTCCCCCTCCAAGTTTTATTCTTATTTTGCCATATTACCAAATTCTGAAGTGATACAATTAAGAACAGGAAATGGGAAAAAAGCAAAAGCACTGCTTTGGCTAAAGATATTACTCTGTTGACTTGCATAGTGCAGCTGAACAGTGCAGCTCAAAGTCCGGCTTGAAAGAGAAACAGAAGTATATTCAGGGAACTTAAGTATACAGGCTGCCTTCCTAACAATGATACAACAGAGTACAGCTTGCCTGTTTTTTTTTTAAATATCAGTTTTTCAGGTATCATTTTACAAAACTCAGAATCCTATTTAGTCACCATTTCAGAATTCTAGGCTACATGTATTGCTGAAGGATTTATGGCATATTGAGAGAAACTGAATGCAATGTAAGCAGAGAGATTAAAACACCTCTTCCCTCAAGAGAGTTTGTAGAATTACTGGAAAGTTGAACAAACTGCCTTATTCCTGAATTGCACAATTACCTTTCTATAACCAGAACTTACTGCCAGTTGCCAGAGTTATGCAACCCACTGGAAATAATGCTAATCTAGTTAATGTAGTATAGTATGTCCCACCCTGGTGCTAGTCCCATGGACATGAAATGTATAACTCCAGCCAGCAGAGTAACAGTCTGTGCTCAAGGACAAATTTGCTTCCTCTGAGAAAACGTAATAAGTGCTGTATCTCTGTAAGAGAACAGATACAGAGGTGATTCAGGTCAAGAAAAATACATGATACTTAACCTGGCTGTATTGCACAACATATTGAGCTGTGAAGGTAATGGGGAAAGATGGAGCACACACAGGCTGGTGAATGTACAAAATTATATGCATTTGAAAAGAGGCTTCCACTTTCTCAAACAGTTATCAGCAAACTTTACCACACCACCCTCCCATCCTGAACCGCTCTGTAGTATCACCGCCTGCTGCAGACACTTGAACTAGCGATAAAAATAAGATATCAGAAATTTTCTTTACTGCAATCAAGTAATTTCAAAATCACAAAGAGAGAAAACAAGGGAGAAATTGTATCACCACAAAATACTTCTGCCCACAAATGCTGTAATTCAGAAAACTTCTAAATTTAGCCTCACAGTTCAGGCAGTTGAACTGCTATTTTTAATCCAATTTTGAAAATTGGACATTACTAGAAATGTTCTTCTAAAAATGTATACTCATCTGAATTTAAGTTCACCCTACTCCAACATGAGACTACAGGAATACTGCGTTTTCAGTAATTTATACTATTAGCTTTCATATTTTTCCAAGGCAATATATGAGAATATGCCAGATTCTAAAAGCAATTAAGAGGTTATAAATGTTGTGCGCTGCAAGAGCACAGTTCTCAAAAGACCAGAGTCCTGGCAACTATCATAATCCTTTTGAAAGTGTTCATATTAAGATTAAAGATCACTTTGTTCCTCTATTCCCACAACTAGTTGGTATGGTAAAAAGATCAGTCCCCTAGTTTTATATGTAACATCTTTAACATTTGCTCTCCTTTCTGTGCATGTGATTAAATGTAACATTTTGAAATCCCAAAGTTCTGAGAAAAACATAAATCCTTGTCCACAGCTGCTGTTTGACTCTGGAAACACATGCATTTTCTTTTCAAGCATCTACCATCAAAAAATCCCAAAGGACTTGAACTGGAGAACACCTGCATCTCTTCATTTAGTTCCAATAACAGAGCCTAAACTTCAAAATTACAAAAAGAGATGCTATGTTCAGCTGCAGCTACATTCTGCCCCTAATTCCCGTGAACAAAAATGCTAAGAGCATGAAATCATTCAGGCAAGCTCTGTCATCGAGAGGATAAGATTTTTTGCACCAGAAGCCCAGTGGGAACTTGATAGAAAACTGGCAACAATTACAGATAAAGTACATAGTGAAATCCTCGGGGAGAGAAAAGGAAATGTAATAAGATAGATGGGTATAATTTTTACACATTTATGCCCAAACCACTAATGTGAATTGTCTTTAATTATTCCAACATATTAAGTGTTTTTACACATTCACTGTGTCAAAACTTTCCAAAATACTTTGAATTAGTTTACAAATTCTCTTTTACAAGGTGGTTTTACTTTACTTTCTTTTTTGTGCTAGTAGCACAAGCACTTAAAACCGAGACAAGAACTTTCAAAATCTCATAGTTGCAGCTTTAAACTCCAGACTTTGCAGCATCCCCAGTATGAGCACTCAAACTTAAATTGAAAAATATGTCAACAACAGGCTTTTTTAACTGCAAGAAAAGGGGAGTTGGGTGCATAAAAACAAACATATGTAAAATCTCTTGCCTCTTTTTAAATAAGTTCTAACAGATAAAATCCGCTGGTTTATGATAGGAAAAAAAATAATATTCCTGCTGGTACAACATTTGACACTTTTTTCATGTTTAAAGATACAATTTCTTCAGTCTTAGAAATATTTTCACTGTACACATTTTTTTCTCCAGGGGCTAGGGGGGCAGAATGTAGTGAACTTACAAAATATTCACAGTGCAGAAAAAGAATCCAAAAATCTTTGGAAGTTTAAAACAAATAACACTTAAATGAGAAATAGCCAACTTTCATAAGGTTGAATATGTGCTTTTCAGCCTTCATGCAGCTTTCGCAAACTAGAGAAGCCTCTTACTTTGCTCCACTGGGTGTATCAATTTACCACACATGAGCCTGATATTAATACAGGTACTTTTGTTTAGGCCCTTATTTCACTGCTGCATTACTGAATATTTAAGCTGATCTCAAAGCAAACTTTATTAATTATATTTTTTATTTTAGCTACTCTTGATTTATATGCAATAAAGCTCTCCATACACCGGCTGTGCACACACTCCCAATTATTGAATATGGCAAACCAAACAGTGCTTAATCAGCTCACCTCATCTATTCAACAGCTGCTCATAATTAAATACTAACACCAGCATTCTTTTTGAAATCTCCCTATTTCTCTCACAGGCCAGGTGAAACAAACAGGGCCTGCAGCTTGCACAGAAGGTTAATAAAGCTGAAGTTATTTCCAAGAAGCAGTAAGAAGACCTTCCCAAGCCCTGGGGTAATGGAATAATCTCTCTTGTATTTATTTTATACACTGCGGTTTAGATAAAGGCTGGAGAGCATATCCACTGTTTGTTACAACTAGGCACTATGATAACCTGGGGCAGTTTTTCATACGACCTAAGTACCCCAAATTAAAAGCACCACCACACAGACTTGTATTTAAGGATTAACTAAATCATATTTCTATTATTTGTCCCTAAATAATTCCTCTGCCATAGGTGGATCAGTTTCCCACTGCGCTAATGACACTTTGTGCACCAAACAGTAAAACACTTGCTAAGTAATCATTGGTATATGCACTTGTCTTACATAATACTTACTTTGCCTGCATATGCTATACAACACACATTTATAAAGCTGCCCCTTTTGCAGTTACATTTTATAGAGTATTTTTCCTTTGCTGGCTATACTCAATGCAGTGTGCTGCTACTAAAGCCGCATTTTTTGTCTCTTCTTCTCAGTAGCAACTAGTGAAATAGCAAGAAATAAAATCCTAGTGTAAAATGCTTTATCACTCAAATTGTAAATACACCCTCAATCTTCGCAGGGCCACCTACAGACAAGCAATAAAAATAAGCTGCACAACTGTCCTGGTCACCCCAAACCATGCGATTTGAGTGGTACAAGACAGCAGACAGTTGCTGACTCGACAGGGTGAAGAAAAGATCCCCTACCTACCTGTTCTCTGGGTAAATACGCCCTGATTTATTGAAGAACCTCACGCCATTTGCACAACCTCCTCCTCGGCATTTTATATCCAAACAATTGCTGGGATTTTAGACCAAGTTATTTTCCATTCAACTTCACAGATGCATAATGAATTAATTCGTTAACTCTTCCTTCACTAATTTTTATATATACCAAAAAAACATTTACAAGTCACTTGCATAGGCATTGTATTGTGTTCCAAGATTCTTCCAAAGTACCCAGAAATTCCCCTGCAATCACTTCTCTTGGTTTTACACACAAAAAAATATTATATTATTCTCTTCTTAACAAAGCGGCTAAGTTGCCGCTTGTCCACCTCCACCGCACTCATCTCCCCATCACACTGTGTGACAGCAAAGCTTTCTGAATCCTTGTATATGGGGAGAACTAAACTGAGTTTATCCAAGTGCTGTGTGACAACTAATCCAATCCCACCAAGCTGGAACTGCTGTCCTCCTGAGCTCTTTTGAGAAATCATGTGTGTACTTTGAGAGTACCAGCTGTACAGTTATCGGTGTTACGTACTTTGTAAAATAGCCAACTTGTCCAACCTCAGCCTTATCTCAAACAATCTGATAACACCAGACAATTCTATATGATTTTTCTCATCTCTCCTGTACAGCTTTCTTCATTCTTTCTACAAGCAGGTTACACCACTCTCTTCACTCTTCTCTATAGTCCCAATTCCTGTTCCAGAACATCCTGTTTAACATTATTTGGATAAATTGCTTAAAAAGCACAACTTCAGTTCTGCACAATCATCTGCAGCAGTACAGCTTTAAATAACCCTTTGATTCCCCCAAGGCATAAGCTGAATTTGCTGTCAAATTATCCGGTAGAGCTTTCATAATTCCCAGAAGTGACTGCAACTGACAGCAAAAGCATTTTTATGCTCTCAAATCACTTCATATTTTCTCTCCATGCAGTTTTCACAGTTGCAATGAAAAGGACAGCCTTATCTCCTATATTAAATTGCCTCAGTTCCTTCAGCAAGTATTTGAAAGTGAAAGCTTTAATTAAATCCCTCATCCTTCATATAGAACCCGAGATAATTTAAACATTGTTTTCTAGGTTAATTTATATTAAAAAAAAACAAAAAACAAAAAACACAAAAACCACACGCATGGAAAAAACACCACCACGTCATTTGCAGCACACTATTCTTCATGTTTCCTGGGACCAAACTTTAAGGCATCACTCAGCGTTTCCCTCTCATTTATCATCAGTCCCAGGTGGCACCTTCCAGAGCTGGGGAAGTGGAGCTGGAAGCTGAGCAGGTCAGCGACTGCCACCCAGCACAGGGAATCAAGGCAACTTCCCTGAGGCACCAGGGGATGAGTGAAGTACCCAGTAAATTTTCAGTTCTAAAATCTTAGCATTTTAAATACATCTCTATTCATTTACAAAACAGGTTATTACAAACCAATTTTCTGCCTCTCAGAGTCCCTGCAGATGAGTCTGGCCAGCACTTCATTTGTTTGTGCCTTCATTCTCATAGGGAACTCCTGTCACAACCTACCAAATACTCTCTACTGTTTAATTGGAGGATCTGTGATACTGATGAGCTAAAATGTATGTCAGCGTGACCTGTAACAAAAGCAATAATTCTATAGTAGAGGTAAGTATGCATAGCTCACTTCAAATGTAATTAATATTATAAGACAAAAATCAGAAAATACCACAATCTATAATAGTGATAAACATTACTATGAACATTTAAAAGCTACTACAGTGAGACAACAGGTGCAACAGACTTTCCCTTATTTAACAAAAAAGATCTGAGTAATTAAGAAACTGTTGAATCATTAATTCCTTTTCAGCAATGTTTTAGGGGCAGGAACTTAAGACTTTTGTTATAAAAACACGTTTCCAAGATGACGCGCTCCAAGAAACATGCAAGTACAGTTACTGAAAAAAACCAACAACCTAACAATTGCTGGAGTGCACAGTGCTTACAAATATTTACTTTGCATGAGAATCAAATGTTGCTTACATATGTACATAAAAATTACAAAGATGGTAATACTGTTACTTTTCAGATTAATGACATTAAACAACCATTACACATAAATAGAGAAAAAAGCAGACTTTTCAGTTTACTTTTGTGTGTCATAATATTGGGGTCAACTAATTATTTTGCTTTCCTTAAACTATATGCTTTTTAGGGTTGTTTTCTTTTTTTCCCGTGTAACCCCACTCTTAGCATGGCAACAGGATAAACTTTTGAAAACACAGAAGCATGATTTTTAAAATGCACCACAGTGACAGCAAAGCCTAGATCCATGTGTATTTCACAAGCTATATTACAATCATTTTAAACTACTTTTCAAAACTGTCAGTGTAGCTTAAAACAGACCAATGTTTTGTTTAAAGCCCACAGAAACCATAAGAATGTCAGGTAAGAGTATTTATGCCTACAAAGTCAACACCCTTAAATTTGTCCAAGCAACTCTCTGAAAATATTAACTTGTTTCTCATTTAAATTCACCACAAAACCAGGTTTGATGGTGTCAAACGTGTGCTCTGCAGCATTTTAAAAATCACTTTTTTATTATTGTGCTGGTTTTGGCTGTGATAGAGTTAAGTTTTTCCATATTAGTTACTACAGGGCGAGTTTTTGGATTTGTGATGAAAAAAGTGTTGATAACACAGGGATGTTTTAGTTACTGCTGAGCAGGGCTTGCACAGAGTCAAGGCCTTTTCTGCTCTTCACCCCACCAGCGAGCAGGCTGGGGGTGCACGAAAGGCTGGGAGGGGGCACAGCTGGGACAGCTGACCCCAACTGACCACAGGACATTCCACACCATATGACATCATGATCAGTATATAAAACTGGGAGAAGAAGAAGGAAGTGGGAGACATTCAGAGAGATGGCGTTTGTCTTCCCAAGTAACCACTGCATGTGATGGAGCCCGGATTTCCTGGGGACGGCTGAACACCTGCCTGCTCATGGGAAGTGGTGAATGAATCCCTTGTTTTGTTTTGCCTCGCTTGCGTATGCAGCCTTTGCTTTACTTGTTAAACTGTCTTCATGTCAACCCATGAGTTTTCTCACTTTTTTGATTCTCTCCCCCATCTCACCAGGGCAGAGTGAGCGAGCAGCTGTGTGGTGCTTAGTTGCCAGCCAGGGTTAAATGATTATTACCAATATTATGATTAAAATAATTCTTAATTTAATTATAAGCTACACTGCAAATTCATATGAACCATTTCAAATTCAGTATGTCAACTTCCTTATAAGATGGTCAACTTATCAGATAAAGGGAAGAAAGAATAAAACTAATATTTTCAACATGGATCCTGCCCCCCAAATGTTTGCAAAAGACTTTATATAAATAAAAGGCAATCAAAGTCAGTGAAGCGTTCCTTATTGAAGACGACACGCATCAAAATGCTGCTTCTAGTTTGTGTCTCACAGTGAGCAAAAGTAAAGTTATAATGTGTGCAGTATGTGAAAAAGTTACTTCAGCATTTGGCACATTTTATATCAAGCCTCTCTTTTGAAAACTACATTGGATAGGAAAAGTGTAACGTGATATCAGCTTAACAAGAGTTTTGCACTTACCAGAATTATGGCAGTAGTCCATATACTGTGGAATTTGGATTGTAAAGGCTACCAAATCTGGAGCTAAGAGAGATTCTGGTTTTCTGCTCTCATTGAGCCATTTACTGCTGTGTAAGTCTCTGGTGTCAGAAGGACCTTGAATTAAAGGAATTAGCTTCTCTTTTCCACCATCACCTAAGATAAAGATTAGACTCCTTAGAGCTTTCACTGTAAGAAGATAAATTGTCAACACAAACATTCACTAGTCCAAAGAGAGCAGCTATTAACATTGCAAGTACAGAATTAGAAAAGGAAATAGAAAGAGCAATCTCATATGAACTATTAAACAACTTCCTTCATGTTATCTTGTAAATGTTTTTACAACCAAGAGGATTTCAAATAAAGTAATAAATTATCTTTAAAAGACTAATTTCCATCCTAACTTCATAAAAGGTTACCTTTTAAAATCACCATTAATTAAAAACTTAGTATAACTCTAAATTGAATGCTCCTGACATTAGCTGCCTTTATATATGAAGTGATAATAGACACAGATTGGAGAAGTTACTGCATGCTCTTCAAGAAAAATTCTATTAAAGAAATTTTAAAACTATTTATCCACAAAGCCCTTCAAAACTTCACAAGCAAAATACATACTTGTAGTATTAATGGAAAATGAGACATTAAACAATAAACAGCATACATCAAAATTATTCTACAAATAAAGCCAAATGCAAATGTTCTGTGTAGTATGTAAATACAGAGTTATACCAGAGTTATATTCTGTGCTTTTAGACTAATATTTGTTTTAGCAGAAAAAAAACAAAACAAAACAAAACAATTTTTTTCCTTCAGTGTGTAAGAATTGATTATAGTGGGGCCAGAATGGATCATCCTGGCACACTTAACAATAATAATAAAAAACCTCCAAAACAGAATACAAAAAAACCTCTCTGATTCATAGGAACAATGAGTAAATTCTTGTTTCAGTAACTCTCCTTGTAAAAAGCAAGGCCAATTCTCCTATACAGGCAATAAAGTTTTACATGGTCCAGCTGCACATACCTGGGGCTTTGGCACAAATTTTTATTGATCCCACGGTCCCAGAGGCACATTTGACCAATGATGTGCCGCAGTACTTCAATTCAACGTTCTGGATTGAGCCCTCAAGAGTTGGCAGGGGATTCTTAGATTTCACACCTAATAAAAGAAAACTGCAAATGTACTAGCCTGTTGAATTTAAATATTTTTATATTCCTTCACCAAGGCATTT
Organism: Streptopelia decaocto; assembly: GCF_964273445.1. Taxonomy (NCBI): domain Eukaryota; kingdom Metazoa; phylum Chordata; class Aves; order Columbiformes; family Columbidae; genus Streptopelia; species Streptopelia decaocto. The sequence goes on from NC_138655.1 coordinate 23,313,550, forward strand.
AAACTTAATTATACTTTAATTATCTACCTTAGATATTCTTATAGCGGTTTTGTTGTGATTCACAGATTTTAAATGGAAGTGAGAGAATGCTGTATATGGGCACTTTAATACAAACAGTTATGCGTAAAATATATATAGATACTGTGAGGAAAACACACAAGGCCACTTAGAAATTGGAATAATAACTATGTATATACACACACATAGATTTTTGTTTACACTTTACAAGAGCCACCTCGGCTATTCTCTTTGATGTTTTTATTATGATCCTTTCATTTCAGGATCTTAAAATGACCAAGTGTTTTCAGCTTACGTTTAGACAACATCTTACTCAGTAGCGATGTAAAGCATTAAATCCACGCAGCTGAATAACCCAAAAGGCCAACGGCACACTTGCCATTTTTCAACGGAAACCAGAATTCGACCCTTGCCTTAGGTCACAAGTGGAAATAAGTTTTGGTGGTCTCTCCTCAGCCCCCGCTTGCGCACACCAGAAAACCACCGCGCCAGCTGGAAGACACGGGTGCTACTGGCAGCCGCTCTGCAGAGCTGCCTGGAACACGGGGGCAGCAGCGGGAGCTGACAACTGGGGACTGGGATGTGTGGGCAGAGCTCGAGGGCGGCCCCCAAAGCAGCCCCAGGGCCGGGGCGCAGCCAGCCCTCCTGTTCTGCACAGCGCTGCCCGTCACAAAAAATACATCCATTTACTTGCAAATTAGAAAGACATCGTTTCAACACCTGTGAGAAGTAAGAAAGGAAAATCTAACAGAAGTTACCATTTGTTGTGCTTTTTTTCCCCTCATGCAAAAGAGACTTGGAATTTGTCAGTTAAAACTGGCAAGCAGCTTGTTAATTGTGCAAACATCAGTATAATTATGAAACAGTTTCCTCGCATATGTAACATAAAATTCATTCCAAAATGTGTAGTTAGGCAAGGAAAGTATTATGGAATATCAGGTGGAAAAAAAAATACATATATATATATTTTCAAGATAGTTACATGCATTAAAGAAACTTAATATATTATATTAATAAAATAATACATGTATTAATATATTCTCTATAAATACATTAAGATACTCTCTACTGAATGAACTCATTAGTTTTTTGCACAGTCACTCAAAGACTTAACCCAAAGTACAACTTTTAACATACGTTAACTAGTAAGAAAAAAACGTCCTCAATAAAAATAGGAAACAAGAGATTTAGGATTAAACTTGGTAATTGTGCTTAGTTCATTGTTCCTATTCCAGTTCCTGAAGGGTATTTGGTAGTGCATATAAAGTCACTTGGTAAGCAGACTTCTTAACATATATAACATTTAAGTTTTATTCTGGTAAGAGATTAAAACAGTTTTTTATTAAAAAGTACTTTCTGAGGTAGGAAGAAAGAAGCAGCATACGAAGGGATACAGCATTTAGTAAATCAAAATGTCATGTGAAAGTAGGTTCCACATTCTTATCAAAATATAACCCATCTTGTGTGTTTGAGGTACGCCCAGCCTTTCCCAGCTTGTGATTCAGGAAGGCTGCAGAGAATTCTCACTGCAACCCGTTTGTGTGCCTGCCGCTACAACACCCCAGCGCTTCTCAGCCTGAAAGATCAGCTGCCAGTTTTAGTCTGGTGAATACACCCTCGCTCCCAGCCTTGCCAGGTAAGCCTCACTTAAAGCTGAAAATCCCCTTTGGTCTAAGGTGTGGTATCAGACATAACTGCATGAATTTGTCACAAGTGGACAGGGTATCTGCCAGCATTTCCCAGTCTTGGCTCTGCCTCCTCATACTTCCTATAAACTTGTGCAAACAGAGGCCATTGTGTTGGGGGGAAGTTTGCTTTTCTGCCTATTCCAAAACAAAGATTCTAAAATATCATTAGTGGCAGCTAAGATTACAGTCAAAGCAAAACAAATATGAGTTCATAATTTGATGTCCATCTTTCACATCTTCTCAAAACCGGTAGCTTCTTGCTGCTTCCATCTTTCAGCAACTCTTCTTATACCTCAAAATACAAGCTGTTATGTCCGATGCATTTCTCTCAGTTCACTATGGAAGGTTAAGTCCACTTTTAGATGCATTACCCTGGACAACTTCTCTGCATTAAGATTAAGACTAAAACTTGCCATGTAAGTTACTTGCACAAGGTGAATTTTGGTTTAATTTCATATCTGAAAACAAGTTATCCAGTGCCACGTGACTGTGCTCCCTACTTGCTTCTGTTCACTCCTACTCCCTCACCAAGCAACTTCTGAACTTGTGGAATTTCAGCAAGATATGGCAGCATTATCAAAGACATTTATCTCCTATAAAATTCATGAAAATGTGCATGTATTTGTCCTGTTACCTGAGCAATCAGCATCTGTGTGACAGTCAGCAACGCACACTCAAACCGGCCAGTGCCCTGTTTGCCACCCAGCCAGCAGTCAGGGCCCATGATGGGAAGATGGAAAAGTTGAATGGCTTGGTCTTCAGCATATAATTAACAATGATATGACTGGCAACTATACGAATAAGTAACTGAGAGCAGTAATAAGCTATTTCTTTCTGGAACATCTGTCAAATGGATAGGATGAATACTGCTTCAATTGTTTTCAACTACTTGAAAATAGAAAACTATTACAAAAACATAGCATAATCAGGCCTCCCTTTTTCTATGTTGCTTTAGATCAAATGGCAACATCATCCTGTTCTCAGTTTTAACACCTGATAACCACAGCACACAACAGTAATAAAGGAGAAGTTACAAGAAAAATTAATTCTGCTCAGGTTTCACAGCTCTGGACTGAGGGATAAACAGAAAACCCATTTACTAAATATTAAAATCCTACGCAGAGCCTACAATAAGGAACTTAGGACGTCTAACTAGATTTCATCACGAGGACAAAAGTCTCCTGAACCTATGGTGATTCTCCTTGCCCAGTTACAAGTCTCTTTTTTAAAGTGCACAAAACTTAGAGACTCTTGGTGAACCATTTACAATAAAGTGGTGTAGTACAGTTAAATATCAAATTTTCTTCAGCCTCTGAAAATTTTTGGAAATTATGAACCATCCCCCATAAACTTGTCAAATTGGCAAGTTGCTCTACAGAGAAGAAAGAAGCTTTGTTTCCTATATGTGCCTCTGATTATCTGTAGTTCCCATCTCTATAACTTTAGTTCTTCACAAATATTCTCCCTTATTATCTCTTTCTTAATTATAATTATAAATCAGAAGTCTCAATAGTTGCACATAGCTAAAATATTCCTTAAATACCCATTTCAGCAAACAAATGTTTAAGCAAGCAAAGACTGGGTCTCTCTTCACTCCACTCAATGTTTATAAACTTTTTAGAAGCAGTGTCTTCTCAAGGAATTGATTGAGCAGGAAGATGTTAACACTCCTAGATAAGAAATGCTCCACACCTCCAAACATTGACTCAAATTTAGTACGAAGACTAACACTTCACAAGATTTTAATTAAAATATTGAACCTGAATTCAAAGAGGAGCCAGAGAAATAAAATCTACCATTACCAACAGCAACATAATCCAAATTCAACATCCTGCAAATGAAGCATGGGAAAGGCTTATTTCCAAGGTGCAAGCAACAAAGCAGAATTTGTGCTGTACTTGCTCTTCCGGAATCACATTTTCAAAAGCAGAACTGTGATTTACTTGACTTTGCTGCTCAGTGTAGTCGAAACTGGAAAACAGAGCAGCCATGTTCCTTTTCCAGTACACCCCACATTTTCTTTAGTTATTATTTTCACCTGGAACATTGTAATCAAAGACTTCAGGAAGTAAGACAGATACATATACTGGTGTCCACTAAATATAACCTAAGGCTGCTTCCAAATAAAAACAACAGTTTTCTAGTTGTGTGATTTTCGTTCTGGAAACATTTTTCCCACTGTAGAACCACTTGCAGTAAAAATCACATGTTCTCAATATGCAACCACATTTATACTTTGTGATCAAATATTATCAGTTTTACCTGAATCATACTATCACACAAAAAATGTAAGACATCACCAAAGACCTAAACCCCTGTTCTTTCCATACTGCAGAACCCAAAATAGGCAGCAAGGTTTTCTAACTTAAAATATACTACGCCTTGACAATTTAGGCCTCGTACATACTAACTTACTTTTTAAACTCCAAGCCTAAAGAGCCATTCTGTTCTAGAAACATGCACAGAAGTATCACATCATGGAGGAAGGTTCTCCCACACTTTAAAGCATCCACATCCCCCCCCTCACTTTTTTGGTCATAGCTTTGGTCCTCTCCAGGTACATAACCCATCTATACAGCTTCTCTCAAGTCCCTGCAGAATTTAGTGACATTCTACGTGCAAGCAGGAGGGAAAACTTTTAAGTCCTGTTAAAAAAAAGTCACCCAAGCAGTGATTTTAGCAATGGCCTATACATCTTTCACCAATCCATTAATAATAAGATGAATTTGCAATGGTTAATGGAAAACTAAGAGGCAAGAATCTAAACTGATCAATAGAAAAGGCAAGAAACCAGTAGAAGAGGTATGTTACTGATTCTGAGGACAAGAGTCAGGTCTGTGTGCCGCCAAATCCCTGAAATACAATAAATAATTCTTTAGAAAGATCATAAAAGAGAGAACTGCAAAATATGAAGTAGGAAATGAATAAGGCATGACTAAAACTTCTAGAAGCAGCTCCACATGTATTCTCCCCATATTTAGGTTATGGCCTCAGAAGGAAAAATTTCAATATTTAAAGCATTAAGTACCAATAAACTCTGGTTTGGCAACACGATATAGTAAAAGACTGTCACATACATGTCAAAATGATTTCAAACTCAGTAAAAGATCAATCCATGAATAAAAGCAAGGAGCTTTTAACTAAATGAAATAACATTTAGGCTTAAGTCTCACTGGAATCAAGAAAAATCATCCAATTATTTTCATAGAAACATATATTTAAGCTTTACATGACTAACACAGAACAGCTAGTAAACAAATTGTTGCATAAGAGAAACTTCACTTCATTCATTAGAGACCTGCATTTGTGTTCAGCCCCTGTTTAAGCGGTGCCCTCAGTGAGAACTTCTGAAAGTCTGTACTGAACGTGGTTACACAGATGGCACTTCTGAGGAACTTGAAGCTAAAACCCAACTTAATTCTTTCCTCCTTGCAGTACAAACATAACAGAGGCCACAGAGACCAGCCCTGGCTGGCACCAGTGCTACTTGTCACATTCAGAGCACTGGGGGACGGTGAGCTCGTCTTCATTGCAGTAAAACAGCAGCAGCATGGGAACTTCAACATCTCTTTGGTTACTGTGCTTCCCACACAGAACACCTAAAAACACTGGGGGTTCTGGAGGGGCTGTGTTTGGGCTTTTCTTCCTTTTCTCTCCCCTTTGTGTTTTCTTGGTGGTGGTGGTGGTTGGCTGGTTGTTTTTTTTGTGTTTTGTTGTTGTTGTTTTGTTTTGTTTGTTTGTTTGTTTTTGTTGTTGATATTAGGTTTTTTTAATTGGAAAACCAGAGAAGAATAGAGAGCTTTTTGAAAAATGTAGAAGCCAGGTTATAAACACTTTCCCAGTTTTGTCTGTTGTAAAACTAAATATTCCTGATGAAGTTTCCCAAAGGCCTTTACTGCGCCCACAATTCCTCATTTTGAGTCCGTCACCATAGTCCACAGACTACATTTTGCAGCCCTAACGCAGACACTCATGGGCTACTATTTTCTTTCTTCTTCAAAACAGTAATTGAGGTATCTTATTTTGATGATGTGTCTAAGGACAGGTCTATTTTTTTTTCTAACTAGGCATTACTAGTTACCATTACTATTGCTATTCTAATTATCATAATTTTTTATTTTCTTGTAACAGTGAACCAGTTTTCAGTCTACATACTACTATTCTAAAAAATTATTATTTCATCCCCACCCAATCCCAAAATTTAACAGGGCAATAACAACAGGATTATGGTCTTGCCTCTAATGTATGGTGAGCAGTACAAACATAAGAAACCTGTCCTAAAAATTAGCTCTGCTTTAATCTTCTCTTCAGCCATAGTACTCAGAGGAAAGTGAATGCATAGAAGGGTGACAGCAGTTATTGACGGACTTTAGAAAAACTCTCTAAAGAAGGTGAAACTGCTTTCTTCTTGGGCAACACTGGCAAAATATTTATTGATGTAAGTATCGACCATTCTCTTCATCAGAACATAAGCTGCCAAAATCACACGTATGCACATACATAGCACAAAAAAGAATCTCCTCATGTTATTTTGGTGTTTCCACAGACAGATTTCAGGGGCAAGCACACAGCAAGTCACACACTGGTCTTCACCTTGGAGATCAATATTAAAACCTCTGTAACTAACCATTTTAATCCTTAAACTGCCTGTAAACTAAGTAAGGCATCTTCACTTCCTAAACCCAAAAACGGGTGTACGACCACCATTCAGTAATATTTACATATTGCAAAAAATTTCCCAGCCTGCTAAAGAACAGCATTTCACCTACAGTATGAGTCACATAAATCTGGCAAACCCTGTTGCTACATTCCCATTTCAAGACTCCACACAACAGCCTTCATACAGGTCCCTGACTGCCTTTATCAACAAGCTGCTTGATTCTTCTAAAATCCCACTTCAAATGGAGAGTTAAAGAAGAAATCTGTGACTCAAAGACTGAAAACCAGTACTAAAGAAATCACAGAACATGCGGAATAATATGTTAAAGGTATTGCGGGTCAGAAGTACCTTTGCATAATTCTTTATTGATAATTGGTTTTAAGGGATTATCTATTCCAGTAAAATAATGTTTCAAATTTGAACGCTCACGAAAGAACTAAACAGGTACCACCACAAAACAAACAAACAAACCCACCCACACCACAAACAAACAAAAACAAAACACAAAAATAAACAAAAAATCCATGACCAAAACGTTTTCTAAAAATACAAGAGAGCTGGGAAAAGCTTCAGAACTCCCTTTACTGCCTGTACTGGGGCCGGCCAGCAAACATTCACGGGCTCACTACCAACTACCACAACCTATCAAAAGGACAAGAACCATCCTGAAAGGTTCTCAGTGTAAGGTACAGAAACACAATGCACGCATAGTCTGACTGCTGTTCCTTTTGAGCTAAATAGCTAACATTTAGAGAAGGAATTCCACCTTCCATCTTTAAACACGTATAGTATTGCAAATGGCTCTAAAACCTTGCTGTGAGAAGTGTAGTTTTGAGCAACTTAGTATTAACCTTATTATTGCCAACATTCAGGCTATTTAGGCATTGCCAATTTTAAGTATACCTAATTGAAGCTACTATTTTAGGTTTGGCAACATGACACTGGTCAGGACACAGAATTAAAGTGGCCTTAGCAGCCCTGGTCCTGCTGTTGCAAAGAGAGGTTCAAAAAGAAGAAGAGGATTGATTTTCCTTTCTGCACAATTCAACAGCTGCATTTCAGATACCACTGTATGATTTGAGACAAATGGCAGAAGCCCAAGTTAATGCATTAAAATAACTTGTGTCTTCTGAGAAAATGTAAAAAAAACACCAACTTATCAGGATCTGAATTTCTAACTCTCAGAAAGCACATCCTGTCAGTCCTTATATGTACATATTGTCAGTAGACAAATGCTAAAAATTACAAGGATGCAAATGCTTCCAGGATACAGGTAAATAAGATCTTGAGAAACTTTCACCATGAAGTATTGGAAGCAAGATCCTGACGAAGACAGACAGATGAACAGAGGAAAGAGCTTTCAGTTTCCACCCCTAGTAACACACCCTTCGCTTAGAAACATGCATTCGCCATCAGTTGCTTTCATCTTAGTCATATAAGTCTTCTATCCCTTTCAAACATGGTAGTTTTGCTCTATCTGAGGATAAGCTCAACAGCTCATGGAAAATGTCAACATGTGAAGTATATGAAAACACTTTTGCTCATTAATATATGCTAATATGATCACAAAAAACTGCATTTTCTATCCTAAGTTTCTATTAAGTCTAGTTTCAGTTCAGTCCAGCACCAGTTCATATGCCTAATCTTCAAATACACTAAGCATCATAACTTGCAGTATATATTAGACTCTGGAATAAAGCCCACGTATTACAACTGAGTAAAAAGGTATGTAGCAACTAGAGAAAAAGGATATCTACCACCTTCTAGGACAGCAAAACGCAGGATGGAAGAACAAAGCCTTAGAGGAACCAGAGCTCATCTCAGTTCTCACCACCTTTTGTTTCAACTGGGGAGCTAATTTCTCTAAGATACATCTATTTAAATAAGCTCTTTGGTAACTATGAAACTGATAAAGCCTGGTTTCCTAATGAGTTTGTTTTCCTTTGCCCTTAAAAAGCTTCAATAATCAGAGAAGATGCAAATCTTGAAGTGCTACATTACTAACCTACTGTGCAGGAGACAAGAAATGCTGAATCTCACCTGGGCCTACACCTGGTTGTGAGCTTCCCTGGAACACACACGACACCGGGTCACCTCTTCGCTGTCAAACAGAATAGCCAGTGATGGAAATCTCTCACAAGCTCAATTCAAGATAATTGCATATGGGACAAAACAGTTATGGACCAGCAAAAAGCTTAACAAATTGGGGATTCTAGATTATAGACACAGTAATTCTTTAAGAAGAAACCACAAAGGTTTATAAAAATTCCAAAGAAGGGCAGATGTGTTCAGTAACAGTATTATAAAAAAATAAAGAACTAACATCTACAGTGTAATAATTAAGAGTTCGATTTCCTGAGTTGCTGGGGATGGTGGGGGAAGCAAAAAAGAACGTTAACATCTTTCAGTTGGGAAGTGAAGAAATCCAGCAGGCATGTGGTTAAAAGACAGAGACCAGAGGTTGCTGCTGGGGACATGGACTGCAAAGGGGCAGGGAATGGCAGGAGGGCAGTAATTCAGACAGGGTGGGCAACTGAAACATGGTGGAGGTCACATGGAAAAATATTAAAATACAGTATATAAGTATTATCCTAAAGAGTCTCCACATGGTATTCCTTCTCAGACAGTATATACTGCTTTAAAGAATAGAGAGATCTGAGGCTACCCCTTCCTGTGTAATTTTCCACAAGATTTCACTTTAAATAAAGATGAGGTTTTTTTCTAACTGGAATATCATTCTTACAGTTTTCTATATCGCACTGCATTTCTTTATGATATCACCGTGCTCCTCCCACCAATTTAAATACACATTGTTTAGGATGTAAACTTAAAACCACAATGCTCTAAGTGTAACAAAAACGTTTATATTTTCTTTTAAATGTAGTATGCAACTGCTGAGGAATTAAAGAGAAACAGTACATTTAGTGTCTGGAATGGCCATTTCTTACACCAGGAGGATGTTAACCTTTAATCCTTGAAATCATTAAAGAAATGTTTGTAGATATATTTTTAGCCTCTTTATCTGGTCAAAGTACTGGAAGTTAAGTCGTGTCTGTACAAACCAATCATTTCACCAGCAGTTTTATATTTCTTTAAAGCCTCATATAAAAAGCACCTGCTTAAAGTGAGTAATGGAGTTTTATATTCATTGCACTTAGGAACAGCGTATGTAACCTATTCCGTTTTCCTCCCTTGTGGAATATATTTCAGCTTATATTGCACAGCACATTACCGATGTGTATAAAGACTCTCTGATCAGCAATTTGGACTGCAGACAGCAACCTGCATGAGTGCACTTTTTTCCCCTCCTTAAATACAGTATCCACTTGATTCACCAACACAAATTAAAACCATCCTTTAAAGATGATGATCTCACCTTCACAGAGAATACATGAAACCCATACATGCTAACACCATAATAATATCAGGCTGCAATCTACAGCATATACTCTGCACAACCAACAAGCAATATACATGCTGTCAGCATTATTTAAAAAAAAAAAAAAAAAACAAAACAGCTAATAAATAATCTTCCCTGGCCAAAGAACAGATACTCTCCACCGTATGATTAATTTCTGAGAGGTTAAAACTCTTACTGTCTATGAAGATACAAAAAGAAGAAAATACAAATGCAAGTCCTGTAACACAACATATATAAGGGATGCAAATTAATATTGGAATTTGAATTTTGTCAAAAAAAAAAAAAAAGAAAGAAAGAAAGGCATGAAAAAAAGTACTTCTGTACTATAGCTCATTAAAGCACATGCTTGTGACATATTTCCTTACAGCTGAGAAATTTGAAGAATTCTTCAACTCAACCTCGGCATGAGGTTTCCCAGCAGAATTATTTAGTACTGTATTTTGATAAAAATACAAACTTGCAATAGTCTAACAATAGTGTTCTTCAATTATGACAATGTTCATATTGGACTCCAGTCTGTAATATAGGCATAACCACAAAACAATAAGCGCATACTCTTTTTAAGAAAGCTCCTGTTTTTCATTTAAAAACAACAGTGAATTTTGACAGGACAATTTAAATAATTTTGTAAATACTTTCGCATTATTAATCAGAACCATATAATAGTACCCGTGAATTCATTGTACTATGCATTACTATATTACACACAGAAAGTGCATTGATTTTAATGTGTTTCAAACAGGGTGCTTACCAGACTAATTTATCTTCTAGGCACAGAACTGTATCTTCACAAAACCAGATGCTACCTTAAAGCAGACAGCTACTCTTTGCATCTTCTCCCATCCACATATCTCTACATTGATAAGTTTTAAATAACATGGCAAATAAATTTGCCAGAACAACTTAAACTAAGCATAGAATTACCCGTCAATATTATTGCACAAAAGTACTTACTCACGGAACCCAACAGGAAGAAAGGCTCTATTACATTAGCTTGATTAGTACCTCATGGAACACTGCAGAAGTTTTGAGGTCAAGGCAAGTTTACGGAGTCCACAAAGAGTGGAAGGAATAGATATTCTACAGTTACACAGTTGAAGATGTAATATCTTTGACTGGGGAAGTACATGTTTTCTAACTTACTGTAATTAGATTAGCACTACGGTAAGATTGTTTGTTACAGATTTTAACTCTGATATACTTAGTACAGTAAATCTTGATTAATCTGTCCAATATTAAAATATCTGAGGAAGTAAAGGACTTCAAAGTCAAAATGAAATCCTGATAAATCTTCAGAGTACCTTAAAATGATATCCAAAGGGGAGTTTGCAAAAAACAAAAAAAAAAAGTCACATTTTAGCACAGAGCAACATTGCTATGAATTTACTCTTTCTACATTATTGTTTCCTTTGCCAATTAGGCATCCCTACCATCATTTCAAATACATACTGAATGTCCTTACAGGTATTATAGGCTCAGCTTAGTTTCTAAAAAGGAGGCCTATATGAATACCAGTTGCATGCTTTTCAACAGAAGGATGTAAACTTATTTAGCGATCCGTTTTTCTCTTTCATCTTATCTCTAGTTTCTGTGTAGATTTATAATGCTCATTGTTTCCAATTTTAACAAATCACCTAATGGCAGAAAGGAAAATGTTAACCTTGGAATTATTTGCAGTTGTAGAAATCCCTTTTGTCTGGCTCATGCAAGGCCTGCAATCTGTTTTAAACACAGATTGTCTGTCTTTTGTCTGACAGCCACCAAGCTGCACAAATTACTTTCTGCCTGTTCACCTGTTTGCAGCTGTGTCTGTAAGCTAAGGATTCTGTAGTTTGACTTGAGCAACCACGCCAGGATTGATGACATGTGCTGCTGATAAACTGAGCAATTTGAAGAAATTACTGGCTAAACTTATTGAAAGACATCTGTGCATGAGCTGAGAACTAGAAGCCTTCAATTGTGTGTTTGCAACCTGCAGTGGCGGCAATCTGTTTGAAGTGATATCCTTCTGCAAGAGAGCTGGCCCCGACACAAAATAACTAAACCATCTTTGCAACATATTTCCTCACACACCAATAGAATTCTGCTCTTTTGGTCTTAAATCTACTTCCTAAATAGAGGATATAACAACAATTAAGACTTCCTATACTCATCTAGCAGCAGTAACTTCTTTTGAAGCGTTTCCATTTTTCACTCAGGCTTGGCATTCTGCATCGTTTCCTGGCCTCCTCTGCTATACGGACTAGTTCTCAGCAGTCAATGGCCGCACGAGCATCTCCCGGGCACATTTACCCTTCTCTGTTGGCCAAGGAGCCACGTCTCTGCAGTGTTATGGGGGTACAGCTCAGCTCCCCCTTCAACTTGCAGTACATCACTACCTCTTCTTCTAATTAACGCCTGAAGTCTCTGTTCTAAAACTTGGTAATCAACAAATTGTATTTCTGAACCTTGTGACCCTGGATAATGTTTGAGCTTCTGGGGGATATTTGCAGATGTTAATTTTAAGCTCAGGAAGCCTAAGACTGCTATCTCAGGGTGAGTGCGTGCATGCACATGTGCATATGTATGAAATTCTTCTCATTTAACAAAGCTCCGCCAGACTGGTGAGCTGTGTGTGATGGCCAGTCACTTTTAAGCTGTATGTTACATTTAGCAAAATAAATTCTTAAGTCCTTTGGGACACATTCTATAGTGATACGCTTCAATGTTGCTCCCAGTTTCTTTGTTCTTAAACATTTAGCATAAATGTGTTTCAAGTATACATTGTGACAGAGTAAGCCAAAACAGAATTCTACAGATATTCAAATATTTTAGTAGACCAGAATAAACAATAAATCAAAAACAGCACTAAAATCTCTTGATACAGTAATGAGGAAAAAAAAAAAAAGATAATTGAAAGTGTGTTAAGCCTAAAAATGTAACTAAATGCTTAAGTTCCAAAGCATGTAGCCAGAGCACAGAAACTGTCCACTTTCACATCTGCACATGAACCCCCTCTTCCCCAAGACGTCCTTTTACACAGTTAAAAAGGATTAAGTATGCAGTACTTAAGTATATGCAGGGAACTACCAAAACAAACTATTCCTTCCACCTTGGTGTCTTCACAACTAGTTTATGCTAAAACTCAAGGTACTGACTGAAATGATCAAACACAAATATCTGTGTTATTTGTTATTTTTAGCAAGTGAGATTAGTGCTTCCATTTTAATTTCTTAATATTTGAAAGCAAATATTACCTCTAAAAGCATCTTCACAAACAAGGTCTACTAACAATGATAACAATTTTCAAAATACATGTTATATTTTATGAAAAAAATATCACTGTGCTTAAACACATTCAAGAACATGAAAACAAAGCTTTCAAGTTCAGTAGCTATATAAATTGGGCTTTCACATTTCAGAACCCATAAACTGGATTCAACACAGAGATGAAGTGACCTCCTGGAAAACAGGATATATAGTATAGTGTATATGCATACAATAAATCAAGTCCTGATTATGTGCAGCTAATAACTATACATCACTAATAATAAAAGCCTTAAGATACTGCGCTATAGCAGATATCTAAATAAACACAGCACGTTTTATCTTTACGCTCTATTCATATTGTGAGTTGGGGTATTTTTAATGTCAGCTTTTATTTTAAAAGAGCTAAGTCGTGAGAACATTCTTACGTACCACTTCATAACTCTGACACCAAGTATGTATAAAAAGATTAGCCTTTATTTGGTATAAAATCAGTTGGCAGTTTTACATCTGTGCAATGCAACATAAATACCCCAGCTGGCATCTCCAGCTCACACACATATGGACTTCAAAACAGAAACTTCCTTATTTGCAGGGCTGCCAGGGTAATTTTGTATACTCTGCATACTAGAGCTATTTGTCAGGCCCCTGCAGGTGTGCACTGCACATAAACACACAGCTGTAGCCTCGCAAGCCAAGTGTTCCATCAAACACATAAAGGGAGACCTCAGCAGCTGGATTAGTCATCCCTGCAACAGGTCCAGGGAGAACAATATGGGTTAGTATTTTTGGAAAAGCATGGATGGTAAATTTATGATTATGCTGGCCTTACTAAATAACTGCTGGATTGTGTCATTTTTATGCAATGTCTACTTATTAAAGTTTTTGTTAGAATGGCTGGAACAGACTGAATATTTTTTAGTTTTTAATATAAACAATAAGGTAGTTTATGTATAAAATAGTTTATTAAGTGCAAAATGTTAAAAGGTTTTCATGCTAGTGCTCGCTTTTTGACAGATGTTACAATTATTTGCATTGGCTTTAACAGACAAATCACTGGAATCAATTATAGTTAGTATATCATAAAGTTTCTTACTAGTTATATATTATACTTTGTCACATTTACTATAACTACATAGCATTTTTCTACCTCTGTTTTTTCCTCTAACTCCTTAGATCACAGGTGAATTCCTAAAAACATTTGACAAAAAGAAGTGCAGAATAAACACTTCACTGTGACTTGCTTGCTTAAAGAATAATTTTCATTTAAAAACAAAACAAAACAAAAACCACCTCTCAGAACTGTTTGGAAGAACCCACCATCCACAGAACTTCATGGTGGTCATACAGGTGTTAAAAATATTGTAACCAACCAGAAAAAGCAGTAACCATAATTTTATGCAAGTTTCCCTTAAGAAACTTCATCTGTGAAAAGCAAGAATAAAATTAGTCAATAAGAAAATGAAAAAAACTTTTTAAACTATTTGCCACCTATTTATCCAGAAGGGTCAGTGTACAGTACGTATTTTAGAATTTAAAAATTGCCTCAGAAAATATGAGAAAATACGAACACTATCAGGACAAATCTTAGATGCATTTTATCCATTAAAATTTGATATAAAATCATACGCAGGTGCATGTGCTTGCCTCTCCTCAGTGTTTAAAAATCACAAAAATGTACTGGGTCTTGCCCATAGCTCTCTTTCCTGAATATGACATTTCCACTCTCATAAGAGATTTTTCAGATTTCATGTGCTGGGAGGAAGACGTCAGTTCCACACATCAGTGGGGTGGACACTGACCGGCACTGAGAATGTCACCACAATTTCCGCATGTAGAGCAGTACTTGGTAGCACCTGGGAATGCTCTAAGGAGGAAACCATTCCCACTGCCCCTTCTTCATTACATTAATTGCATGATTGGAAGAAAGAAGGGGCTTCCTAAAGGTCACCTTCTTAAACATGACCTAATGACATTTTAAGATCACATATCAGTCATTCACGAGGAATATCACTATTGGTGGCTCAGTGATGGACATAAAGGTTACGTTAACATTATGGTAATGTAAGATCTAATCATTAGAATTACTGATAGATAACTACCAATTGCATAGTGATTTCCTCATGTGGTATAAAGGCAGCTCTTCTTTTAAACCCAACAGGTTGTAGTGAATGCTGAGGATGCACATGTGGCACCAGAGACAGAGAGGTGAACAACACTCAGCATACACAATAGAAGAGTCACTAAAACATGTCATGACAAAATCACAAAGAAGCACTTCAGAACAACAGTGGACATACAGAATACAGAGAAAATGGAAATGGCAAAGTTAACTATGCCTTTCATGCAGACAACTCTATCTTTCTGAATCAAAAGAGAAAATCTGATATTTCAGGGATACATATTGTGCATCTATCTTGGACCTACAATTTACAAAACACATGTAAGCTATAACCATGGAATTACTCTTATCTAGTGAGCTGAAGACAAAATCCATAATTAAAGATACAAGAATAAATGGAACAGGGCAGAACCAACTGATTGTTTAAGGGCAAAGTTATCAAGGTTTAACGGCACATGATACCACTGATGAACAAACCATATTCAAAAGAAAAAAAAGAATTGTTTTATCAAAATTATCTACTGTCTTGTAAGAGCTCCTCAGAAAACAGTAGGCCCTACTTCAGAAAAACCCTAAAACATCTTTCTTGAAAAACTACTAAAGATGATCAAAATATTATAGAGCAAAATAATTATTCAATGTCCATAAAGTAAACCATGCCTTTCAAAAGCACTAGTCCTCTTGGCAAAAATCTTGTTTTTCAGGAAATCTTTAAGAAACAGTTTCTGTGAATTTACTTTCTTTAAAAAGATTTTTAAAAGAGGAATTACCAGTTGTAAGTGCTCATCAATACTACACAGTAAACTATAAGAGAACAGAGATTACAGAGGGGGGAGAGAGTGAGGAGAAGGGTGCAGGGCATCAGTTTTCCCTGGGCATTACAGTGATACAACCATTTATCCACGGATCCATCAGTCAAAAACGTGCATTCTAATCCAGGTTTTGACAAGTATTTCCTGCTTGACCCCAAGGAAAACATTCAACTTCTGGGCATTAACGTCTCTCTAGAGAAATACGAGTCTTACAGGGGCATTTATTCATTAGCTAGGGGAGGATTCATGTTTTGTAAGTATTGTATTAACATTACACAAATTAATCACTACAAAATCGGCACAGAACTATTACAGTGTTGCTGTTATATATGTAGATCTAAAATAAGTTTTCTACTTGTACACCGAAATAAACTTAACTTTGCTGTTACAGGACAATGGTCTGGATTACCCGATCAGCACAATAACCACTGAGTTATACATCACCCCCACCACTGTCAAGTTGCTCAGATTCAGCCTTTCCAGAAGCTAAGCTTGAAAATCACCTATGAAAATGATGGACCCAATCACACATTCTACTAAGAGCACCATCATATTTTGGTACTACAAATGCATGGTACTCAAGTGTCCCTTACTGGAGTGGGGCAAAAATGTCTTAGGAAGAGAGAGAAGACAAGGAAGGAGAGCCCTGAACATTCTCATAATAGTAGAAGTCCACAAAAGAGAAAGTCTTGCAGAAGCCAGCAGAACATCAGGACCTACTTTCCTGAGCAGACTAAATATGGAACTTGGCTTGGCCTTGTTGTAGGTATGGATCTGAATCCAGCCTGAGCTCTGTAAGACAACCCTTTTGAATTAAAAGAAAATTTAAAAATCTAGGCACATCACGATGTAAGTTTTCCTTAGCCTGTTCCCAAATTCTGAGGAATTGCATTCCACTACAATTAAATCAAGCCATAGACCCCCTTCTCTGTCTAGGGAGCTCAGGCAAGTAAAGTACTTTGAACAAAAGGTCCTCTCCAGGAAGAAAAATGAGCTTATTTGAGCTAATTGATAGGGAAAAGCAGTTATTCTAATGATGAAGGATGTATCTATACAGCCAGATGGCAGGGATGAATGCATTTTTTTGCCTACACAAGTCAAATAGCATTCAAAATTTCTTTGCAATCATGTCATCTACACTTTAGTTCTCTTTTAATTTAAAACGCAAATTCAACAGTTTGTCCGCCTTGGCTGTCTGGGATTTTGGGCATAGTTATATATGTCTTAGATCCTGCCTAAAACACTGTATCAAACCCTTCTGGAATCAATCAAATCAAGAAATCTAGGAGAATGAAGGCATTGCTGAACTTCTAAGTTTTCTACAGCAGATAGCACGCCTTTTTATTTATCAAATTAATAAAAGTTAAAGCATATAAGACCCTGACTTGGTAACTACTCAAGAATATTGATGAAAAAGAACACTACTGAGTAAGACTATTTCATGTTTCGAAAATTTTTATTCATTCATTGAAGCCTAATATTTAAGATATTCCTGCACAATGTTAAGCCAGCAGACCTTGATAGTTTAGTGCAATATATACATCTCCCCTACCCCAGGAAAAATACAGGGTATTGATGAAACAAAAAAAAAAATGGCTTGCAGTTAAGTTAATCTCTTGATACAACATATTAAAGAAGAGAATCCATAAACAATTACTGGAAGGATCCAGTGGTTTCCTAAATTATAGTTCGAATCTCAGCAGTGACTTCTAGATTTTAGAACACACCACCACTAACATCTTTAATGATTGGTAAGAAACAAAAGGAAATGTCCCTGTTCAAAGAGCCTATCAACCAAAAAAGGGACAAAACCAAGGTGGAATAAGCAGAGACACATTCTATTTATAGAAATGGATACAAATGCAAAAGCAGTAAAAGATTTTGTATTATATTGAAACTGAGGGAAGAACTGCAAAACATTCTGTACTTTTGGTCTTTATTGTGTTTAAGTCTTATCACGGTAAACATTAAAATGAAATAGCCATCCAACATCTTAAAATGCTTGAGAAATGCATATTGACTGTATCTCCACAATATTTTAGAAACCTGATAAAACCTAAATTGATAAAGAACTTCCTATATTGAGAACTACACTGCTGCCCCAACAGCTGAAGCAACATTATCAAACTGTAACCAATTCCAGACCCCTCTGGGCATCACACAGACCATTCTTACTTCTCTCTCCCTTCCTATCCCCACTTTTTTCCCATTTTTCTTAAAATACAAGCTATTTTATAGGGTGGCTGTAATATGATACCGTGATCATTGCTGATTGCTGTTAGAAACAGACCCTTCTAATCCAGCTGCTCTCCACTTCAACAAATGCTATTTAAAAGCTACTTCATAAAAACATTATTGCTTCATACTTAAAAAACATTAAGTCAAGATTTTGGAAATTCCATTCACTTGATTATATCAGCAAGTGCACTATATGTTAGATTTATCATTAAAGCAAAATCCATGAGAACTGTTTTCCAGACTTTAGTTAATGCTCTTATGACACATTTGGCCAATGAAAAGGGATGAAAACCAGTAGTGCTTTGAAGCAATAGCCAGTAAATGCCGCTGTGGTTTACCAAGAGTGGGATGCACAACATATTAGACCACAGTTAACGAAATTAAACCATTTCTTATGTTTTTTAAATGTGTCCTGTATGACTTGCTTAGAAACTACAAAACTGCTTCATCTTTGAGATTTCACTTTTTTCTGTAGCAAATTGTATCTGTTATATCTACTGGTAATTAAATCAGTAAACAACTACCACTACTTTAAGTAAAATAACTCAATAAATAAACGGCATGTTCTTTTTTGTTTCCACATTAAAACGAAATTCTAAACTTCACGTTCCTTATTCAAAGATCCGGGGCAAAGATTACTGTGAGGAAAACCAGATAAAGTATTTGCATACTACCCACCAGTATAAGATGTGCATTGATAAGTAGTTTCCTTCCATAATATGCCCATGAAATGTGGATTTAATGTAATGCTTTCTTTATACAAAGACAGAAAAAAATCTCCTGGCAGGTATTTTGGTGCAGTAGATTTTTAAAGCTTTAAACTCCTGTCTTCCTGTAAAATTTCTTCAAAGCAGCAATGAAGTCACTTATTTAGCAAAATACAACACACTTTGTCCTCTGTTCTTCTGAAGTCTTGAAGAATCAAACTGACAATTCTTCAAAACCCACCACTCAAGCATTTTTAAGTATTCACATACTAATTATAATTCTACGGCTAAAGCCTAGCTAAACTAAATCCTTAAGGAGGACTACATTTCTCTTTTACATAACAACACATATTTTCCTATTTATATCAATAAACCTATGAAAACATAGTACTTTTTCTAGGAATTTAAGACAGAGAGCTCACTGTTGAAAATTAATTGCTTTCTACCACTCCAACCAGCTGGTGTCTCAACCTAAGAACTCAATTCTTTCAAGACCTTCAAGCTTTCCAAATGAAGTTCTTCACACACAGTATTTTAAACAAGTTAATTTAGGACTAAGCAATGTTAACTAATAAACTTTTCCAACTACCATAATTAGTTAACAGTATAACTGAGGGACGATCAATATTCAGGTCATTTTTACATAGCATTACTGGAAGAAGCCACTGCTATTCTTCTTCCCCAGGGACTATTAAGTCACGATTTTGCTAGTTATAGTCATCAGCAGAGTCCGAAGATTTATATGTGAGAGATTAGTCATGAAATAGCATCAAAAAACAATCTGTAAGCGAACAGGTAAATGGCAACAACGCTTCTACTACCCCAAGTCAGAAGAGCTACTGTCTTCTGTTTGCTATTTAGAAACATTGTTCTAAATATTTGGAAAAATGCTAATAGAAAAATTAGAGCTGCTCTTTGATGGTGGAGGGGAATAATGATATGGGACTTTCCAATTAACAGAACATTTTTAGACAAATCACTTTTTCCAGATAAAAACATTTAAAAGTCAATAGCAGAGCTCTCAATGCAACTTCCAATATTGAGACTGTAATTCCTGTATATATTTAAACACAAGTCTCCTGAAGAGAAATGAGATAATTATTGTGCTTAGCAGAAAACTGTCCTTATTAGCAGAAGTGTTGAATAACACAGTCTTTAACACAAGTTACACTGCACACCAAAGTGGCAGTGAAGCTCAGATCACATACCCTCATTTCCATAATCATTTTCACATGTCTAGAATGCGTTAAATAAAGTACCATCTTAAAAATGAAAAGCAGACATTCCTTTGGAAATTAATTCAATATCCAGCATGTCACACAGAAAAGATTTCCTCCTTTTATAACACAGAAAAACTGGAACATAATAAATAACTATAAGGATGTTTATTATTTAATTTGCCTTCATTTTGTCCTATAGGCACAAGAATGCACTACAGTTGTGGAAAGATGGAATTCACGTCTAGAACACTGTATTCTAACAATCTAAGCCAGACGCCTTTCTCTGAAAATAAACATACACAGAAGCTTAAAAAAAAAAAATCAACACGGAACCTCCTTCACCATGCAGCTCCACATACCTCACATTAACCATTCCTGCTGACAGACTTTGATCTCAACCATCTCCAGTCACTTCCCAGAAAGAAACAAACACACACACATCACAGAACTTCTCTTCTTACCAGATTCTTTCCCCACAAACAAAAATTTAAGCCTATGCTTAATGTAAACACATATCTTGAATCCGCATATTCTAGCGCTGCAGAAGTTAGAGCTAAGGGGTCCATGCAAGAAAGCTCAATAGGAATTGCTGTGAATATTGCTTCTCTCTATGCTGACTTTTGAAGAGGATCAAATTCTCCCCTGCAGTCTGTATCTGGGTTGTCCACATGCAAGTTAATTCTCATGTCAATTCAGCTCGGAGGGCAATTGCTTATGGAACAAAACTAATATTACTGTGTCTGTAACAGTGGTATTCTTGCTCATTTGTAATTATTATTTCCAGAGGGAATCCCATGGTTCTTCTCACCATGGCAAATTGAGCTCAATTATTAAACCTTTCACCATGAAGAACTTGATTAAGATTATCTCTTCTGGATAAATAGGATAACTCGGCAGAAGTCACTGAAGAATAAGTAACAGGCAAGTAGAGCCAAGTGACATTCTCCCTAAAGATCACACTACAAGGTATGTTAAGCTTTAACTTTCATCTTCTTTCAGGACTTCTCATTGTGCTACTACAACAAACTCAGAAGTTCCACATACGGGAACAGAAAGTCCATACTCAGCAAATTAATAATAAACCACTTAAATCCACACTTTGTAAAAACATATATACAAGCAGGGGAGTAAAAGAGAAATCCTGTAAGTTCAATTATATGATAGAATAAGTAAAATACTCTAACATCAAGCTTCTCCATTTATATCACAATGCATTAGCTACTTCTTGTAGGGGTTACACAACATATAAGTGTAGTTCCAAGACTTCAGACAATGCCAAAAAATACAGGAAAGACATTTTTTCAACACAGCAACCAGAATGCATAATTAATAATCAGACATATGTTTCAAATTAATTCCCAGAGGACATAGTTAACTAATAACCGTTTCACAGAGTACGCAGAAGCAATGTGTAGACCAGCTATACAAAATGGCAACTGATGTTGAACACACTGACTTTCAATAGGCTTCATCCTTTCACAGGAAACTATACATCTGCCAATACATTCACAGGTGGCAAGATCTGGGTTGTTATCTTGCCAGCCCAAAGTATTTCAGTGCAACAGAAGACAATACACAAAAGACAGACCATACAAAAAGCATAAACCTACTAACAGCAGGAAATCAAGGAAAGAGAAGACGACATTAACTTGACTTGTGAAAGTCAATTTATCCCATTAGAGTGACCCAAATGGAGGAAAAAAAGTAAAGATTTCTAACACTGGTGACAAAGCTAAAACAGACATACTACCCTAACACTTAAGATTCAAATGCCTTTTAAAGAAATATGCCTGTACTGATACAAACGCACATAAATGCAATGTGCAAAATAAGAGAGATACCATTTCTTGTGTAAGGAATGTGTATTTTTTTTCCTGTTTCCTCTACTAAGGATTTCATCTGTAGGGTAAGGCCAAAAATATCCAGATGTTTTAATAAGAAAGATTAAGAATAATCTTGCTGATGATCAAATTTTGTTTTTCCAGAAGACAGTTGTTAATGTCAAAAACAGAGGCTGCTGGGAGTTTTAGAAACCTACTCATTTAGGATTACTCCAACAACTTCCTTACAGATAATGTATTTGTTACATTAAAAAAGGGCAGAACACAGCAGTTCTAGAATTCATTAAGCTGTTTTTCAGCCGCACTTAAGCTGACAATTCTCAGCTACATTCCCTAAAGATTTGCAGAAGTCTAAAATATTTCTGCTACAACTGTATAAACTAAGTAATTTGAAAACTAAAAGAAGTAACTGTAAGTATCTTAAAAGAATGTCATCTAAAGAAATCTCATCTGCGTTGCTGACAACTTTATACTTTGCTAGTATAAAAAATATCCCATCTATAAAACAGATTACATACTCAAGGCAAATATAAAGAAACACTCTTGCTCCAGTTGCACGCAGTAATCACAAAACAGGTGAACCATTTACATACTCAAGCAACTGAAGAAAAGGCCAACCTTCCTCAGGAAATAAAAATCCCAAAGGAAATGAAAGTGGAAACAAAACCAAGGGAAAAAGGTATTTAGCTCTACACCCTAAGAATTGCCTACAGCAGCGTATTACAGAGCGGTCCCTGGAGTCTGGCAGAGCTTCAGCAGCAGCAGCGTTACACATGAAGTACTGGGTCATCAGTGGCGTAGTTGGCTGATTAAGAGATGAGGTAATGTATTTATTTATTTTAGTAAGAAACTGCACAAAATACAGCCATATAGCCTGACGTACAAAGATTTTTTTATACAGATATCAAATAAAGCAAAACACTGAAATCAATCATTTTGTTAGAAGGAAAGATAAGTGACTGAGAGACTTCAAGGAGGTTGCATGTTAACTGCATAGAATACAGAGCAAACCAAACAAACCCCACCACTATCCCCCAAAAAACAAATCACAAACAGAATTCATATTTGTTTCAATAATACCACACCAGAAGGACTTCTCTTGTTAACCAAGAATTATCTACAGACCAGGTGTGGCACCTCTTACATTGTAACTGGCTTTATACGCTGGATAATATTAACATTAGTCGTTTTGGCTACAAGTAGCAGTTTTCTTTGCACAGCACAACCATGGGGCTGTACAGAGGCTGACTTTGCAACTCTTTACAACTATAGGATCCCTTGGCAAACACAATCTTCACATGCACCTTCCTACAATCAAAGATTTCTACGCTCTTGACTCCTGCCTTAAATTTCTCCTCTTACATCTCCAAACTAGATAACAACCTTTCGATGTTGACTTACTTTTCCTCTTTGATGCCAAAAAAAAAAAAAAAAAAAAAAAAAAGGCTTACAAACTCATTCAGCTCTCCCCATCATTCCCTCTGCCTTCAGTTGCCTCTAGTGTTCATGTGGGCACATTATAAGCCAGGTAAGCAGCTAAATTGACTGGAAAACCACCTTCAAAAGGAACAATTTCCAGCTGGATCTACAAGCTGAACTAACTACCCATATATCCACCTGATCATTAGAAGGTGTGGGAAAGCTGCTGTCAGGAGAAGGCAGGACCACCCTTTGCACAGGAGCATGATCCTACATCAGCTACACAGAATAGGAAATCGCATCCTTTGGAAGACAGTACAGATGAGGTTTTAAATCCCTCTTATCCTTATGAAAATGCTTGCAACCAAAATCTGGCACCAAAACACTTCAATAGTGTATACGAGAATAAACAGGTGCCAAAAGTTTCAAAAATACTATGTCTTTGTAAGAGCTCAATCCAAGTTTTATGTGTTTATTCCTTGAACATTTAAGGCCTTCTATTAGTGTCATGGTTAGACTGAAAAAATCTGGCTCAAACACACTGTAATCATGGTGCTGAGGGGGGACAAAGCAAAACTCTGAATCCATTATATATGAGAAATGGTAATTACAAAGAAAGAACACAAACCACTGCTTTGTTTCTGGATAATGTACTTACTAACCTTCCTTGTAAAGTAAATATTATTTGTTTTGAGCAACTGCCTAGAGACCTCAGGCATCAGGGCGCTCTTGTGCTAGATAAGCAATTCTGAAGAGCAGCTATGAATGTCACCACTACATTAATATAGTACATTTAAATGTTAAAACCCACTATGGATTTGACATTATAGTGAAAAAAAAAAATCCATAATATAGGATACTACACATATATTACTAATGATGTTTTGAATTTAAAGCACTTAGAGCCTGAGGATCTGGAATCAAGGAAATGATGAGACAGATGCGTGGGCAGGACTGACAAACTTTGGATTTGCAGTTTTCACCTTGCATCCCTGCAAGTACATTAACAAGAAAACAATTACCAATTACTGTTCAGAAGTTTTGGATTTGATCTCTTTTTTTTTCCCCCCCCTGACAAAATTACAAGACAATTAATACCATATATTTTCTCCACAGTGTCTCTGTATGTAAGTACAGATCACATATGCTCAAAGAAGCTCAGATGCTTTGGGTTCTCAGTGGCCGCAACAAAAGAGAAAAGAATGGACTAAAACCATTTAAACAACATTTGAATACGTTCTTCATGTTCTCAGAACAAGTTCAAACATCTCGAACAGTGCTGGTAATGTCAATCAATACAAATATTTAGCTTGTGTGCAAAAGAGAGAGCAAGAGATCATTTCTTCCTGTAACACAATCCAGCAGGACTGTCTTCAGTATCAAGTAATCAAGACAGCCACCTGTCCCAGTGGTGAGTTGCGTGAGACAATAAAAAGTAAAATACTTATCACCTGCTGAAAATAATAGTTTCCTATTAAAAGCCACTACATTGTCAAAAATCATTACTAACTTCCTTAGAATTTCATTGGGCATTACAAAGAAAATACGCATTAAAAAAGAAATGAGGAAGATAAGTTGCTTGTACTAGATAGTTTGAGCTGGCATAAAACCTTATTATTATACAACATATATTTGCTGTATATCATTTTGGACTAACATCCAACCTTTCAGTTGGGTTAAGACAAAAATGCTTCCTTCCTATGAACAGTTTGCATTCAAAATAGCACTGAAGAACTTTAAGAGTTAAACCAAAGGCACAACCAACATCCCACCTAGAACCATTGCTGGATTGCTGAGGAACAGCACGGGAACCGGGAAAGTCTGAATGACATTTCCTAGACCACCCTCCAACTATTAAGAACTCCTGAGCCTGAAGGGTTTGTTTCCTTCTCTGTATTTATTCAGAGGTTGTTTTGCTTGTTTGTTTGTTTAACATAAACCAATAGCAACCACATTGTCTTGTAACAGGGTGTTTTACGGGGTGATAACTTCCCATGTGGAAATTACTCCTTTTGCCTGGCATCCTTTGGAACCTGGTATCTACTGGGTTTGTCAGAGAACATAACTCACACTGGAGAAAGCACTTGTTGCCTAAGTCATAAAATTTTCTGAAGGTTCCACGCTTTGCTTGGCTGGTCTAAATGTAACCATTCTCACTATTGGAAATGTGCCCCATATTTTTAATAAACCAATTTCCACAGGTTTAACCAAAGCATTTTATCAAAGAAAAGGAGAAAAAGATTAAGCAATCCTTCGCTACTCAATTTACTATTCATTTGAAAATACACAGGTGGCACAATCAGGTCATTTTTCAAATCTCAGAGGACAGAGATGGATTCTTAGTTCAACTCCAGATATCTTTCCCCAATTCTCATATGAGTTTTACAGATCTCCCCAGTGCTATCTTCTAGTTTTCAATTTTATTTTTAAGCTAGAAAAATCTGGGCATCAGCCCTTATAAGCATCATATATAAAATTTATATTTACATTATTTATTTTTACTTATCATTTTGTTATCACACACACAACATTCTCACAAGTTCCTATCGATGCACAAAGTCCCTGTTGAGTTGTGGGCTGCTATGATACCTGAACATTTCCAGCATTCATACTTCTGAAGAGTGAGATCCTCTCCATATAAATTTGGTCTACATTTCTTCTTCAAATGTACTTAATCCTGGATTTTATTTCAGTGAATCCCAGTAACCATGTAATTCAAATCATATTGTGCAACTGCCCTACTACTATCATTTGATATTCTTCCAAAATCATGCATTTTCCCAACAGTTCTGTGAAAAGGAATATTCCACCTTCGAAATTATGAAGTTCTTGAATAATAAAATAGAAAAGCATACTTTGTGTTTTAAAATACAATATTCATAACATTATACAAATGTCACTAAACCAAACAGTTGCACAGGCAGTCTTGATTCAGGTAAACGTCGTATTAGCATGAACAATCATAAAATCTGCGTAAGGAATAAGAAGCCTATTTAATGAAAAAACATAGAAATGTTTCCATATGTTTTATTAAGTATTCTTTACGCTTTAAATGAGCACATTCAGATTTAGTCACTGGCTTTGTTTCAGAGAAACCCCATCTGTACACTACATCGCTTACAGGCACATCTCAGTCATGCAATAGCTATGTCACAGCTCATATATCAAATAAAAATCACATTCAAGGCCACACAACCTTATATAACCAAAGTCTTCCATTCTATTTAAAGTAATCCTAAGAGAGCTCTTATTGCACCTCACTGCTGATGTCACGTGAGTTTTGTTGGGAAACAGAGGCCTACAACTGAAATATCAAACAGCTCTTCACACAGATGAGAATGATCTGAAGGACAACTCTATAGTACAGATAAATTCTGGAAGCTGGGTAGTTGTTTTTTTCTAACAAAGAAACAGGTGTGGAACTAAGAGTATAAAAATAGTTGTACTGTGAAAAGCAGGATGAAACACAGGCAACTCACAGTAGGCTTAAGGAATTCATCTGACACATTGAGATTCCAAGGCTAATAAAGTTGATTGCCCACATCAAGGATAGAAAGTGAAGAAGTTGTTATTTTCCCTTTCCAACATCAAAGGTTTCAGGGCCCGAACAATCTCATTTCATACCCAACAGCAAGGATAACTGGTAAGTCAAAAGGCTTCTATCCACATAGTCCATAAACGCAGTAACTTTTGTGTCAAGGAAACAGTACGAACAGCCATGTTAGAAATCTTTGAAGTCATACAAACCCAGGCCAGCTCCTCCACAGAACACCTTGAGCAAGCAGTGGTGAAACATTTCAATACTGAAACATTTCTCTACCTGCTTTTTTCCTTGTTATCAGGGAGTTTCCCTTGCCAAAGGGAAATTGTGCAAAACAGAAAAAATATCTGAGGTAGTCACCTAAAAAGAAATGCCCCACAATGCAAAGGAGCTATCTTCTAATTAGAAAGAGGATCATTCTTGCCAGTGTCTAGAATTACAATACATTTCTGAATTACTGGAAATACATATAAAGATGATTATTAAATAGTTGTCGCTTGATAACTTCCTAAGAAGGTAAAAGAATTTTTCCAGTAGCATATTAAATAGCGGAGTCACTATAAAACAGAATGTTTGTTGCTCTTGGGTTTTTTTGATTTTAAAGATCACACTGATGAGTGACGTGGCCATCATCAGGAAGTTGTACTACGCTTATTTGATTTCAAAACAGTCAGTTTCATGGGGTTTATCCTAACAACACTTAATAGCTCGTACTTAAAACAATTAGTAAAGCTAAAGAAAGACACACCAACTTCTACAACATGTCCCAGTCTGCAAGCTTCATAAACTTCTCTTACTATTTGGCATTCTAAGCCTGGATTCTCATAATACTGATGAAACATTTCATTTTTCAACCACCACTCACTACAGATAAACCTACTGGGTTAATGTGCAACAGAACGAACAGAAGCCTCATAAACCAATAGCAAAATATACAACTTCACCTGGCACCAAAAGGTAACAAGGGTCAACTGCATTAAAATAGACACAGTCTGATCAAGAGGATAGTTCAGAAATCAGCTGGCTCCAGTTAGAGGAGCCAACATTTTAAACAGAAAATAATTTGTGAAGCATCAAGTAACACAGAATGAAAAAGAAAAGGAGGCCTTGTGATCATCTAGCCTCACTTGTTTTAAAATACAGACCTCCAGATCTCCCTCCTATATTTGACCATCAGCATGAAACTATCAAAAAACACCCTGTAGTCTCAGTAAGCAGTTAAGCATTATCAAGATTTTTAAAAGCATCTTTTAACTGAGATTTTTTTTTTGTCTACTGGAACTTGTAGGTGTAGTATACCTCAATTTGCTAGACAAAAAAGTTTCATTTTGATTA
Source organism: Streptopelia decaocto (assembly GCF_964273445.1). Lineage (NCBI taxonomy): Eukaryota > Metazoa > Chordata > Aves > Columbiformes > Columbidae > Streptopelia > Streptopelia decaocto. The sequence goes on from NC_138655.1 coordinate 23,341,818, forward strand.
CATGATGCAGTTGCCTCAAATACCAGTAGATTTGCCTCATATAAAGCAACTCTTCCAGTTGCAAGTTATTTCTGTTACAAGTTTCATCTCCCACTCCAAAGTCCCTGTAAGCCTTAAGAAGATCATTGGCTTTTCCAAAGCCAAAACAATGACTTGAACAGCAATTGGAAGTCAAGCTGCTCTTCGAGGCTTCTGGAAGGACAAGACAGTGTACAGCACTAAACTGATGCCAGACAACCATGGAGCTGTTTCTCAGCATTATGCTCTTTTTGTTTATATGCTTAATACCGGTGAAAGCCAAGACAAAAAAATGGCAAAAAATTAATAGATATTCCCCACTTGAATACAAAGACTTAGCCAAAAGGGTATATATGTATTTAATATAGGTAAAAGAAAAAGTGAATAATAAAAACTATAAATATTCTCATTCTTTTGTTTAAATAAGAATTCAAAGAAAGTATCCTGAAGCTATGACAAGCAAGTTTCTGAGCTCCACCTAATGAGCTGTGTCCAAACCAACAGGGTACTTTGTGTCCAAAGTACCAACAGGGTACTTTGGCTCTAAACCGTGATTTTAAGTGCAACTGCATTAAGAAGTCATTTTCTAATTGACTAAAACAAAAGAGCTCTGTACTACCTCAATGAAATAGAACGTGACTCCTAAGTATAGAATTGAAGTGGGTTTTAAAGAAATGAAAGGCACCTTCAGATAATAAGATGCTAGAAAGACTCCTACTGACTACAACTTAAAGAACATATTATTAATTTAAAACGTTTCAAACCAGCAATAAAGCAGAGTTGTTTAAAAAAATTTACACTGTAGCTTATGGCCCTATTTACATATTGTATCTGCTCATGGTTTTTCCCTACCATTTCAGGCAGCAATTGCAAGTCGTAAGGCAAGATAGAAAAAAAAAAAAAAAAAAACAGAAAAGTGAGCCTTAGGTAAGAGTTGCTTAAAAGACTATTCCTCGAATTTCAGAAAGGTTAATGAACAAATTGCAACTCTGACCTTTCTGATAGAACATCTTAAACCACCATGCGAAGAAATCTGACACAACCACTATTTCAACACTGTTTAAAAGAGCACCCACCTCTGCTTGAGAAGAGCCAGAATTCACTCCCACATGGAAGTCACCAGCCACCTCCAATCCATCTCTTACCCTTGTTTCTATCACCTCAATCAAACTGAAGATTCTTAGCTCCAAGAGGAACAGCTGTCCACCAACATCTGCAGGCTGGCTCACTGATGCAGAGAACATATTTGGACTCTCTTCCTTCAATATTCTCCATATTTCATGCTACTGGACCACAACATCTAGTCCAGGCTGCGGTCAGCTCTGTCCTGTCTGGGACCCTCTGGCAGTCTTGGCAGTGAGGTGCAAGAGGACCCACCATTTACCTGCCCGAGGGCACTGTGACTGCATTGTTGTCACAATGGGTGACACGGAGAGCTCCTTAGGAGCTACCCTGGATGAATGAGTCACACTCCCCTGCAGGCACCAGGTGTAGGTGTTGGAGCCTCCTTTGGCACCCCTTCCCCAGCCAAAAGAAACACAGAAACCCAAATCTCTTTGCACCATCAAGTCTTTTCAATATTCTTCCACCTCAAACAGTTTCTTTTTTTTTTGTGCCATGCTTTGCACAGATTTCAAACTGATTTCTACAGTATTTCTGTGATCTATCAGAAGCTTATACTTCAAAGTGTGAACTGGAATTCCAAACAGATAATACTTGGGCATACGCTGAGGCTGGCATACTAAAGCTTCAAGTTTCCCCGTTGTTAGTAGTAGAAATTTTTAAAGTACCACAAATGCATAGGAAATAAACATGTTATCTGAATATGTTCAATTATATTCAAATAACTGAAAGTAAAACACTGAAAGAACAGACTGCAAAGGAGATTAAGGAATATGATACATACACATAGGGAAATTGTCAGTCTACACACAGAGAAATCTCACCACATTATAGCAAAACAGAATTCCAATTGAAAATTAAAGAAAATATCATAAAAAAATAATTAACATACAGATACTTAAGTCATTTTGAAAGACTAGGAACAAAGCCACCTGGTGCAATAAAATATAGACTCATGTTTACCCTGGAAGCATCTGTACAGTTACATCGTTTCCAGAAAAGATTGGGCAACATTATAGAAACCTAAATGACAACCTCCATAACTCAGACCAGCTCCAGAATGTAGCAGGGAGGGACACACACAAATTTAGTTCTCTAGAAAATCTTCCATTTTACTTGTGTGCTGCAAGGTATTTTGTCATAAAGTCTGCAGCTTCTTTTTCTGCAGCCCAAATTTTTCATCAAATGCCACCACAGCATCTGCAGCACCTGACCGAATGCTTGATAGATGAATATTAGAAACAACATTTTTCAGTGAAAGCTCTGAATCGTATTTCTTTATTTCATCTCGTAACCACACATGTAGACTTTTTAGTGCTTACTGCAATGCCCTAAAAACTGATTACCAGCTCTTCTCTGTTGACCATTTTCCCCTCCAGCTTTTAAGTTAGAACAGCTTTTTACTGACATCATTAGAAATAAACTTCCCTAAAGGTTTATATTCAAACTCAGACAAATCATTCAAATGAAGGTAGCAAAGGAATTGGGAAAGCATGAGACAGGAAGACTGAGATCATGACAGTAGTTTGGTCCAGTACTACTCCCTTTTCCAGATATTTTTTTCCTGTATTTAGAGAATATCCTATACACGCAAAGGGTTTTTCAAGCCTTTGTGCAAATTTACAGAAGGTAAATTTCATGCATTAAAGAGGTTGTTCTTATTGCTGAATGTGGTAGAGGTACTATCTCAGTAATAAGCACAAATCTGCTGGCAAGCTGTGTTTCATTGATAACATATGGGATACTGCAACAGACGGATAGAGAGCAGCATAAAAGTGATCCCACTGGGAAAGCAGCCTGGACACGAAGTACACATCAAAGCAAATTTTATAAAAAGCTTTCTTGAAAGACAGAAGATCAAGTGCTTAGCACTTTGGTGATCACAACCACCTCATCTAAGCCCAGTGGACAGAATATAGAGTTAACTGATAAAACCAGGAGCTATGAGAGCTACAGCAAGATGCAATCATATGAGCTTTCAACAGAACTGCAAATGCTGTTATGTCAGTGCCTCAAAGCTTTGCTTTAAAGCTTACAGTCGGTCTAAAAAGCGTAGACAAACACCTATGGGCTCCTAATGCCTCGGAAGTGATCTGGCTTGTTGGCGCAAACAGTATATTTTTAGATGCAATTTCCTAAGAAACTGCCCAGAACAGTACAGTTCTCCATTCTGAACTGAATGTTATCTTTGTTAAAAAACAATTTCACGGGATTTGAAAAGCTGCTGAATACACGTAGAAACTTTGGTCTTTAGAAGCTATGGGGGACTCTAGAAGTATCTGCACAAAGATTAAGTATAACAGATATCTAACAGGTGTTTTACATTGCATACCCTACAATTCTAAACTTGCCAGTCAGATGTTTACTGTCAGGAGCGTACCAAGCACACGGTCATAACTACTTACAACAGCAAAAATTGACTGTCAAGCACCCACACAGAAATTGCTTTTAAATCCTGGGAAGCATGAAAGTACAACTGGTTAAAAAAAAAAATTATATATATATATATGTGTGTGTGTATATATATATATATATATATGTATTCAATGGTCTCTTCTGTTCCCAATTCCTTGATTTGTAACAGACTATAACAAAAAACTTTGTTATATTTTGGAGGGAAGAGGAAACTCTGTTCCCTTCTGGCAGGCAGGGCTGCCCCATTCCACCGCATAAAAATGGACTCACCTCTGACAGTGAATCACGACATATTCATGCGGTGTCCAAACACCTATTTTATTCCCAAGTCTAGTTGTCTTTTGGAAGTGTAAAACTTTGAAGTCTTCTTTTTTTTTTTTACCAAGCATAGAACTAATCCTGGCTTTTATTTAATTCCTCCTTTTGCTGGCACTCGCTGCAGATGGATGGCTATTTCTTGACAGTGGTAACAAATCTGAAGATTTGTCCTTTGACAGCCAAAATAGACATAGTTGTCAAACAGTGGGGTACAACCACGTTTGGAGGATGTTTTTTCACTATCTAAACTGCAACCAAAAGACACCAGATAGCTTCAGAGTACAGTCCACTGAGCTCATACTACATAGGGTGATAGAAAGATACCAGAGAAGGGATTTTTCAGGAAACAATTCATTTCAGAAAACAGTAAAAAGAAAAACCTCCTAGAAGATAGATTAAAATGGAAATACCAAGGACTCCTGGACTACCTAAAATTGTAAGGTTGGACAGTCAGCACAGAAGCTCCACTTGGTCAGCTTGTAGTAAAGCATGTGACTAGTTTATGCGCATTTTTATTTATTATTGCTTTTCTTCAGAAATATTTCTAATTCCAGATATTAAAATATTCAGTTTAAGATGACTTGGTTACATCGGAAATCTGAGATTATGTATAGAAGAATGAAAAATGCAAATGCAACAAAGTAGTTGACATAACAAAATTGCTATATCCAGCTGTGGTGTGTCACACAAGCCAGGTAAAAACAAGACAAATATAAAAAGGGAACTCAGAGCATCTGTAGAGGATATATCAACAGCTTCTATAACAGTGGGATTCTTACATCTTCCTCTGAATCATTCAGTGTTCACTTTTCTCAGAAAACAAGTAGAGCCAGACTATAATATACTCCCACTAAGGTGCCAACTCACATGAAACAATAACTAAATGTAGTTTCTTAACAAGATCAGACCACTTAGAGCAATGAAGCTTTTCTTCTTCCAAGAGCAGCTTGAGGAAAGAAAAGACGTGTCGATGTCTTAAATTGGAAAATTTTAAAAATTACTAAAATACTTAAAAAAAAACCCTTTGCATCAGTCAAAATTTAAAACATTTCTAAACACAACTGAAGAGATGCATCAGCAATACCAGGGCGTAAATGTAGGAGAAAACGGCAGAAGATGTAATAATCTGGTTTTACCATGTTACCGTCAAAACAAAAGAAAGAAAAAAAAAAGGGGGGGGAGGGGCAAACACAAGGGTGAAAAAGGAAAGGAAAAAAAAATAAAAATAAATTTAAAAAAAAGTAATACACACATTTGGTTTGATCTGTATCTGTACCAGCCTTATGATGTAATCATAACAGAAAGAAACTCAGCTCAGACTGGGGACTACACTTACTTAAATGATCTCCAACTAAACAAAAGGTGTTTCTGGCAATAGCTCTGATTACTTTTTCTGAATCAACAGCAGCCCTTGTTCCAAAGTAGGTTTTGGAGGATGTCAAGCAGATGTAAGAGCTCTTACTTTACCTAAGACAAAGCTCCCAAAATTCAGGAGCTGTGGTTATACAAAGAACTCTGACATCTCCTTAGAATCCAAGCTTTTAATTACCATATCGTACAGAAAACAAAAATCTGCAACAACAATACTGCAAAGGAATACCTTCCTACAATAGTACAACACTTCAAAGCAGGATCAAAGCAATGACATCTGATTTCCCTATTATGCTTCACACAAACAGAAGGGACATTCACTGGATACCATTAAATAAGACCAGCAGAACACCTTCCTTTCTCCATTTATTCCTCAGCAATTCCCCTCCAAAAGCAAATCAAAACTGTAAAATGTTAATTTTAAGAATGTCTTGCTTAGTATACTTCCCCGAGAATCTAACATTTCACTAACCTTATTGGTACTACCTTTTCATGTCACTATGTACTTCTACCATTGGTAGAATTTTTCTCCAAAAGCACTGCTCACCTCTAGAGGCACCATACTCACCTACACAATGCATGGTCAAAGCACGACTGTAACTGTAGTTAGTATTTTCCAGAAAAATACACTTTCTGTCCTTACCATTACCTTATTACACATACCTTGCTTTAACTTTATGATTATGAGGTGAACTAGACACATAGGAAAACCATACTCTACTGCAAGGGTCACGGTAATCAACCCTCATACAGCCTTCATGTCAAGAGCTTAACAACTCTCCCACAAGATCAGTTCCTGAAGAATATTATCTTTTTCTTGAATATCCATGCAATAACAAACTAGGATTTGGCTCTATCATCTCTAGGTTTAAAATAATCACAATGTATGGTATGTAGCTTTGATATAGCAATAACTCATTTGGGGCAGCAGACTAGCAATTGCTATTGCAGTATGTAATACTCTGGTATTTTTTATGGCAAGAATATCACAGGTATTTATCATCTTACCTTTTCACAAGAATAAAAATGCCCCTACAAATGGAAAGTAATTTTCCATGTCATTCATTAGAGTTCATTACATAAAACTAATTTTAGAGCATAGCAGTATTTTGTAAACTACTAGTATTGTAGACACCGTTAAAACAAGTTTTAAGCAGCAGTCCAATACTTGGAATCTTTCACATGATTTCAATTTAGCTCAACTTTTATTTGATCAAGACTACACACATTATGTACTACACTCAGTACTCAAGATCAGCCTTCATTACATGTTTGCAAACAGAAAACATGCTTCTATGTATAAAGGTACTACTTCTTAAATCTGTCCACTTGTAATTATGACTTCGGGTTTTTTTTCTGAAGTGAAGATTATTACTACAGCAAACGTTTTTATTACAACAAGTTCCTCGTGGGAACCTCCTCTATTCTGTACTTATTATTTTTTCATTTCATTCACATTCCCTAATAATCTATTCCATTCAAAATTTCCTTGCTGATATTTCTTGCCTAATCAAGATCAAAATATCTAATTAGCCTCCTTCTTTTCAAACTGCAGATTTTCTCATTCTGAATTACAAGGAGGGAGATATGCTATAAGACATTCAATTTTCTTTGGAAGTGATCCAAGTTGATTCAGGATCACAAAGCATTTTTATTAAATTTAACCCTACAACGGCAAAAAAATCCCATGTCATTATTCAAACAAAACTACTGTCCTGCACAGCATTATAAACTGAACAAACTATTTCACTCAGACCAAGTGAAATGCATAGCAGTGATACAATACAATATTTTCTCACTACCTTTTTTATTTTTACATGCATAAATCTGAAGACAGTGGGTTAGGTTTTTCCAATTAAAAAAAAAAAATCTTTAGTGAGAGTGTAACATCTCTAAATGACAATGTGCTTGGGAAAACTTACCTGGAATATTTTCTTCTGGATCTACAGTAATTTTGAGAAGGGTTCAATACCTAATTTAGTCACTATCCTTGTACTCTTTTTTTAGTGCTTACAATTCTTGGCACTTGCAGCTGACAAACATGGGGGAAGATCCCCACACATTTTTCAACCATGTCCATATAAAAATTTTAATATTTTATTACATAAATGGTGAAAAAAATGGAAAATATGGATGTATTGGGGAACAATGAATGGTACAGAAATGGAATCTTATACTAAACTATAACTGGATGCTGAAATTTAATGGCTGACATATTATTTTAATGCACATACAGGATATTCACCTGAACAGTACAGAACCATTAGAAAAGGAAAGATTGTGTGTAAGAAAATATTATACCTCAGTTTTATAATTTAAGTTAAGAACCTACTATTATTTGTTTACAGGAGATGGGGTGTGTGTGTGTGCTTGTTTTATGTTTGCTCCAGTGGCATTTCGAAACAGCACTACAGAACATGACAGCACACATTTAAGATTTTTAAATTGTAACTACTGAAGACCAAGAAAGGAAACTGGTGAACAAAACCCTCTAACAGGCAGTTTTAGCAGTCTACAATACATTTGTTTATATTTTAAGATTAAAAGGGTCACATGAAACCATAAACAGAAAAGATTATACATTTGGTAGACATAAACTATTGATCATGTGCTTGTATTCTATCACCTGTATGCGCTTTCATTTCCCTCTCAGAATATCTCACTATATAAACTGATGTAATATTCTACAAAGTAAGACTCTCTAACCTAAAAGAGAAAAGGAGAGATACTGACTTCTAAAATTTCTACAACTGTCAAACTAACACAGACTGATGACTTGAGCTGGAAGTATCCTATGTCATACACTAATACACTTATTAGTCAGACAACAGTGTGGCTGAGTCTGTATGTACTGATAGCATCAAACTCAGGTTAAATCTACTTGGCATGAGAACTGGAACAGGAAACAGAATGCAGAGGCACCATCACGGAGTTTCAGCACTAGCTAGGACTCCTCAGTTATTATTTTACTTTAACATTTAGAAATGTGAGAAACAGCAGTAATACATCTGACTTACAAGAAGCCTTCCAGTATGTACGAGAAGGTTGTGATGAAGGTGTAGGTAGGCTCTTCACAGCCGTGCACAGAGGAGGATAAAAGACAATGGTCATATATATTGAAAGGTTCTGCATAGAAAAGAGCAAAAGCTTTCTCGCTCTGAGAACAGTCAAGCAGTGGTGCAAGTTGCAGACAGGGGCAGAGTGTTCTTACACTTGGAGATTTTCAAGGCCTGACTGGATAAAGACCAAAGGAACTTGGTCTGATCCTGTACCAGAAGATTGGACTAGAAACTTCTTGCAGACTCTTCCAACTTCAGTTTTCTAACAACTCTACTATTTTTTGCCAGGGGCAAAGAAGAGTTTCCTTTTGCTCTTCTGAAAAGCACTGTTCATCAAGTGGTAACGACTGGGGTCAATACCTGTCAATGGCCTTCTCATTCATGTTTTATTCTTATATCAACAACCACTGGTGGCTTCCTAGTTCGTTCCAAATTTGACAACAACTTCTCTGGGTCCTCAAAAAAAAATCTCTGAAGCTTTCTTTTGTGTCTGCTTGGAGCTCTTTCTCCGAAATTTTCCAGTTCATATTATGTAGCAGATTCATGACCTATGTTCTTCCCATAACACTGAATTCCAGCAGCTTAGTCTCAACACGCTCTATTGCTCTTAAAAAAGAAGCCACCACCTCAGCCTCCCTGGAGAGTTTTCCACCTGATGCAGTGCATGGCAGCTAGAACAAGGCAAAAAGGCAGCCCACCTCCCTGCTGTCCAAACACATCTTTCTTAATAGAACAAGAAATAACATAAAGCTAACAGCTGAGCAAACAAAACAGGTGCTCTCAGTCACAGCTTCCATTGCTATTTGTGCAAATAAACTACAGACTCTGGAGGAAGGGCACTATTTATAGCTCTAAGCTTAGGTGTCTTGTTTTCGGTAGCCCACCAACATATCCAACAAGAGTTCACTGTTAATTTCAACATCCACACTGAACTGAGGTCTCCAGCAATTCTGAAACACAATTCAACTTAAGCTTATATACATGTATGCATAGCTACAGATTCCATGTATGTATAGCTACAGATTCCATGTATGTATAGCTACAGATTCCATGTATGTATGCATTTCTTTCACAACCTATTGATATTTTTAGCTTTTCTTTTTCTCCTTGACTGTGCTGTTGACACTATGTACACATTCACCACAACAGACATTTTAAAAGTCTCAAGTGGATTTTTAAGTACATTAGATTCTTTGGCACAATGTTACAAACCGAAGTTAAGCTTGTATGAATGCCTTAAGTATGCCTACCACCGTTCTTTCATCAGAATGCTGTATTTTTCAATTTCAGTGTTTATTAGTGTATATTAATTAGACCAGAAAAAAATAAAAAGGCAATTATAATTACTGGTTTACATGTTAATTCCTCCTTCCAGGCCACTACAGAATCACTGCTTCAGGCAGAGCTAAACCCTACTGATTACGTATTAAATGATAAAATGTCCCACCTATCCCATGTCCAGTAGGAGTCAGTTCACCACTTAAGAATATCCCTGAAAATGTCAACCAAAAGAGGAAATAAAATAATATACATTACTATATTAAGCTCAAATAATTAAGACAAAGAACAAGTCATCCTTAGGTTTCTTATCCACTCCGTTTCCATCTGAAATTAGACTTGCTAATCTACCAGACTTGCACAGAAATGGACAATGTATAAAAATACTATTTACACATTGCATTGAGAAGCCTACATGAAGGATGAGGATACATGTGGGTACAATCACCCATCACTGTTTATACTGTGCAAGTTTCATACAGCTCTGTCCTGCCACTCCCCAGCAATTACTTAAGAGAATACACTCTTACCCTTGGATTTTAAATAGAAAGTGTAAGTCATACTCCTCTAGACAAATGTGAAACTGGCCATGGTATGTGGAACAAACAGAGATTAGATGCAAATATGTTGCAAGGAAGGGAATAGAGTTGAACAACCTGCATCACCAAATGTTGGGCATTCGCTGGGTTTCATGTTTTGGGGTTTGGTGGCAGGGGAGCAGGTAAGAGGAAAAAAGTAGTTTTAAAAACAGGGGTATTAGAAAGGCAAGTCACTTATTTCAGTATTTTTCCTAAGTGGTTAAAAGAACTATGCAGCAGCTCCACAACCCTTTTTATATGTACACCTGGGAAGAATACTGAATCCTGTTACTTTCCTCAGTGTTACCCTGATGTGGTTTAGACCAGATGTTTAAATGTTACAGTATGTACATTTTCTTCTCTTCTTCCAAGGCAAAAGCAAAATAAGAGGAATATTTGACTTCACTCCACAAGAGACCTATTTAATAGTTTGGTGGTTATGTAAGTAAAGGTAGCTTGGCTAAGTCAATGTTGACGACATACAGAACGACATGATCCTAATGAGTTGGAAAATATTGGCTCTCATGAGATTCAACCAGATGCTACTGCGCTGAGAAAGCTACTGTATTATTGAATTTCATTTTTATGAGGTAAAATTTATTATTCAACCATTAAGGTATCCCACATGAAATCTTGCATAAAATAGTTTTACAGTTACTTTCTGGAAAGTAGATTTTATTTTAACTTTAAGACATCATTTACATGAGGGATTCAAATGCCTATTTGATCACCTTCAATAGAGAAATGTAAGGTCTGCAAGCAATTTTCCCAAAAATACCAGATTAATGGAACCGAACTGTCAACAAAATAATGAACTACCTGAATGGGACAAGGAAAAAGTGGTAGCAAGTTCCAGTTTTCCAGAGTAAACTAAAGCCATGTGTGACTGTGTATATGTTTTCTTGGCAGACTGAAATGGTTAGAAACTGAGTATTTCAGGTACCTACTAACAAATAATGAAAAAACAGACTGTAAAATTACTCCATAGGATTAAATTATGCTCAACTTTGAAATATATTAAGTGGCACTATTTTTCTAAAATTTTGGTATTTTATACACTTATTTTTAATATAAATATTCTATAATAATAATTGTAAAATACTTTTATTAACATCAATACATCCACTTGCAAAAAATGTAGAGAGCACGATGCATTTCAGATTCATGTTTGTTTCCACATTTATAGTAGATGAAATGCAAAAATCGGGATGTTTCACAGGCATGCACAAGTGTAAGAATGAACAAATTATTTAACCGACATGTTACATACTGTTGTGCTTGTATACCAAGGGGATTATAAAATAAAACCAAAAGAAACAAATTTCCAATGAGCTCTGTCGGTTAAAGACTGCTTTTGTTCTTTTTTTGATAATGCCTTTTTCTTGACCCATGAAAAAAGAGCAAATAGTTTTTTGCAGGTGTTTCATTTATCCATTTCTTGTTTTGCATTTTGTCACTTTGTATTCCAATCTACTATTTTAAATTTTGTATTCTTTTTGTTCTGTCACAACTCTTATTTTAGGCAGTATGAATCTTTCCTGTACTTTTAAATGTTGAAGCTTATTGAAGTAATAAGTTTCATCATTTATATTTATCTCATTTTTTTAATTGTCTTGACTTCTCTAAACCCTAAAAATACCAGCTGATATTTGAAAAGGACCTTTGCCAAGTAGGCATTTCAAACTATGGATTATAGAAGTGCTAGAGTGTGACTGTAATGAATGGAGTTAAGTGTTTTCAAATAAAACTGTTAAGCCAATACCTATATCTTTAAATTCCAAATCAGTCATAATTAAAAATCTGCTCCGAGTAGAATGAAATAGTCTCAAGGAAGGCATAATATTTAAACATATTTACAATAAATATCTAGTGTAAAAAAACATATATCCTCCTTGAAACACTTTTTTACATGTCCTCCCCAAGTTCTGAGCTCCATCAGCTAGTCCAGCAATGTAGAAATCTTTTTATTGGCAGTTTTAAGATACCAGACCTTACTAATATGTATGAGAAATACAAATTTTAAGTAGCACAGTCACCTCATTCTTAAATTCTGACAGAAACTAAACACACACAACTTGCCTTTGGGACTTCAAGACTTATTTTTTCAGACAGCTTGCTTTTGGACAAGTTAATCGAAAGAGAAATTCTTGGCCTAGCCAATGAAGAGAACAAGTCTAATAACCAACAAACCATGAAATACTTGAGGGAAGTGTTTTCTCCTCATAGAAAAAGGTTTCTGGAGAGCAGTGGGTAGAAGGCAGGTGGGGGATATAAGAATGTTAATCGTCAAGCAATTTTTCCTTCCTAGTATTCCATGAATCTATTCCCAAAAATAATTTGTACAGGAAAGAGCCTGAGAGTTCATTCTGAATCCCTACACAGCCTTCAGCCTGTATTAGTTCTAAAGGAAGTTTTGGAGCAGAAAAACATTTCTGCTCCAGATGAAACAGCAGAATGGAATTCCAGATACTAGCCATGGATTGTGTTTTGTGATGAGACACAGTTCAGAGCTCCTGTTCTAAACTACACCCAGGGCAAGTTTTTCAGCAACTGCCCAGCAGACAGGTTCCCAAAGAGGCCTCCATCCTCTGGGAGGCTCTCCACAGCACGGCAAAGGCCAGCAGTCATGGGCCCTTCTCTGAAGGTCTCTCCTCCTCCTGTAATTCATGTATCTGTACTTGTCTTCCTATTAAATTTTGGTTTTCTTAACTTCTACTGCTCTTCTTCAATTCTTTCTACCTGCTTCTCCTTGCTTTGTCTTCCCCCACACCTCTCCCACTTTTCTATTAGCTGATCCTCTTTGTACCTTTTGCCTTCCTTTCAATTTTTTCTTTCTTTTTTCGCCCTAATATATCTGTTCTTCTTTCCCTGCAGCATGTCTTAGCCCATAGTGTAATCACAGTTTCTGTGATGCAATTTTAAAACTGAAAAAGATGGTTGTGTTGGAAAAAGCATATAACCAGGGCCCATAATCCCTGCTAAAAAAAGATCTATGCCAAGGGGATACGAAAGCTTGTGGTATCACTTTTGAGTTCAAGTAATACTAAATGAATATATTATGGAGGCACATCACTCACTCACAAAAAGCACCTGGCGCAAAGCCTCAATAAAGACAGAAGGAGCTCAGCAACAACTGCTTTGGCCCAACAACACTCTTCAATCACCGCACCAAAAGTGGTAATACAAATATAGGCAGCTGAGAAAGATGTAGGCCAGGAGTTTCAAACTCATTTTCACCAGGGACCACATCAGCCTCACGGTTGCCTTCAAAGGGCTGAAGGTAATTATAGGACTGTATAAATGTAGTTGAAGGCGAGGCTGATGTGGTCCCCGGTGAAAATGAGTTTGACGCCCCTGAGTAGGCTATCTAAACAAATGGCAAACATCTGAGACTAGCTACGTGCAAGCAGTATACGATAGACAAAAAATTTGAAGTCTCAGTACGTTTTCAAAATTAACAGAACAGATCTGGAAGGGTAAAACACAACTAGAACATTTCTGTAGGAGGGGAAAAAAGCATGAGCATGAGGGGAAAAAGAATGAGCAAAATCCAGTGACTGCAGGCAGGCAGATTTGCTGGAAATCTCAGGGTAACAGCAGACGATTAAAAATATGAAGAAACTACCTAAGCCCTTCCTTTTTTTTCTTTTTTGAGAATTATGTCTGGGCAGGGTTTTTTTATTTGTTTTTAACAGGCCGATAAGAATCTAGATAGAGACGTAGCTGTTTGTCCCGCTATACTTCTAATTAGTTAGATAGATGGCCTTTAGAAGCTGGAAGGTAGAAGATACTTCAGGCCACAGTGCTCATGAAACACACAGCTTATGATTCTTGTAACAGCAGAATGATAGCAACGAATTTCAAGAAAGAGAACCCCTAGGAAACAGAAGAAAATGAAGATAAGGAGATCTTTAATTTTATTGTTAATTTTTCCTGCAAGACTACTACAATTTCATAGAAACAAAATCAGAAAAAGTTAAGGAATGAAGGGAAAGAGCTATAAAAGAAAATAAAGCAAATGTGTTTATACTTGCATTATTTGCATAAAACTGATCAAAGAAACAATCCACAACACCACAAGGATTGAAAGATGTTTTCTTGAGGTACTTTTGTACTACTTCTGTGCATATCTAAAAGTGAGCTGTGGTCAGATGGAAAACACCATACAATTGACAAAACAGCTGCTATTTCCATGAGATGTTACATTTCACAATAAAAGCTCATCTGTATACCCAAAAGAGATTCTCAGAGAAAAGCTGGAGAGGGAGCCCAAATAATACTCTACTGGGCTACTCCCAGGCCCATCACAGGAGCCACCAGCCCAGCACAGGCCGACTGGCACAAGCGCGGAGGAGCACAGGTGCACACCAGGGCAGGCGGGAACCCAAATCAAGGAAGATTTATGTGGGAGGAACTAAGCTAAACGTTAGTAACAGAACATCAGAGAGTAACCAATGTGCCTTGTTTGCTGAAGAGTTCCTTATTGACTACATTATCCTCATAGTTACTTCACAAAAAACAACCCCAAAACTGAAATTCCAATAATTCCAATTACAGCCATGTTTTATCAGAAGTTAACACACATACATGTCACTGTTAAAGTATATGGAAGGTGGTCAATGGGGCAGAGTCCGGTTGGGGGCCTGTATCTAGTGGAGTGCCCCAAGGGTCGGTGCTGGGGCCAGTAGTGTTCAATATATTCATCACTGACTTGGACGAGGGAATTGAGTGTACTATCAGCAAGTTTGCTGATGACAACAAGCTGGGAGGAGTGGCTGACACGCCAGAAGGCTGTGCTGCCATCCAGCAAGACCTGGACAGGCTGGAGAGTTGGGCGGGGAGAAATTTAATGAAATACAAAAAGGGCAAATGTAGAGTCTTGCATCTGGGCAGGAACAACCCCAGGTTCCAGTATAAGTTGGGGAATGATCCATTAGAGAGCAGTGTAGGGGAAAGGGACCTAGGGGTCCTGGTGGACAGCAGGATGACCATGAGCCAGCACTGTGCCCTTGTGGCCAAGAAGGCCAATGGCATCCTGGGGTTTATTACAAGGGGGGTGGTTACTAGGTCCAGAGAGGCTCTCCTTCCCCTCTACTCTGCCCTGGTGAGACCACATCTGGAATATTGTGTCCAGTTCTGGGCCCCTCAGTTCAAGAAGGACAGGGAACTGCTGGAGAGAGTCCAGCGTAGGGCAACCAAGATGATTAAGGAAGTGGAGCACCTCCCTTATGAGGAAAGGCTGAGGGAGCTGGGTCTCTTTAGCTTGGAGAAGAGGAGACTGAGGGGTGACCTTATTAATGTTTATAAATATACAAAGGGTGAGTGTCCCGAGGATGGAGCCAGGCTCTTCTCGGTGACAACCAATGGTAGGACAAGGGGTAATGGGTTTAAACTGGAACATAAGAGGTTCCACTTAAACTTGAGAAGAAACTTCTTCTCAGTGAGGGTGACAGAGCACTGGAACAGGCTGCCCAGGGAGGTTGTGGAGTCTCCTAATCTGGAGACATTCAAAACCCGCCTCGACACGTTCCTGTGTAACCTCATCTAGGTGTTCCTGCTTTGGCAGGGGGATTGGACTGGATGATCTTTCGAGGTCTCTTCCAATCCCTAGCATTCTATGATTCATTCTATGATTCTATGACACTACGTACAGAAATGATTTTCAACACAGCATGATACTACATTTTACACAAATGTATTCCAACAAAAGGTAGCACACTTACAGAATCAACCAAGCCAAGAACTAGGGCCAAAGGGCAGACAGCAACCATTTCACAGCCTTGAACTCAAAGCTGCTTTATCTCGTTAATACGAAGTACAACTACAGAAGTATAAAATTTACCAGGTCAAGCGTTAAGCCACGAACAAGAGAAGATCAAAACAAGTGTATTATACTGTTCATTTACTTTATTGTAACTACTTAAAATGTGTGCTCCAGGTTTCTATTCTGCAGAAATATTGTTAGCACAGTTGTATCACAGTTCATTGAAATGAAGGACTGAAACATGTTAAATGATGGAATGGTTCAGTTTAGAACTCTGCAAGCCCTAAGACCATCCCAAATGACCAAATGACTGTTTTTTCCCCCCATTTCTTTGAGGCGTGCATTATAAACCTGCTACCTTCAGAAGCACCAGTTCTTGAAAATAAAACCTCGGGATCTCATCCATAGGTGACCCCCCACAGAATCAAGGAATGAACAGAACCAGTGACTTTGGGGGAAAGAAGGAAAAACTAAGCACTTGAAACAGTTATTCCAAGGGTTACACACCTGAAAATACAACAGTTCTTTTGCACCATTAGATCACAGATTTAAATTGCAGAAAACAAAACAAAAACAAACCCCACAAACAACAAAACAACAAATAAACAAAACACAAAACCCCACACAAACACACAACAGGACTGAAAAAAGAAAATATGACTAAGAAAAACAGGACTGAAAGACTTCCAGTAGTATTCCAATCTACCATTCTGCCTCAAGTCACTACTTACTACGTCTGAATCATTCTTCTGACACATTCTGTAAGACTGGTAATGGTGGACATTCCAAAAGATAACAACTATTCTTGTAATGAGTTTATTCACAACAGATAAACAATAGTGAGTCTAAACAACAGTGGGTCTAAATTATTCTAGCCTGCATAGAAATATTAAACAAAAAAATGTCTTCTTCGGGATGACCTTTATGCACTTGAAGACTACGGTCTCCTCTATAAACTGGCCAAAATCCTTCGTTTATTCCCCAAATTCATGGGTGTTTTGCAAAAGGATGAGAGGTACCCAATTTCATTATTTATATCATCATCACTGAGACCTGCATATCTTCAGCAATTTCACAACAGTTAAGTAACATATTTATGAAACTGGAAGAGAAACATCTGCAGCCCTTTAAAAAAATATATCAATGCATGCCATTGATTAATAAAGCTCTTAATACTCCAGATTTTTTTATTTCCTCCATCAGCTTCACCTCTGAATGATCTTAAATTAACAACATTGCACCATATAAGGCAGCAAGGGTGGATGTTTCAGATGAGGGAAGCATGGAAAAATTGTCCTGCATGGGAAAATTAAATGCATCCAGAAACTGGTGCCAAGGAGTGAAGCTGGGTGGCTTAGCTTACATCCTGGATTTTAAGCATAAGCTATAAATACCCATATACACACAAAAAACATTCTGTCTGTTAACTACTGTAAGTAAAAACCTGGATTTAAAGGATATAGTTGTGTGCACATTCACTAGCAGTGCTCTGTACCATAATAAATACTTAACCAAAACCATCACATATTTACCTGAAGTTTGGAAAACCTCATTCAGTAAAGCTTCATTTACCACCACCGAACTGACATTTCCAACAGGATGACACCAGCTCTGATAAATAGTTTGAAGCAGAAGGGTTTGAGCTCTAGTTGCTTGAACTGTCAAATTAGGAAGCTCAAATATGCATTCTGTTAACGGGACATGAGCTCGCTTGGTCCTGTTTAAAATATTGAGAGAAAAAAAAAAATAGGAAAATTGTTACTTTGCTGCATATAAACAAGTTAAAAACTTAGTCACAGAATACCAGACTATAAGCAGTCAGCTTATAAGGTTGGAGCTGTAAGCCTGTTAAATTTCTTCTTGCAAGAGCTGAACCTACTTACGCTGAAATCTGTTCAAAAATTCAATTTTCTGATTTTATTTAAAAGCTTACAGTGAATCACTAAATGAGATATGTCCAGTGATAAAAAAGAAACATACAGACAATGTCCATACAACCAAATATAAAGAGCTGACATAGAGCTCATTAAGTGATTCTAATATTTTTCAGTGCCTTTTACCTTATAATTGTGGAGGAGGAAGAGGTAGGGACCGGCATTGGGAAGGTATTGCAAGGTAAAGGACATTCTGTTTGGAAATAAAATTCTTCTGTGGCAATGTAGTCCACTATCAACAACAAGGCTCCACCACAACTACAGAAAAGTCAGCACATTAGTTTTTCTTCCTAATATATACACTATTACCTGAGAGGAGGCAACACATTGATTAGCTACATTCAACAAAAACTGCAAAAATTCTTTAATATTCTCATTTTGGAGCATATTTACATCACCATTCTTGCTCTCATCACCTTCTGCTGCATCACTGAGATGTACTTTTTATGCTATTTAGCATTATTTTCTCTAGTGTGGCCAAAATATAATCACTGATGCAGAGATTGGCTCATTCTCATTCCAGAGAATCTCCTCCATTACAAGAGTTTAAGGAGAAGCCTAAAGCCACGTGAAAATTAACACTATCAGGTTAATGTTCCATTGGGAATCAGACCCTCAAACAAGGGAAAGCTGCTCACACTATCTGTTAGCCCCGGAAAAAAGAATCCTTTACCAAAATGTTTGAGGAACTGAAAATGTAAAGACATCACCTGGCAGACATTGAATGGCTCTTTAGATCAGCAAAATCAAAACCTTCCAAGGAACTGTCCCAAGCACTCCCAATACACTGCATCTCCATCGGGCTCCACAAGAAAATGTTTGCAGCCATCTAACCTAACAGAGGTGACATCCTACCAGCAGCTGCAACTCTGCAGGAGGCTTCATGAATTCAGAAAATGGCCATTCCTGATGCTCAAACTCTAAAACCTGTAGCAGCATGAAATAACACAAAATTCTGGCAATAACAAGTAGACTTGCTTGCACATTCTGCACCTGACTGGGACAGTGGCCCTTCACCAAGAAAACTGTGAAGAAAAAAAGCCCATCATCAGTTCTCAGATCCATTATCACTAACATCAACATGAAGAAGCAGAATAGCAAAACATTCTGCTGTCAACACTTTAGGCCAATAAGCTGCAGATTAGGCCTGTGTGACACATGAAATGTGGTTTAGAAAGAAGCATTCTGAGCAGCAGAAGACATGCATTAGCTACCATGCTGACAGGGCAGTACAGCCAAAGGTAATGTCATCACTTCAAATTTGGACTTGCACACTGAAGCATTCATCCTAAGTCACAAACAGATCTCCTCCCTCAGTTCCTTGTCAATACCAGGAAACAGCTATCTGGAAACCATTTTCTCTGGAACAAGAAGAATTAATCTCATGAAGTGTTAGATACCAACAGTACAAACACACATCCATATCTAACACGGCTGTATGGACCATTTTAAGGTAAAAGGAAAGAAAACAGCATTCATATACGTAACAGAGATCCATTCATTCTAGATCTGAGGATTAAACAAACTGCTTCTGCAGGTCACTATTTCTGCCCACTGCCTATAAAAGAAGGTTACGATAATTATCTCAGTTGTTGATGTCTACACCACAGATCAAAGTTTCATAGAAAAAGTCCATCTACAAAAGCCAATTCCATTGCTTCTCACTAAAAACATAAACAAGGGAATAAAAGAAAAACTGATTCCTATGAAAGAATATACTCATGAAAGACTCCCAGAAAATGGCTATAAATACAGATGGAGGACAGAGAACAAACAAAAACAGCCGTTGTAGCCTTCTGTAATAGTAATCTGTATTCTTCAGACCAAGGTTTTTCAATATCATAAAGCATGGAATCAGGACTACCTGTCTCAAAAATGTTGAGAAGAAGGGGGAGGAACCAAGTAACAAGACTACCTATGAGTTGCAAGTCATTTGCAGCTAATGACACAGCTGTGCTGCCAGCTTCAAATGCCATTTGCAGAAAAAGCATGAATGAAGGAAAAATATTTCACAATTATATGGGAGAACTTAGCCTTGTGTCCTCATGTCTGGCAGTAGAAATTTCCTTCAGA
This sequence comes from Streptopelia decaocto, assembly GCF_964273445.1. Classification (NCBI taxonomy): domain Eukaryota; kingdom Metazoa; phylum Chordata; class Aves; order Columbiformes; family Columbidae; genus Streptopelia; species Streptopelia decaocto. The sequence goes on from NC_138655.1 coordinate 23,361,748, forward strand.
ATTAAAAAAATAAAAGCAGTCTGCTGTTTCAGTGAAACAGTCAGTCTTTGAAGTCTGGAACTACCATATTTTGGATTGATACAGCTTCTGTTGCTAGAAGACTCAAAATTCATTAGAAGCCTTTTCAGAAGAGAACTTGTTTTAGCCTTGTTTGTTTGTCTTTATAGCAGTCATTGACACCAAACAGCAAGTTTGAACAAGAAAAATTACATTTGTCCCGCTCGGGGAACTAAGCTTCTCCCACCCGCCTTCTGTGCTGACAGACAGGTAAAGATCTTTCTAGGAGCAGACCAGACACTGGCCTCGGTGCCAGGGATCACGGCTCTACCAACTGCAGCACGGTCAGTCATCAAATGGATGAGAAATACCCATACAGAACTCCTGAAGCTCTTCCTGTCTCCCAGTTTGAAGTCCCAACACATCACATGCCTTTCCTGAAGATGTCCTTTCCCCAAAAAGTACAAACCTCACACGTGGCTGTCTGAGAAAAGAATGCAACCACACATCTGAAATCTGTTGGTGCAAGAAAGCCATCTAAACAAACATTTTTGACTACACTTTAAAAAATAAGCTAGTTAGAAAATCATTAATTTAAGAAGATACAAAGTAAAAGCTGAAAATAATACTAGTCTTAAGTGACGTAATAGGGAAATACACTGCCTTGTTAAGAAAAACTGAAGAAAAGCACTTGGGATTGAGATAGCTGAAAGGAGATAATAGCCTGGGACATATTCTGACAAATCCTACCACACAACATGCACGAGAGGACACATGAAGTTCACTCACTTGTGGACACAATTACATAAAACATCTTCCATTTCAGCTCTTCAGACACACAAACACTGCTCTGTGTAAATGTACATATATCCATAGAGTCACTAGAAGAAAAGCTCTGGATTCCATTAAAAGCACAGGGGGAGCCCGCAATACTCTCGCCTTTTCTAATGCTGGTCCCAAGTTAGAATTCAAACTTGCTTTCCTATAATTTCTTAGATTCACTGTCATTTATCAACTTAAGCTGCAAAGGTGTGCATAAGTAAAGGAATATATAAGGTGATTCTGTACTTAGGAAAATGCATCCCTGTAAAACAAAATACAATATACACAACAATTTTTTTTTTTTAAATTTAAACTCAAGATTAAACAGACAGCACAAATAATTAACTTTTATGTAGAACTGAAGTTGGAAAACTAGATATGCATGTTAGCAAAGCTTTTGTAGGAGTTACATGGCAAGAAATGTAATGCATGGGGCTATCAATCAGAATGCTTCCTAGTTTTTGGTTTTTATCAAGCCATGATTTGAGATCTTTTATTGTTTCTCTCATTGTAGAAGTGCACTGAAACTTTTCCTTTCTTCCATTTTCCCTTCTGTTTTTCCTTTAGTTATCCTATCAGACAACTTATATTTTCTACTTTTCCTTTATTTTTTCCTACTGTTTTGGTGGATTAAAACTAAATATTTCAGAAAGAAGTGTCTGAATATTTCAAAAGACAGGTAGAAAAACCTCTTCAGCAAAATTCAGGATAAACATGACCTCGCAATAATTGCATCTAAAATAACACATTTGTATTAATAAATTCAGGTACTTTGGCGGGGTGCTGGCTGTGAAGAGCTTTGACAATCACAGCATACAATCTGACAGCAGAAGAGATTTTGCTTTAAAAGTTTGGTCATTCATTTAATACATATTACAGCTACTGTACCGAACTATGCTAAATTTAAAACTTAAAAGTTTCACATAAAATAGTCCCTTATGGGTAATAACAGTGTATGAGGTTTTTTTAACAATATGCAAATTCTGTGCTTATTGTACTTTACCAATCCCATAGGAATAAAGTCTACTGGTCCTTTTCGGATAACTTTGAAGGAATGGGAAGTTGAAGAAAATAAATCTTTTTTTTTAGTAGAAAAGAACTGGAAGGGGGGAAGTATTGTACCATGTGTGCAGCAAATGTTGCTTAAAGGAAATTTTAACTAGACCTGGCTAGTGATGAAAGTACATTTATAATTCAGGATTTATTATAATAGTTTTGAAACACAAATAATGCATTTAAAAGAACTTAAAATACAAGTTTGCTACCAAACTGCACCTGTTAATACAGAAAATCCATCATTAATAAGGTACTGAGCTATATTTAACCAAGTTTTATGACCCAAGAGATATATTCAAGCAATAAGTGAAAATACAAGTACAAATATTTTTTTCAGTAAACCAAGTCAGATTTGTGTTTCTATTTTGTATCATTAAATTTGTGTTAAGCAACTGAATGTGACTTCATATCAAAACTCATCACCATATTAAAACAGTTACAGCACATAGTCAGAGTCTAAACCCACTATTTAAATTGCACTTTAAAACTATAACAACAATAGAAATAATTATTTCACAAATCTTTACACTCAAGAGTTAAGATGCAGTTCTGAACATATGTTCATTTAACTGAACAGGTTAAAAAAACCACCAATTCAAACACTCTTCCCCAGGGGAAAATAAATCCTAATGTAACTAGCAGGATAGGCTACTCATTAAAGCTGAACTTGGACAAGTTCCAGAATAAATTTAAGGAAATATGAACAAGCAAGTCTTGCTGTGTAGTGGCATGGAGTGAAAATGAATCTGTCCTAATTAAATGATTTTTAAATACACTTTGGTTGTACCCAGTTTGCTGACAAACTGTAATACAGACTTGCTGAAATATTTGGATAAATCTGGCGTACCATTAAAGAAAATAGTTTTCCTCACTGTTTTTGAATGAAAACATGAATTGGTCCTTATTATACACCATGCATAGGCACCAAGATAACCAATCCATGTAAGTTCACAGGTCTGCTATGAAATATTTTCAAGTTGTAGACTTTAGGAACAGCAACTCATTCTTTTAAAATCAACACCTCAGAGTGATTGAAAGAATATAGCGGTGAACAGCTGGCTCCAGAGGTTTATATAGAGTCCCCAACTGCAAAGCTGGAACCTGCAAAATGTTTCCAAAAATTTAATTTTTGTTATTACTCATATCCTGTACAGTAAAATACGATTAGTTCATTTTTTCCAAAATAACAAAACCAGTAACCTGCTACTAGAACCCAGCAAATGTGCCTTAGACGAACCTGAACGCACTTTAAATGCCTAAATTATTTCAGTCAGCATTTGCACACCTTTCCTCTTAGGCAAACAGAAAACGTATCCTGCTTTTACAGGCAACATGAACAACGGCTTCATCTACATACCTACAACAAATCCGTATTCCTACCTAATCTGATCTTTCATATGAATTTAAAGAAAATGACAATTTTGATGCTTTTTCTTAACATTTAAGCAACTATGATTGGGTAAGGGCAACAGTGTCTAGCAAGTAGCTATGACAAATGTCAGAACTCTGAAGGGAACGCACAGGGAGAAGAAGAAAGGGAAAGGAAGTTAACCACTACAGTCTTGGAATTTTCATTTTTTAAAATGCAAGACTGAAGTCACTACTTCTCACAATAAAAAAGTCATACCACATGTCTGCATATGCTACCACAATTTTTAGTCTTCAGACAGCAACATACAGGTATTTGAGCAAGATGACCAAGTTTATTATTATCAAAAAAATAATAATGACGCCTGCTTTGAAACACTGAATTCCAAAAACATTTGCAAAACCAATATCTTCAAAACCTCTTCTGCTCTTGTACAGGCTTCACTAAAGGCTGCCTGATATATCACCTCTTAATACAGGTGAATTTTCAGCAGCTGCCTTTGCCACTTATTTGTAGGAAACACTGCTACCCACACAGGTCATTACAAGGGAGAAAACAATGAACTTCAAGATTCAGCAACTTTTTTCAATTTTTAATGAATTAAAAAAAGACTTAAAATCATTTAGTTTGGTTTGTTACATCTGAACATTAACAATTATGATCATTAGATTTAAAATTATGATCATTACATGAGAATAATAAAACTGGTTTGTGAAGCAACAAGGAATTAAGCAGCAGTGCCCTCAGTGGAATGGTTATTGTAACTTTATCTGCTGTGAGACACCAAGAGAAAATGTCGAAGGCTGCAAGAAAAAGCAAAGACCTGGAATGTGAGGGTAGGAAAGTCTTAATTTCCCTCAGCTTGAATCCAGATGCACTAAGCGACAGATGAGTCTCTGCACCTACTGGATTAGAAGTTCAAGAAAGGCGGCAAGAAAGCAGACTGTCCCCGCTTCCAGTCAAGTCATTGCCCGTGTGCCTCAAAATGCAACAAATTTGAACGAAAAATCTGTTGATACCAATTAGAGATAACCCAACAAGTGGTTGCGTTTTCAGACTTTTGGACACATGATAAACTATGGTGGCTGCTGAAACTGTAATGCAGGAGCATATTAAACCTGCAGCTGTATTAAAGAAACATATTTGGGATGTTTAGATCAAATTCAGCTCACTGGCTTTGGAAAAGCTCATCAATGGACAGATGTCAGGGATCTGCCTGAACTGCCATCAAACTGCAAGTGGAGGTCAGTCACAAATTGCTATTTCTTCCTTCAAAAAAAAGCCTCCTTTTCTAACCACCAGTTGATACTTGTCTTCAGAAAGAATACTGTAAGTGATATGACCAATAGAAACAAGAATAAACTTCCAAGTTCTCTGCTCTGACATTACAATACGAGCCCTCAGTGTTCTTTATGTCCTTACTATATATGGTTAGCTTTACACACATCATCAACCAACTGTACTTTGTGCATAAAGTTATAAAGTTATATCTTTGAAGAACTGTATCTTCAGAACTCCACAAGGTTGGGGGGGGGGGGGGGGGGGGAGGGGCGGGAAATGGGAAATCAAAAAACAAGGGATAAGAAACTCTCCTCATGGAATGCAATTAATGCCAGTTCAGGACATGCTTCCTTTAAACATCTTTCTTCTGCAAGAAGGTCTGTAACTTTTTTTACTTGTATCTAGGAATTTTAATGTCTATGATTGTTGATAATAGTGGGGACAAGAGAAGGGATATGGCATTTGGTTGCACTGTGTCCAAGGATATAAAAATATAAAGGCCATGAGGAAAAAAAAAAAAACACACCACAAAAACCCACGCTACTCATTACAGTGAACAAAGATCAAAACACCCAAAAAGAAACAAGGACTTTCTGTAGGGGACCACTGGTTTGATGAAGGTAGTATGGAGAGAATCGTACCAGAAGCAGAGCACTTTTACATCTACTATTTTAGTTGTGTTTTGTATCTTTTCAGAAGAACTAGCTCCTACTCAGAAAAGCAGCAATGCCAAAATAAATGCAAACATTATCATTTACCTCCTGTTTCCGTGGGGGTTGGGAAATCAGCTGGAACCTGGAGATGACCAAGATCACCAAAACCACCAGAGGTAACCAAGTAAAAGTTGCTAGTGGCCATAAACCTCCTAACAGCAAAGATCTATATTTACTAGAACAAAACATGTGCTACGTTTTTTTTTGTAGCTTTTGTAAATCCAGTATCACTGCTTTGGATACCATGGTGTAATCCAATCTCAGTAGCCACGGGGGTGAAACAGGGTTTGGGGAACTGCCTTCCACAGAGCAGCCTGCACTACTGTCCAGAGAAGCAATCTCTCCCTCTACCCTCCCTCTCCGTTTTCCTCTCCTCCTTCCCCCTTCACGCACTCCCAGAAGCAGCAGCAACAGCCATTAAATCAGTCCTCTAAATCTGCCACATGGAGCCATTTGGTTGCCATTAGCAGGTAAAACAGGAAGCCAAGAAGGCTCAGAAACACGCTGGCGCTCAGTGGAGAAAACAGCACTGACAAACACAGTTGTTTGCTGAACACAATGCCGCGAAACAGGAATGGGACACACAGGCTGCTGCTGTGTGACAAGGACATCCACACCTAACCTAGTGTCATTAGGGGAATGAGAGCGATGCTGTGCCAGCCCCAAAACAGGCACCTGCCCCCAGCATCCTCCCCTGGATGCAGAGGCAGGAGCAGCCGCCCGCACGGAAACCATCCCACCTGCTGGAAAACCACACGGGCAGCTCAGCGGCCAGTACTGCAGGCCTCTGCTAGAGATTTTTGCAGAATATAGAATATAATTTTGAAGGACAGACTTTTGTTTAATCGCTAGGAGCACAATTAAGGGGTTTTAATATAGATTTCTGTCCAATAAGCTCTTTTAAAATTGCACTCACTATTTCATTTTTAAGTTGCTGTCGAATCACCTTGCTGATTTCCAGTAGAGCTGCGAAATTTGGCATCTTAAATACAAATTAATTACGTCCAACTAAATTTATTTCAAAACATGCAAATATTTCATTTCTTAGTCTATTCTATTCTACTAATGATTTCAAGTTTCTAAGACTTTTCCTTCCACAAATTTGCAAAGATTTTCCTCTTTGCTCTTTATTACAATATTTTGGAAATTATCAAACATGTTTGAAAGTTACATAAACATTATTTACAAGAAAACAGCCCAGCTCATAGGCCCTATCTGTGGTAAGGACATGATATCAGAAGCTATTTAAAGAAAACATTAAATCTCAGCAAATGCATACTACTTCTACTTCAAACACTAAAACTACTGTTAAATCTAAATGTACCATCTTAAGCACCGACTATGGCATTGACTTCACAACATTTTTTCCTCAAGAATAATACAAACTTAGAAGCAGATTCTATGGATATAGGGTTTTTGTGTTCAGTTTTGGTCTATTCACTGTCAGTCTCATTATGTCTGTTTAATTACTTAAAAACCCCACAAGACCTAGTGATTCTTCAAGACCAAAGTTATCACGTACACACACTGAAGAAAAGATGCTGACAGTAAAACACAATGTGAGAAAAAACACTTCATTGCTGTAACATTAGTACACAGCCAAATCCATGATGGATGCAAAATAAAAGTTGTAGTATAACAAATACATATACTTTCAGAGCAAGAGATTAAGTCAGTTACAGCATTACAACAATTTCATTTTCCCTTCCTTAAAAAATTAAAAATACAAAAATCAGATTCTAGGTTCTGTCATTCTGCATGTATATGTATATTTCTTGACTATCATGCTTACCAAATATATTTCCTTCTATCTGATTGTTCATTTTGGAATCTGTCATTAAACTCCAATAAAATGCTAGTTCAACATCAGCAAAGAAAACTAATTTACATTAAAAAGTGTACTTTTTAAAAAAAAAAAATATGTTATAATGAACAAAAATTCTGATTAACTGAAAAATGAATCCACAGTTCTTGTATTGTCCTAACCACCATAATCCTTTCCATTTCTTGCATAAATATCAAAAGCACCTGCAACATGTATAACTGATTTCCAAATCTGTTCTGATAAAGAGATTTTATTCTCAAAGTTTTCTGTTTAAGGGCCTCATGCCACATAAGCCTGACTTCAGTTCTTCATTATTCCTTTTTTGCTCAAGTTGCCCTTTAACATTCTCATCCAAAACATGTCATACTAACAAATCCTGTTCAGAAACTGGGAGCTCATGTCCTTGAGAAGATGAAAGCCCAATGGAATTCAGACAATGTCGACCGAACACAGAGGCCCAATGGAGGTCCACACATTAGCATGTGTTCAATACAGTACCTGTTCTTCAGTGTGTACAGCTGACAGAGTACTTCAACTTATTTTAAAAGGCGTTGCTAAAGAAACAGGTTTTTTTTTAATAATAAAAGCTATGAACAACTAGGATAAAAGTGTTGAGGAAAAATGGTGAGGATGTTTCTTTGTACACACGCAGCCTAGAACCAAAGACATCCTGATCTATGAGAAGGACTATTCCCATAGAAGAGAACAAAAAAAAGGGACACCTGAGTCCCAGAGGGAAGAAGCATGAGGAGCACACAGCAAACAAATGATGCTGAACACAGGACAGTGTGCTCTTCTACCTAGAAATGAACACGGATAAAGTAAAGCTGCTAAGGTATTACAGACAGCTGAACAGGTGAATATGCATATAAGTCTTTATATCTGGTTTAGTTGTTGCTCTGAGTGAAGATAAATGTAGGGTTTATTTTTTTTTTAATAAAATGGGTTTTTTAGTCACCATTTATCATGGTTATCAAATTTAAATGAGTGTCACATTAACATGCTTGCAAAAAAGGTGTAAAATTCAGGACTACAGAGTTTTTAATACCTCATTCCAGGTAGAAATGAAGCCTTACCACTTGTGAGTGACGCTCTTCAGAGCCAAAGAAGGAAATGCTACAGCTCGTCCAGAAACATAACAATGCTCCGTAAGTGTAATGAATGGAACCATAAAAAGATAAGCAAAAATCAGCAATTCTATAAAGCTAGTTCAATAACCATACCGCTTATTCAAGAAGCCTTTAAACATACAGCATCAGTGAAAGAGGAGTATTTGGTACACAAGGTGAATAACACAATTTCAGAAAGATAATTCTACAGGGAACTATACTAGAAGTCCTAATGCATGAAAGACAATCTGATTTTTTTCTTCAAGTTACTGTATTTAACAACTACAGATTTTTAAAACAGTCTCTTCAATCCTATCAATTGCCATGCAATTTTCTTAAAAGCAAGATGTAAAGAAAAAAGTGAAAAGTAAGAGAACAACTGTAACACCGAAGTACTCTATGTAATGACCACCATTAGAATGGGGCTGGCTAGCAGGATGCCACCACAGTCACCCTCCATGCCCTGCAGCTTCAGGATGCATGTTTCAAGCAGGTTGCATCCTTAATTTGCCAATAAAGCAAGGCCAAGCACAGGCTCCAACACGGCCCCCGTCTGCGCACACTGTTTACCTGTTTGCTCGCTCCCTGCCAGTTTGGGGCCACAGTAGCTGGCAGTTGCTCAAACAACACTGAAGGGCCCAAGCATACCAAAAGCTGTACCCGGGCTGAAGTCTGACCATATTCTTTTTAGCTTTATGTTTTTACTTTTTGCTCCTATTGGGAGTGGAAGGGGAAGCTACAGGTAGGCATGTGGATATTAACTGAGCCACAGGAGGCCACACGGCCTCAGGGCCACGGACAGATTTCTGGAGTGTTTTATTCGGTAGTGTGGATGCCCCCTCAGAGACTGTATTTCTCTTTGTGGTTCACAGATACACTTAAAAGCGGGGGCAAGGGGAAGCCACCAAATTGCAGGCAAAATTCTGAAGAAATAAAAGGACAAACACTGTGTGTGAAGAATTGCCACCAGTGGATGTTTCCAGACAGAGTTTACATGGGTAAAGCCTCAAACAGAATATAACTGAAAATCCTAAATAGGCATTTCCCACAGATAGTGGTAACACTAGGAGAAACAGAATTTCCACATACATCCAATATAATAGGAATATAAATTACAGATTCAAATTTTCTTCAGTATTTATGCTTCATAACAGCACTTCAGTTTTACGACTGTCAGTTTTTCATACTCTTCACCAGTCTCAAGTAAATGAAAACGTAGCTTTAACCCTGAAAATCCTACACATTTTGAAATAAATACCTTTTACTTGTTTCTAGTACAAATGTCAGCAAGCACTGATGGCAACAGTTACAACAACCAGGATAAAGTATTCACCATGTGCAATCACTTTCCCTGGACAGATATTAGTTAATAGGCTTAATTTACTTTCACTGAAGAGCCTTGACAATTAATTAGTCTAAATAACTACAGTGGAAAAACTACAGATGACTGACCACTCGTTACTGTCAACTCTGCTGAATTTCCTCCTCGTGGACAAAACTAAAAAAATACGACTGCTTCCAATTTACATTGATTAAAAGAGCACTTTTAACAGATTTGCTGAATACTGACTGCCACATCTGCTGAGAAGCAGGAACATTAGATCTGAACTAGATTTAAAAAAAAAAAATTGAACTACAGGTTTCCAACTGAAGTTAATTTGTTGTCACACTAATCAAGCTGCAAGCCATGTACTCAGAAAGCAAAACCCCTCCCCTGGGTAGAGGGTTGTTCTTGGTAACCACAGCTCCTTCCAGAACAGTGCAGTTGAAATGTGCCCCAAAATGTTCATGTTGAAGCTTGACACATTACTATCACTGCAGATTAGAAAATGTTCCCCACAAGTTCCTTAAGCATCTTCAGCCTTATACACAAGCGTGGCTTACTTTAACTTTTATAATGAAGATATGTTAAACCATGTTATCAATTAAAAAAACATCCTAATAAGACATTAAGTGACCCTGTAATACTGTTCACAATTTGCTATGATACATGAACATACCTGCTCCTCAAAGACGTACAATAATCCAGACTTCTGAAAGTGTCAGATTTGTTGCTCACAAAACCATACCGAAAAAAACCCTACCAATAAATTAAAAAAAAAAAAAAGAAACACCAGCAAAAAGACCATCTGAATTAGCATTATGCTCTTTGATGCATTTTGTAGGCAATGGCAGAGAAGTTCACAACGCCAAAGCAGTCCAGTAAACTCCCTACGCTGATTGTTTACATCTGAGGCCATTCTGCACAACCAGCTCTGCAAAACCCAAGAGAATGACTGTTTCTGCCTGGTTTTGCATGGCTCATATCACTGGCATATCTCAACAGTTCAAACAGGTTTTCACACATGCTAGCGCTAACTCACATGATGCTGACAGGGCTGAAACCCTCTCCTGTCCCATACACTGATGGCATCTGTTTAGGCACGCAATCGCAGATCTTTTCAGTTTTGAAGGATACCCTGAATTTTCATCTGGCAGTTATATCCAATTACTGACATAACTAATAGTCACAACTGAATGCTACAAAATTAGTTTCATGTGTTTTCAACCTGTTTCTGCTTCTGAGCCAGGAACCAAGCATGCCCCTCAACTGCCCATGTGAAACACAATCCCTATGCAATCTAAATTGACATTATTCTTGATTTACTACAACTAGTCGATAAAGCAGGCTGCCAGAATCAAGACTCAAGTGTCAATTCATTGGAAAACTTCCTAGACTTACGATCTAATGCTCACAGTCTGTGGATACCTGGCTCTGTGTTTCCTTCCAGCAGCATCCACTCACCTCTTACAAGCAGAATCGCACTGAACTGCCTGACGGCTGCATCCCATGACTCTCTCACAAATCTACTGTGATTTCTAGTTCTAAGAAGAGTCACCCCACTCAACATGCTCTGCAAAGAGGTTTCAATCAAAAAAGTAACAAAGACAGGTAGTTCACCTGATCCCTCACTATACACTTTTAATCTGCTCTTCAGTAAGCAGCAAATCCTAAAATCTCCTACTGTCATCACAGTAGTACCTTGTCAGTAAAGGCCATGTCACCAGGAACTAGTTTCCTTGCTAAAAACTTCTTACTGTGCAAGAAGTCAGATCTTCAGCCACTGCACCGCTTGGGGATCAGCATGAATTGCTTTCACTCTGGTCAATTCATTGTGATACCATGAAATGCACACAGGGATTTCAAGATGACCCATAAAGCAGCCATGAGCAAGTGCACATCCTGACTCATACTGGGACTTATAACGACCTTACTGGATTTTATAATGAGTCTAACTATAAATTCTGTCAATAAGAATACAATTGTATGGCATAGCACCACATGGCTTTGATTAAGAGATAGATGTTTGCCTTGTAAGGGATACATGAAGGGAAAAAATGGAAGCTGTATAAAAATACAAACACCTTTACAGTAACAAAAGCTTGAGCAGAAACCTAAATAGTGATAACACAAGATCTTCCAAATCCTCAGTTTTTGTAATGTTAACATGGAAGTTAGAAATTAAAAATGCTAAACCAAATTATGTGTACAATGCAACCACTGGCAACTATACGGTAAGTTCAAACAAAAGCTAGGAAGTAAATTAAGAAAACACAAAATGCTGATGTTAAGGTTGTCAGCAATGTTTCTCAATATCATGGTATAATAGTTAGCCAGAAGGAGGGTACAACCTAATGTACCAATCTAATGTAAATGTAACAGATTCTACAGACATAGTAAATATTCACCTTTAAGTTAAATATGCGTTGAAATACTAAGAACAGCTATATTGTATAAATGCTCTTGAGTGTTCATAAAAACAAAGCCTACCGAAAATACACATATATATTCCACATGAGGATCTCTGTATCTAGATTTCTGTAGTGATATTTCAGTACTGTGAGGGCACATATTAACAAAACCATGTCAGGACTGTAATCCCAGCTTTCAGAGGCTAAACAAGTGACATATCTCTGGGCAGCTGAGGAACCCAGCATATGATATACATGACTTCCTTTAACAGCAGAGCAAGTTTTACATTGACAAAAGCTGACAAAAGTTTAATGATTCGCTCTTCAATAAAAGCACTGATGGGAAGAGACAATGACAACACAAATCAAATCCTATGTTGTCAAGAATCTCTACTAGTCAGAAACTGCTTGACAATATTAGCACACTGCCTGTGTTTAATTTGCAATTTATTTCCTAAGAGGGTATCTGCAGAGAACAGCTCAAAAACAGTGTCTCACAGATTTTTTTTTTTTTGTTTATCAGTAATTATCTAGACCTACTTACAAGTTTTTATTCCAGATTTTTGTTCTGATAGAGTAACAATTCAAGATCAATCAATTCACTGATCTCTACTCTCTAACAACTAAAATGCAGGCCATGAAATCCTCTAGGATACTCATTTAGCCAGCAAGTCCTCAACTAGTTCATAAAAGGTTCACTCACACTCAAATTTAACACAACCAGCTATGAGCCAAGCTTGTGCTGGTGCTTCTTTACAGACAGCAAAGCAGCAGCTTTGCTCTGGTCTCTGATCTCAAAATGAAGAAGAGGACACACATCATCAAGGAAATGGACCGCCTGAAAGTAGACTACTGGATTAAGAAGATGAACAAAAAGGGGGCAGGGATAGATCACATCATCCACATTTATTATGTTATTTCAGTGTTTAAGAGTCTCAAAAGCTGTCACAGCCGGAGACAAGCAGCAAGAACCTTCCCACAGACCTGATAAAGGAAAATGAGCGACTGGAACGCTTGTCACACGACGGGGTTTTAGAGAAGACAGCTCAAGAAAAGAAAAGCAGTAAAATAACACACATAACTGGACCAATATGTAGCTCAAAATATACAGACAGCACACTTCACTATCAATCCAGATATCAGAAAAATAAAGGCAGGCTATTCAGAATCTATATTCTTTAATATTACTTCAAAATTCTCCAGAAGTCAAATAAACTGATATTTTATTAGTGACAGAGGGTTAAAACACTGAAGTGTCTTACACTGGATTACCTCATCTGTTACTACAGCCATCGTAGCCAAAAGAAGAAAAAAATAAAAAGAAATCAGCTAATTCCTCTAAGATTTCTGTTTGGCAATAAACATTCTTGTCATTCATTCTAGGCTTTTAACCATATTCTGCTAATTCTCAGTTGTTTTTAGACATCCTCCTGAAAGCTTTGAAAGCTGCTTTACAATCTGGCATGCAACACTACATAAAGTATGTTGTAAAATATTGACATTAACATTGTATTTTGCATCTTGTTATGCTTGACAAAAACAAAAGACCAAATGTTTTTACTTTTGTACAAAAATCGATTAGCTATGCAATTTTAAAATGTTCAAGACTTAGTTAACTAGTGAGCCTGAGCACATTGCTTTTATAAGAAGAAAGTGTATTAACTGAAATTAAAACAGACATCAATCTAGCAGGCAAACAAAAGAGCACTTTTGTAACATTTATGCTAATTTACTGGAATTTACTAGGCTGATGTTGCTGAAGTTTTATCTGTTAAAACATGCTACCAATGTTTATCAACTAGTTTTAAAAAATAAATATTGCAACAGTATTTTATACACCATATACATTTTGAGATTATTATGTTGAAACTAGAAAAGAAAGCTATTCTACTGATTTATGTCAGAAATAAAGCTGAGATTTTCACTGCTAACTCAAAACATACTACCTGAGGGATTCCATAACAGTTCATAAAATGTCTTTGTTTTTAAAAGGTATGGTCTGCGGTATATATTTTCTACGAAGAAACAGAAGAACACATGTAGCATCAGATGTGTGTACTTTAAGAAACTCTGGAATGTGAAATCTAAAAATCCAAATAAAGCAGGTGGTATAATTTAGGGGAGAGGACCGAATTTAAGTTTAATGACATTACCAGTTTATCCTACCAGACTAATTCTCACTCACTGCATGACTTCAATGAAGCTCTCAGTCCTCATGCTGATTTCGATTTAGTTCAAGTGCTATTTGATGTGTTTCATCTGGGGTTTTATTCACTTCAAACTACACTTCATTTAACCAGGTCGCTGCTGTACTCATTTGTTTTTCTACTTTATTACCCGCAAATTGGTGTTGCTTAGTTTAGATAAATTGTTGGAATACGTTGATTTTATATAATGATTTCACACTGTTAATAAATAAATAAGCTTTAGAAAGATATCACAGAAAAAAGCAAGAAAGCTACTAAAATTATTTTAAAATACACTCGACTACAGTAAGTGCTGGTCTCACAAGATCTACTAACAAACGCTGATAGATGATTTGCTATTTTAAGGCAGGACCAATTCCCAGCCTCCAGTCCGCAAACCTAATTCTCATTTTTATTTTTCTATGTTATTAGTTTACCATACTCTCTTTTCCAGCTGCGGACACACCATAATACAACATATTTTTTAAAGAGAGAGAGAGAGAGAAAGAAAACGAGCAAGACAAAGCACGAGAGAGAAGCAGAGAAAGCACAAGAGAGGGAATGCGAGTGCACGAGGGTGCACGCACGAGACAGCGCAGGACGGTAAGACTGGAACAGCGTGTGTGGGAAAGCCTGAGAAACCGAGGAGGGAGCAATAGCCTGAGTGCGGTGAGCACAGGCACACACAAAAGAGAGCGCAAGAGCGCTCACGAGAGAGCACCAGTACTCAGAAACCATCAACTTATGAGATGGTAGATTTTTTTTCCAAACATTTTCCATCTCTGAAGTATTTTTTTTGGTTTGCACAACTAACCAGGGGTTTTATAATGTACTAAATAAATTTAAGTTTAGCATTAAACATTGATTTATTTCTACAGTTTACTAATAAGGACCACTAACCAGAGCTTAGTGTTAAAAGCCAGGTCATGTCAGGAAAGGCTGTCAATCCTAACAGTAGCGATGTGCTCATCATACATTATCCTGCTAACATTTATTCTCTTTTGCAAAATGCCACAAGAGAACAGAAATTCATTTGAAGTGCTTAGTACTTCTGTAAACTATTGATGGAAAATACAACAAAGTCAATTAGGCTGCTACCACCTGGTGGTGTGCTGATTATGCTAAAAACCTTTCATATTTAACATTGTATCACAGCTGGTGAGAAACAAACTAATATATTGTATATGTGACACTATAAACAATCATATGCGTAGGGTTTTTTTTAATAATCTATTAAACTTTCACGAACAAATGACTTACAAATTAGCTATACAACATATAATATTTGAAGAAGAAGTATTTAACATGTTAACATGTTTTCCTGTTATCTTGTCATTTTACACAAGATTGTTTGTATGGATCTAGTCACAGAGTAGTATCACAGACAGCTACTGCTCAAAATGAGAGACAAAGGAAACTAATGTTCTGTCCAAAGAAATGCCTAAATGCACTTTCTTGAAAAGAGATTTGTATTAATACAATTTATTAATAAAAAACTATCACACATTGAAATTTATGACCACAAGATTTAGCCTGTAGAACTAAATTCAAATCCTAAATTTCCACACCATTAAAGTTTTTTTTAAAAAAATAATCATATAGCTCAATTTATAACGACACACAGAATTGTTTTCAGAAAATAAATGTTTGCATTTAAAATCTGACCTACTACAAACAACTTCATACCTGATCACAATGTTAAAACACATTTTCTGGGGCTGGAGTGGTTTGGGTCGGTGCTTTTTTTGTCCCTATTTGTTGCTTTTTATTTGGTGGAGTTTTAAACAGAAAGAGCTGACCTGTTCAGTTAAACACATCGAGTCTGCCAACAGTATATAACTTCAACTTCGTATCCACTCAAGGGAAAAAAGGAAACTTGTTCACAGAATTCCACAAAAACTAGAAGAAAGTTATTTACTACAGGGCTTGTGTAGCCTCTTCTCTCAACTAAACGAGGGCCTAAAATATTTATTATCAGCTATCCTAATATAGAAACTAATGATAACAGCCTTAATAGTAGACTATGATAGAAGAGACAGAGAAGTTTAGGGATATATATGGAGCTCAGCCTTTTTAAACTATTCATTAAAAAAACAAGAGTAGTTGAGTACATATTATTTAAACACACTGTATGTGATTAATGCTCACCAATATTTGGGAAACTTGATCAGCTTGCCATAGAGAGCAGTACTGAATGAGGGGATAACTGGAACAGGGAAGCAGTACAATCCTTTACTGTCCAAACAAGTCAGTGCTGCTTGAAAACCAAATACCTGAAACAAATTAAGTTGGTCAAAGTATATGCTGTAACATGATTAGATCACTTTCAAGTTAATTTTATAACAAACACATTTTTAAATACACTCAATAAATAAAAAATAAATTTTATATTATTTTTAGATAATTGCTTTCCCCTCAAACACAAAAATAACTAAAAAATCTACCTAAAATAATGTCCTAATAGGAATATATATAAAAATATTTTCTTCGCTCAAATATTAATGATGCTTTGCTGAATTTTTTTCAAATGCCAAATTATAATTTATCAACTAAACTATATTATTCTATATCCTTTAAAACTGTAGATTGCACATTGCCTTTCTTATAAAATAATATTCGCCTAAAAAAAAAAAAAAGAAAGGGTATTTAAGGAAATGAGAAGCTTCCCTTCAAAGGTTTTTTCTTAATAAGAGCACCTAAAGAAAGGTTCATCACAACTATTCTTTATGACTTTTCTGTGTTCAATATGGAAGAGAAATGGTTGTAAAATTCACCATTTAACATGGTGTGTACCACCATTCACATAAGAACAGAACACTTTGGTCTATATTAAAGCTAACAAATAAACTCTATAAAATCAAAATTGAAGTCCTTGTTTTGCAAACACTGATCAAACATCTGCTAAGAACTTAATGAATAGAAAAAAATGCCCTCAAACTGAAAAACATACAGATGAGTTGCAATATCACCATCTCAATCGCTTTAAACACAACAGAAAGTAAACACGCCACCCAGAAAACTGAACACTTGCCATGCAGTTCTGGGACAGAGCTGGTTCTATGCAGAGAGTAAGAATTTTATTGTTTAAATATCTATTAGGGTATCTATTAATTCACTGCAATCTACATGTTCTACGAGCACTGTCCTAGAAGAGAGGAAAGGTTTCTTTCCAAATTATTTTAACTCCATCTTGCCACAAAGACCTTGGGGCTTTAGTCTGTGCAGTCTCCTCATGTGAAGTTCTTTGTTCGTATTGCAAAACATTTGGCTCAGGTCAGAGGCAGCGATCCCAAACGATGACATTCTGTGAAATGTGTTCACTTCCCATCCTTTTAGACAAGTTGAAAACTTTCTCTCAAGAAACCTGCTAACACTTAGGATTATCCCATACTTATAATAACTTTTTCTCAGCACACTGCAATAAGAAACAGATCTCCAGCCTTGTTTTACCTTCAGATAGCAGTGTGAGTAGCAGTAGTGCAGCAGGTTGTCAGAGGGCTGGCTGAGGCTGCTCACTGTGTGCACCAGCTGCTCGGCGTACATGGGCACTGAGTGTTCCACATTGACTTTATCCACCAAAATTCGCAAGGAAGGTAAAGGCCGCAGGGGCTGGAAGCTTGCAGCATTTAACTGTCCACTTAAGTTCTAGGATAGTGGGGCGGGGGGGGGAAACAAAACAACACACATGCAATTATTATACTACAGATGTATTATCTACCATATTTACATATTCTTACCACTCCCTCACTCAGAAGCAAATCTACATGTAATATACTGTTTAGGGATATCATAGCCTTGTGGTCATTATAGCAGAAATCCTCAAATCTTTTCAAAATAATTTCACTGAAGTCTGAAATTCATGCATAAACATTTTATCTGGAATTGTCTTAGGTATAAGTGCTGGGGAGCGGGCAGCAGGGACATCAGGGGCTGCGCTGTGCCGGGCCCACACAGTTCACCCAGTTCTACCCGGTGCTGCAGTGGCCCCACCACAAGATGCCTCTGAGCCCGCTGGCCAAGCTGGCGGCACCTCTGTGAAAACATATTTAAGGAGAGGCAAAAGGCTGAGAGGCTGAGAGGATGAGAGGATGGGGGGTAAAAAGTGAGAAATAGCAACACAAACAGCAAGGTCAGAGAAGAAAGAACAGGGGGGTAAGGTGGTGCTTCAGGCACCAGAGCAGATGTGCCCCTGCAGCCCACAGAGGAGACCACAGTGGAGCAGGTAATTCCCTGCAGCTCGTGGAAGAGACCACACCAGAGCAGATATCCACACTGCAGCCCTGTGGAGAGCCCACAAAAGAGCCAGTTTTTCCTCAGGGAGTGTGGGAAAGGCACAGGGTGGAGAAGGCAAAAAGCATGAGGAAGAAGAGTGGCAGAGCAGAACTGCTACAGACTGACCGCAACTCCCCATTCCCCAGCCCCTGCGTCGTGGGGCTGGAGAAGAAGAGTGAAGTTGAGCCTGGGAAAAAGAGGGGACAGGAGAAAGGTCTTATTAGATTCTTGTCTTTGTTTCTCACTATCTAAATATATTTAAATTGGCAAGAAATTTATTTTCTGTAAGTTGAGTCCATTTTGTTCGTAATGGTAACTGGTAAGTGATCTATCCCCTCTTTGTCTCGACACATCCTATTCTCTCCCCCACGTCCTGTTGAGGAGGGGAAGGAGAGAGTGGCTGGGTGAGCAGCTGGCCAGGGTCAACCCATTACAAGAACACACAAAGTCAAAATATTTTGTTCTTTAAAATATTTGCTTACATTTTTAGCACTCCAAAGCACTATCACCATACTAAACTCATGCTGATCTAACCTTTATATTGTCATATTATGTATTCAGAGTCATGCCAGACATCTCAGAAACCATTCAAAAAAATAAATATTGCAATTTTACACATTTTTCATAGTATCCATTAAAATCAAGTACAGTATCCAGTACAAGAAAGATGTGGACGTATCAGAAAAAGTTTGTTGGAGGGCTACCAAAGTGGTTAGGGGGATGGGGCACGAGCTCTCTCTTGGGAGAGAGAGACAACTGGAGTCACTCAGCCTGGAGAAGGCCGTTGGGAGATCCTGCTGCGGCCTGCAGCTGCCTGTTGGGAGGGGACAGACCAGAGGGGGCCAGACTCTTGTCAGAGGCTTCTGTACCCTGAGGATTGAGTCACAATGGACACAAACTGAAAGACAGGCAACTCCAAGCAGGTCTGTGGGAAAGCTTTTTATGGAAGCTCTATCCTTGGAGCTAATTCAGCACTTGACTGGACAACACCTGGAGCAATCTGCTCTACTTGGGATTGCTTTGAGCAGGGTGTTGGACTTGTGGACACCACCTCCAGAGATCTTTCCCAATCCAAGTTACTCTATGAATCTAAAATGTTATTAAACTTGTATCAATATAGGACAATAAGTTGATGTGTGTATGACTTTCAATCTAAAATTCAAAACTATTCTTATTTTGAACAGGCTTGGCTTCACTCAGGAAACACACTGAAACTCCAAGTGAAAAAGAAAAAAATAACCAACAAGTTCACTTGAATTCAATTTGTTCGCCTCAAACTTAAAATAAATATGGGGCTGTTCTCCCAATATTAAAATACCATCTGCCCATCCCCATAAGGTGAAAAGCACCACAATCCACAGGGTTATTATAGGCTTAAAAGAAATAACGCTTCTGATTAGGTACTTGATAATGCCCCATTTTCTAATAGTGTCACCAGTTCACTCAGTCCAGACACCTTAACTGAAAAGATAAGGAGTCTAAATTTAAGATACACCCTCCCCAATTAAATGCCACAGGCTTGAAATTTTACATATGTTGCAGTCTAGAGATTAGTGACCCCAGTGAAATATTAATGTGTACGTTACTGTGCCAACGAAAATGGTTATGCAAGCACACTATAAGAAACATCATAAATTGACTTTCTGTACTCTGTCCTCTTGCGCATCCGTTTCCAATCTTAAGTCACATAAACATGCTGTAAATGAGTACATTTTATGAAAAAATACAGCACAAGTTAGACAGTGCTCCTCTAATCAGTAGGTATCTCTTATGTTATAAAGACAATTTAATGTCATTGTGCCTTTCATCATGTAATACTAATCAAATCCATCTCTGATTAAAAAAAAAAAAAAGCTTGTTCAAATGGTTTTTACCTTTCTTATATACAAATGCTTCACAAATACTAATAAGGTTACTTTCACAGGACCTTCAGAATATACAACTTCATCTCCATTTTAGACAAGAAATTATAATTGAAAAGAAAGGCCCATACGAAAATAATACACTAATTCTGGAAGACCATTTGAATGCCAATTTTTGAATGTTTAGCATAGTAAAATACTTCACAAATAGAAGTCTAACTCCATTTGCTTTAACTGGAACCATAAATACTGAGAGCTTCCGCAAAATACATCCCCACTAAAAAAGCTCCCCATCAAGTACAAGGAACACATATTTGGTGTCCATGTGTAAAAACTTCGAAAGTGTTTAATATCAGATGAAAATTCCTAGAAATTGAACTCAATCAAGAACCATTTTTTTTTTTCCTCTTCTTCCCAACTCTTCCCTTATCCATAAAATATCTTCAACCTCTGCCACAAGAGGTAAACCTACTGCAAGTCTTCACTACAAAACAGTCATCCCTATGGTACCTCAGCTTTGTGCACCAAGGAAGGTGCCCTATAGGAATAAAACCAGTACAGGATTCTTTAGCTGGAGATCTGCTACATATATCCAGAAGATAAAACCAAGTAAGACTGTCAGAAAATTTCATTTCTGGCTCTCTGAGCTAGTCACTCAGCAGTTAAATGCTCAGTAACAGCCAAAGTCCTGCTGGTGTCCTGGCTGGAACTAGTACACACAGCTGGCTGTTAACATCTGGGAAGTCTTTACTGAGCCTATGTATCCAAAGATTTCAGACTTGACTGAGTCTGGGAAGGCCTGCATGCCAAAAAGACAACAGGTACTCTTCTGATCAATAGGTGTCCATAAAAAACTTCAAGTTGCAGCGAGTTCCTTTTAATTTGCTTGATGACTTAAAAATCATCTTCCTTCTAAATTCTGTTTTCCTACCACTACATGACACCTTCAGTTTACAAGTCTAGCTAGTCACTGCAGACGCCACTTGTCTTTCATATCCGAAGGGAAGGCTCCTGGGTACCAAACTGATTTGGAACTCAGCAATACACCCGGTACATGGAATAACAGCGCTGTCAGAAAGTTTATATGAAATATCAAATGTTGATATAAATAAATGAATAAATAGCTGTGCAAACATACCTTCTCACCCATGATTATGGGCATCAAGTGGTCTAGTAAATTGAATTCTGCCACAGGAATTATAATAGTACACTTAAGAATAGTGAATGTTGTAAGTCGAGTGGGAATGTATTCCTCCAACGATGCTACTTCTTCTGAGCTCGGCATAGTTCTATTTCCATCCACAATATCTACAATAAATGAAGATTACATGTGTTTGACCAAAACATATAACATATCTCCTACACTTGTTGTTTCAGAAATGATTAGCAAAAAATGGAAACCTTCCCTCCCTCACCCTTCATAGCTAATGATTTTTTTCCACACTGGTTCCACCTTAGGCTAAATGAAATTGTAACTTGACTTGCCTTACTTTGAAATCTGTACAGTTCTTTTTCAGAAACTCATGTTAACACTTTACAATAGCTTGTTTTCATGCATTTTTATCCTATATAACTATTACTTCAAACTAATAAATACATACTAACAGGGATACTTTCTTCTCCATAATCCAAAATTAAGCTAGAGTTGTTAATTAAATAAGCCTCCATTACTCAACAAGAGGCTTGGGATTGAAAAAAAAATGGTCTCCAAAGTGTCTGAAATTATCTCGGAGGTACATCCAACACTGAGGGGGTATAGTGATTAATTTTATCTTTATTTTGCTTTCTGGAGTCATAAAATGCCCTGGCAGATTTAGACTTTAACTATGTGGAAGCTGCACCTTCAAGAGCCCTGAATTTGGCCTGGTTTAATTCTGAATGTTTGCATATATGCAATAGGAGCAAACCTGGCTTAGTTCTGCTGTACGGTTCATATTCATGTTCCAGAGCACAAACTATCATTTTCATTATCCGGTGTACTGCACTGCTATCCAATCGAAGATTGAGTGGGCCCACAATGAGGCTTTTTGTAGACATCTCCTGAACATTTCCAAAATCTTCACTCTTTACTGATGAAAGGTCTTGCTGATTCCCAGAAACTACAAGAAGTTTTATAAATAAAAACAAATTACACCGAACAATTTGACATCAAAATTATCAGCTACTTTTGTTTCAAACCCATGATCACAGACTTACATACAGAAAATATAACAATGCAAATTGAACACATAAATACACTGTGTCTAGTTTAACAAGTGTAAACAAACATTATTCCTGTTTAATGCAGAACAAACAGGGCCAAGAGTCCGCCTTGCCTTTGAGAGCAGCACAACTCAGGAACCTTTCCACTAACTTGGCATCTTTCAAGCTTGGGACGCTGGGAAGGTGTCCAAACTATCTCCCAACTTCTGTGGCAAATTAACTCCCAGGTCCCAATGACAGCTGTGCTGTTGAAAACTTTCTGTAGTTTACCACAAAAATACCTACCCCCACCAGTCAAGGAAAACGTGTGCCATGAAGAAACTACAGATATGGGCCCTTGAAATGCAAACTGCTGCTACAAAGGCTGGAACAGCAATGACAATCACACTCTATCATCGTAAACCAGACTGACTCTTCCTTCCATTCACTGACAAGGTAAAGCATGGGCAGCGAGAATGAAAACTTCTTCAGTCACTATCTCAGAGTCTCTGCATTCACAAGATCTAACACCTCTGCACTCAGAATAGCAACTAGTATACCAATTATAGTTGTCATTTCTCTGATATACATGTAAGGTAATGAGGTAGACCAAAATCACACATTCTCTGTATACAGACTACTCATCAGCTGTCAAACAGTATGACAACATTTCCCTAAACATATCATACGGAAATTCTTCAGTTAAATTATGCAAATATCAGAGGCTGTTGTTTCCCTGTTACATTTGCCTTGTAAGAAAACCACCTCACCCCCCACCATATTTAGTTTGCAGAATTTCACTCATATTATTTTCAAATAAATCATCACTTCGACAGAGCCTTCATTGCTTTGACACAAGCGCTAAACATTAAATGTCTTGCTAACCATTAAACAAACAGTCTGACAAAATAAACATCAAGATTAAATGGATTCTGAGACCACTTAATCTATAAACATGAAACAGTTCTGAGATAAATTGTAGGATGACAGCTTAATTCACTCAGTGAATCTTGATAGCACACACTCCTTAGATAGCACAGTACTCCACAATCCACCCAATCAAAGCTGTGACAAACAGGAAAGCCAGGAAACGCACAGCCGTTGGCACCAATTTCACCTCGGTTTCCACAATTTAACTCTTCCGTAATTGCAGAGCTGTCCATTTGATATGTTCTCCTTGTACTTGTGACCAGCTAAGCCACAGAAACCAAAGGCTGTGTAAGCAGTGCACTTCCATGATGGTCCTGAAGAGTAATATTTTTCAAGTGATTTCCAAACTCTTACCCAATATGGATTTTGCACACATACTCAATGCAAGATAGATTTCATTCCTCTTTTCACCCATCTGCCTGGACACACATCAACCTATTTCTTTGAATAAATCTAATAACCTCCTGCCTTTCTGTTACAGTAATAAACTAAAGACACCTATGCAGAACTATGGCCTAAAAACCACAGGAAAATCTGACAATTCCACAGTCTCCCTCTACCAGCTTTCTCACTGACACAATCTGTCCATACTCACATAAATGGCAAGACAGGCTCAGCGTGTCAGCCCAGGCTGCGGGAGCTGCAGCTGCTGCACACAGTTGACCTACCCACTTTGTCAAAGAGATGTAGGATCTGTCATCTTCTGAGTAGCTGAGGCTTTGTGGTTAAGTAGCCTGGTATGGTACACTTCATAACTTCAAAGCAAATCTTTATTTTAAAACAACTGGAAGAAAGCATGTTTTATTTCTGGTTGCCTGAGAGGAACATTGTCATGCTTCATCCTCCAGTGGAACACTCCCTTTTTCCTCCCTCCTTTATTGTACTCGTTTGAAACAGTCTTTTTAGTGGAGGAGGTGAGCTTGGGTGGAAAGGAAGGAAGGATAGGGGGTTTTTCCCTAATCTTTAAATCGTACTCTATAAAACGTTCTTGCTTCTAAGCACTGGCAAGGAAAAGGTCCCTGCATAAACAGAGACTACGTCCAATTTGACACAGAGCTCATCTAATGCTCTGCAGGCCTTTAGAGGCCTGTATGATCAGCAGAACAATTAACTTAGTCCCCAAAAGCCCAACAGAAGTTGATGGTGAGAACATTTATATTCTCTGCTTCCCTTGGTGTTTTGTTTACCATTTCTGAGAGGAAGAAGAAAAAAGAAGAAAAAAAAAAAAAAAAGGACAAAAAGGACAGAGATACTACCTCATGAAATCTATTAAAATCTTCAAATGGAACTGAAGTTACAACCATTTTAATAAATCCTGAAAAAGATGCTTTTTTAAAAAGCCCGCATACAGCCTGCTGTCAGGATATGCTTTACTTTATATGCAGTTAACATGCACTTTTGTCCTCCCAATTCTAAACAGTATCCAGTTCAGATTAACATTAAAAAGTGTAAAAAAAATAACCCACGACCTCACATAAAGTATCAAGGCCAAAAGCCTCTAGAAGTAATAACAGCCTCCTTTTTCAAAAAGAAAAAAACACTCATTTTTATATATTGTATGTATATGAATAATATACCAAAGTGAAAGCATTTATACAAACCACTTTCTGGAATAGTTCCGTTTAATTCTAACTAAGTGCAAAGAGAATGTGATCGAAAACCTATTGGTTCTACAGAAGCTGGTGATCACAGGTTAATTTTCAAACTTCACAGATGCATAAAGGAAAGTAACATCTGATGACTGCGTCTTCAGCTCTCTGTAAACCAAGTCTAATCCCAACTGACAAAAAAAAAAATCTTCAAATGAGAGTGCTGCACAATAAACTTGTCACCAAAATAGATAGGCAGACGTTATAAACAAAACATTACTTCAAAAGTACACCCCGCTAGGTCCATAGGTCATGCAAATCACCGATCAGGGAACTGACAGATTATACAGTGTTTCAGGGAAATTACTGTTTTGTATTGAAATACAAAGTAAAAAACTGAAACAAGCTGGAAGGGAAGAACAGGCAGAATTTCTAATTAAGACTACTGTCTTATTTTCATTCAAAATACTAAAAGTTATTAAGGCACATCTATAAGTGAAAGATGAAACTCCTGAGGTTAATGTTATCCATGAGGCACTTGCAGTTTAATCAGTAATCGTACGCTTCGGGAAAGGTTAAAGGGGCAAAGAAGGTGTCAAACCAAAATTGCCTTGACAGATAAAAATCTTACAATCACAGTAACTGCCTCCTATAACTTAAGCTGGGTAGGTTTTTTAACTGAAGTTGGTATGCACTAATTGTAACTAAAAAAAAAGTTAACTATGTCAAAACAAGAAATAGCGAAATGTAAACTTTTACATAAATACTTTTGTATAAACACCTAATATTAAAAATGTAGCAAGATTTATATTGATTTTAAAATCTTGAGGTATTTATACCTTCATTGTAAATGATATAATTTATACCTATTTGTTCATGTTCTATTTAATAATTACATACTTTACTCAAAATATGGAAAAACTAGCTAGAACATAATTAACAGAAAATGTCCTATTTGCTTTTCTGAGGAAAAAACTATCCAAAAATTTAAGGGTTTAAGTTCTTAATTCTAGCGCTGTAACAACCATTTAAACTATTAATTTAAAAATTAATTATTCGTTCTTTTATGTAGTCAGGTAGCTTACAGGTAGTAACGCTGAAATCAAAGAAAACAGCAAGACTTGATATGAAGCCAAACTACATTTTGTGAGGTGCTTACCTGGTGAATGATACAGGGAATAAAAAAAAAAAAAAAGCACACGAGTTCAGCCGTTTCTGAAAAGGCTTAGATATGTCATTAAATTCCTCATGCATTCATAGAAACAAGACAAAATACTCCACAAAACCTATTTTTCCTCATAATCAAATAAACTGTGCACATTCAAATTTCTATATCAAGAAAACAGGAGATAAGATCTTCTTTTGCTCTCCATAAATGTTCTACATGCAATTAAACAGCTTTTTCTTTGTTAGAAACAGAACTAGACTGCAGTAGAAGCTTGACTTAATGTACATTTTCACAGCTTCATGTCACACCCACATTACACAGAAAAAACGACTCAGAGCCAGGAAAGAACTGTTAAATTACCTAGTGTATCTTTACTATTGAAGGCAATGGTACCTTTTATTTCTTTTTATAAGCTTTGCCTGATCCATTCTCTAACCAAACTTATAGTTTTTCTTTCCTACTACTTTAATACTTAATGTCCAACAAATCCAGAAAACAAAAACACTAGCACTTGACGCTTCTCTTACATAAAGACAAAAATGTGCAAAAAACCCAGGTAAGTAAGTTGAAATACGAGGCAGAGACAGAAAAACATTCAGTCACAAAAGAGCAAGAAGTTCCCAACGCATGCTCACAGAAACAGCATCCATGATAATAAATGCACAGGCGGTGAAGAAAGTGTTACTCAAGCAATAAAGCTGCACAGCAGCAACTGTAGAAGACAATCTTCCCAGAGGTAGAGAGGAGACACATAGCGATTCACAATAAGAACATCTATATAAAAATATATACAAATTACTTGTGGATACATTAACTCCTTTGTCCTGGCTTTTGTGACACTCAAAAAAGTAGACATACTTACTACATTGAATCCACTGTATTCTCTCAGCTTTAGAAAAGAACTGATAGGCATCTCAAAAATTATTTAGAATTAGCCAATATCTATGTATGCATGGCCTAGGCTAATACTTGCTAAAAAAAAAAAAAGTGTTCAGATGTATATTTAAAGACTAATTCTCCACACTATGACCCTTGCATTTTTCTTCCCAGGAGAAAATGACAGTCCTTTTCATCTTTTGCATACTGAGGACAAACTTCAGTCTTCAACCAGGGTTTCAGAAAAGTTTTCCCCCTCCTCCCCAAAGTCAATAATGACAACTTAAAAAAAAAAAAAAAAAAGACATCAGACTGTCCTACAGTTTAGCTACTGATATCATTGTGATTACTTATGCAGGGAAAAAAAAAAGAACAGTAACAATCAATAGCCAACCAAAACAGCCAGCCTCCAACACATCAGTGAAGATGTAGCCATTTTAAGGATGAACCTGACAGTAAATCTAAGGTAAGTTAGAGGACAGCTGCTGAAGGACCAGTTGGGCATGAAAAGTCTTTGTTTTTATTATTTAACAGGGTAAACAAAGATAAATAAAGGTACCTTTGCCACTGGTGCTTTCCATTGTGTACAAGTAATCCATGTAGAAAGCCCCGAATCTCTGCATTCCAGCTATCTCTGTGTACGTCTCCTACCAACAAAGCAAAGCAAACAAAGAAAATGTTGTATAAGGAAAGAATCTTGAGATTACCAGCTGATAGGTTGGTATGGGAGAGGTATTTTTATGTTTGGATTTGTGCATCAACACACAGAAAGGCTTATCAAAACAAAGGACAGAGGTTATCCCAAAGAATTCACCTCTCCAATAGGTAATGTAACTTCTATTTGTGGCCACACAAAGGCACATCCATAATTCCAGTGGACATGCTGACCAATTCATCAATATCATCCAGTTAATTATTACCTTTAATGGAGTAAATATTCTTCACTTGACCTCTTGCAACCAACAGATCTGCCTAATTAAATACACTGAAAGCTGAAGCTCATTCATTCTGGCTTTGTTATTTAAGGAATACTGCAGTTTTATCTTTAAACAGTAGGAAACATATTAAGACTTTATGCCATCGTTGGGATTTATATATAACATAATCTATTATTAAACAGCAAGTTCACTTTCCCTCTTGCCAAAAACAGGCAAATCATAAAAGCATCGAAGACAGGCAATGGAAAGAGCAAAGCTTAAAACTAAAACACACTATGGGAGATGGCTGAATATGTATAAGTACTTGTGATTTCACTAATTAATTTCATTTTTATGGTATTCTTCAGGGTTAGACTACATCAGTAGTATTAAAAAGTTGAAATTATTTAAAATAAATTAGATATATTCAAAATTGTAAATGGCTTACCTGTACAATCACACATAGAACTCTACCTATGAACACACCTGCAAGGGACCACCTTGGTCACAACATCCAGTCTTTAGTAATTGCAGACAGTCAGGGAATAAAGTGAGAATAAAGCTGGACTGCACAATTCACAAGAACAGAGACTATCGGTGTCTGAAAATTTGTCTCTACCAAGACTTCATCTAAGTACATCTAAGTACATCTAAGATAAAGCACATTGACAATAAAATGAACACTGAATGAAATGAAATGATCTGGTTTCCAAGACACCACTTATTGGTTTGAAGACCATTAAGTACTTGCTAGTTGGGATTAAAGTGGTATGTGCTGGTAAAGCTTGGCCTTTTGCCAGTATTCTCTCATATCTGTTTTTCTCTGCAGGTGTTCTGTAGTCAGTGCTTTTGGAAACTATGGCATTAATTCAGGTTTTGGGGTAGTACAGGAGTTTGAGGTTTGTTTGCACATGGTTTTGTTTTGTTTTTAAACAGGAAGGTTTACTGTTTGGGTTTTTTTTTTTTTCCATCTGCAAAGTAAGATTCAGCTAAACATGACAAAGTAATGAAAATCAGTCATCTAATAGTACACAGAACTAATCATTAGAAATCCATTAGATAGTATCAGAATTTTTTTTCTGAGAAAAAATGTAATTTTCTGACCTTATGATGAGCTGCATCCAATATAAATTCTGCACGAATACTGTTATTTTCTGGACTTCTATAATCAAATAGTGAATTGGTAAGGTATGTCATCCCTTTTGCACTCAAGTTTTCTCCACAATTAAAGAAATAGGCTTCCTTCATGACATAGCAGAAAATAACAATAAGGGAAGGGAGGAAAAAAAATACAGTCAAGTTAACAAAGCAGTTTCAATTCTGTCGTAAAACACTAATGATACCGTAGGATTGCTCAAGAGCATATGAAAGAGGGTACCTCGGTTCCAGTCACATATTTCATTATGAAGTTACGCCAATTAAAATTATTTTATTCAAATAACGCTGAAGTTCCTGTCTACACCCTCCACATTTTCAAGTTAGTAAAAAGGTCCTGAGCTAGTGAATATTATACAACCATGATCTAGAACATACTAGTTTCATTTTAACAGAAAATAACTGCAGGTCATTGTTCCTCAAATTCTACCCCATTCTCTTAACTATACGCAATCCTGTCACTACATCTTGCATTTCTCTGACTGACCAGTGCCTTCGAGATGCTTT
Source organism: Streptopelia decaocto (assembly GCF_964273445.1). Lineage (NCBI taxonomy): Eukaryota > Metazoa > Chordata > Aves > Columbiformes > Columbidae > Streptopelia > Streptopelia decaocto. Next base: position 23,391,295 of record NC_138655.1, read on the forward strand.
ATCTATCCTCTTCATGATAAGCAGATATTGAAATGTATTACCTACTTGGTACCTTATCACTTTTCTTTATTCATCTAGATTTTTACATGCTTCTCCATATTCCAAACCCTCTGTCCTCCTGATATCAACACAACTTCTCTATCAAGAGTTATTTTTCTAAAAAGGTTATTTATATGAGATTGATTTTTTCCAACTATCTATTCTCAATCACATACAACACAGCTGGAACCTACATGAAAGGCACAAAGTCCCAAGTATAGCAGTACAGAAAGGGAGCAGGTGAGGCAGAATCAACATCACCACCATTCTCACAAAAGCAGAAATTTGCTTAAATTCACACCCCAGAGGGTGGCAGAAACATGAAAAAGAGCGGAAAACCAAAAGTCCCTTATCAACTAACCTACAGGAAACTCATTCACTCACCCACCCCAGTCCAAAAATCACTTCTCACATCCCCAGCCACATCTCCCTGTATCTCACAGGGCCAGAAGAGCATCTGTTGCAGTTGGTTCATCCTTGCTCCCCAGCCTGCCCTTCTGGAAAAAGGTGGTGCCCACCCATCACGGCACACCAGTCAGCGTGTGTCCCGCCACACCTCTGAAATCCCAACAGTGTCACACTCTACAGCTGTGTAAGGATACACAATTCTTGTTTGTTTTCTGTGCTGCATGCAGCTTGAGGCAGATGTCAAGCGCATGCTGCTCTCCCAGGGGAAGTATAAGAACCTGTCCCATTATGTCTATCATAGTACTGTATATGAGCATCTTCCAAATCAGGAGAATCGTGACATTAATATACAGTCACTTTGTTTTCTTCCACATTCTTAATTTTTTTTTGCCTTAAAATACTTTAAGACTTCACGGAGCACTAACATCAAATTAACAGGTCTGCTGTTGCCTGTATTGTTTTTATTTAAACACAGATAGTAATTGCTGTACTCCAGGGCACAGTTTAGGGCACTATTCTGTCTATAGTTCAATCAAAAATCCTCATTCTTGAATGTAGAATTTCATGCACTATTAAATATTTTAAGAGTAGTTCACATGGATAGCTGATTTTGTCTTATTAAGCAATTCAAGCTTTGCATCTATTTAAAATACAGAAATTAATAAAGTTTCAGTCCTTCACTTGATACTGCTCTCATCAACCTTTTTGAAAAATGAGGCAAAACACGCATTCACTTTCCATTCCTTCCCTTCCAATCTTCATTTGATTTAAGTACTTTCAAAGGCTTTCAGCTGTGTTATTTGTTATACAAGATCAAATTATGCAAATATCCATAAAAGGGGGGTATTAGGGTTGTGAAAAAAAAGCCTTACATTTTACAGCTTCTCACTCTTAGATATTTGTCTTCCCAACTGTAAGGAATAGACATTGAGTTCTATATTCCAGTGACACATTTGAAATGCTTAAATCACAACTGGTAACAGTAGCCTTTCCAATTCTTGCAATCAAATCTTTCAACAAAACATACCAGAATTACTTATGCAGCAAGTCAAATGATATTTCAATATACTCACTTCATCACTCCTATTCATGTTCTCTTCAAAGTCTTTAATTCCCATAATTCCTTTAAGGCACATAGCTTGGCAACCAACAAAACCTATCTGGCAATCGAAGAAAAGTTCACCTTTCATAAGGACCTAGTGAGGGGGGGAAAAAAAAAAAAGTGATATTTTAAAGAATTCTTCTCCATTAGAAATAGAAAAGATGGAGAAAAGTGAACCAAAATATGTTTAGGTTTATATATTTAGAGCTTTAACAAATAGCAAGTTAATCAAACAGGGCACTTAGAAGGAAGGGTTTACTTCAGTGTCTGATTCCTATAGAAATTCTCTTAAGTTTCTACTGCTGTCCACATGGTTGTTCCACTAAACACATCCAATATAATAGAATATGAAAAATCAGTAGTGCAATAATTTCAAAATATTTTATTAGTGATTATTTCCTACAATATTTATAATGAAGCAAAAAAACCCTGTCAACAGAAAATTACCTCAACTGTGGTTCCTTCTTGTTCCCAGCACAGAACTTCTTTTGATTTTACTTTCTGAGGGCTGTAGTAACTACTCTCAGCTTGCATTTCAGTGAGCTACGAAACAATAGGATAAACACCTTATATAAGTCAATATTAGTATAAAACTGTGGTAATGTCATTAACATCCAGGACTGAGGAAGACAAATTAAACCATGGGCCAAAATTTATTAACAAGCAGGAAACAGGTGCAGTTAAACAGCTGTAACACATTATCCATGTTAAAACTCATATTCAACTTCTAGTTGAAGTATGCGGTAACAGAAAGTTTTATATCCACTACAGTATTTTCAGTTTGCTTATCTAAAGGGAAACTATGTGATAAGATGAAACAGATATACAGCTGCAATACTAACATAATACAAAATTAGCTTGTAAATGGCTGTAAAAATTAATAAATAAAATACTGATTCTTCTCAGCAAATAATTAAACACCATGAAAATATTAAGGAAACATTTTGACTACAAGCCTACTCATTTTGGCTGATTGTCATGGCAATTGAGAAACATTCATTTATATTTTTGCATGATTTTGATATAAAAATTTTGAGTTGGTAAAACACATATGTACGGGTTAAAAAGCATATAACCTGCAGTTTAGAAAAAGGAAAAAAAATGGCACAAAATGAAGGTGTTATGTTCTGCATTAAAAAAATAATTAAGTTCCTTTATATTGAGTCAAATTCTCATTTTTATATAAAAATATGCACAAGCTCTCATTTTCAAGAGTGGATACACAATGCTGTTGTTTCAAATTAAAATTCTGTAAACCAAGAAAATGGAATTTAAAAAAATCACTGATCACCCTTCAGCTGTGTGCAATTATTGCAGAAGAAAAGCAATTAATTGATTAAAGTAACTCAGACATTACAAGAATCATTGTCACCATTATTAGAAACTGCTACATTTAATTTGGCGTGATAGCTGGAATGATATCAACTGTTCGGACTGCTAATGCAGAAACTTGACTTTATTTTTTAACCAAAATATGAACTACAAATTAATGCCAAAAATTCTTTGCATGCAACCAGAACAAAAAATTCTGTTTTCCTCCTGAATGTATTAGTACTGTACATCGCTTCACATTTAAAATTTAGAGAATGTAGGATGATAAATTTTAAGTAGCTTTTATCACTTCCTAATACAAAATGTGTAAGGTTGACAATGAAACATTAGGAAAGCCCAACCCAGTTAAAAAAATAAGTTCTAACTACTTTCAATGAGTTTTCTCATGAGAGGAAAAAGTGCACAAAATTACTACCGCATGACAAAGCACAACAGAAAGCAGATGCTGAGCTACAATGAATGAGAAATGTGAGTTTTGGTTGTTGGTTTTTTGTTTGTTTTTGTTGTTGTTTGTTTGTTTTAAAGTGGTATACTAGGGGTATAATTAAAGGAGAAAGAAAATATATTCTATTATTTACTTTTAGCCTTTAACAAAAAAAAAAAAAAAAAGGAAGGCTGAAGCAAATTGACACAACACAACTGAATGTTTGATGCTTTACATTCTCAAATTTTGCAATCAGATTTGCCAGAAGACTTCAAGCTTAAAATATTAACGTCCCCACAGAACGCCTGCAGCTCTCAGAGTCACTTGTCTCATTTATTCTGACAGCTGCTGAGCAGCTAAATGCTCTGCTGGGCCACCAAACACAGCTCAGAGAAAGTCACCATGAAGCCCCTCAAATCCCTTCCTTGGGCACAGACAACAAGTCAAACAGGCAGAAAATGGGTAGGGAGCTACTGATGGCATCGTGTGTATGATTAGGCACATAAATGTTGTACAAGGACTATGAAAGCATTTCAGTTCATCTGACAGGCTCAATGTCAAAAATCCACCTTGGTTATTCTGCTGCTCACAGAAACAGCATTAATTCCTGTTCTGAAGAGTTCTGGCCTTAATGTATGTTTAATTCTAAATCAAAGACTCTCCTTCTGTTACAGTTATGCACAGATTGCATATATTTTGGGACATGTTGAAAGTATTTTGCTAATTCAGAATTTTAATTTTTAATTGTCAGCACATCTCAGTATCTCATTCAGAGTCTCCATATTCCCTTCTGCAAGTTTACAAGAGGAATAGAGAGAAGCGCAGCAACTGTTTTGAGATTTGTTTACAGAAAATACTCAAATATTTCTCTACATACATAGTTTATAGTACATGTATAATTTATCCTTTGCTTCTTTAATTCAATTTCAATCTAGGGAAAGTAATTTCAACATTATCAATTTAAAGTCAAACCTGCACATATTATAGTCAGTCAAGCAGTTTCCCTTTAAAATGAAAATGTTTGCACTCAAATTCTAGCTCAAATGGCAAAAACACTTTACATTGCAATTAACAATACATTATGATATAAGAAGAACTTTCAGTATTCACATTTTCTGTTATTCATTAACATAACATTCCCTGTCTCAAATCAAAACCAGTATAAAGCACTCGGATAATCTTTATGCACTTTCTCAACAAGCCAAATAAATCCTGTACAAGACAGAGAAATACTTACCTTAAAAGTCACCGTTGCCTTTGTACAGTAAAACCCAACTGAAATAACAGGATCCTTGAGGGACTGAGATTTCTGCTGATGTAGCATCGTTTCATCATCAGTTCCACTAGAATCGTTCTCTTCATCATCATAACTCACAATAGCAGGAACAAAAGACCAAGCCCAAGAAACCCATCCTTGTTGCTGGTCGTCATCTTGATGCAAATAAGGATCTTGATTGACATACTGTGCAGGATATTGCATTACTGAGCTTGTTTCATCTTCTGCACCTTTTAAAATGAAAGCTAAGTCAAGTTCCACATCAACCATGCCAGAAAATTAATTTATTTTATTTAAAATTATAGTATAGGAAATTTATCTAGGACAGTGTTCCACAAATCATTCACTAATAACTGGTTTATAATGATAAAAAAGAAGTAGAATTTTAAAATTTCTGAATATAAGTTTCCAAAGACTTGTTTGATTCATTAACATTTTCCTCCAAAACATATTAAGGGTCTTTGCAATAGTTCTATTATTGTACATTTGCAGCAAGACCAGAATTAGTCATCTATACCCCATGCTGTCAAGCCTTCTTCCATTAACGCCCTTCTGAATTTCAAATTAAACCCTAGTAATTATATATTACAATATTATTTTAAATGCCAAGATCCTATTCTTACAAGTTTGAGAGCATTTTGTCTTTAGACTTTTAATCTAATTATTTACATATACATTTGTGCAAAGGGAGAAACTATAAGAAAAAACACTCATGAGAACTCTAGCACATGCTTAGAGGTGAGGACGCCTCCTCCCACAAGGGCACAGCAAGCTTCCCTCCTGATCCCTTCACAAAACTGCCTCACACATCAAATTTCAATCCAGTGTAAATCAAGAAACACAGGAGAAGTGAACATCCAGTGCTGGGAATGGCCAAGAAGGGAAACTGTCAGATGCAGAAGGAAAAAGAATTGATATGGAGCATGACTGCAGTAGCTCAGCCTAGACTGCTGTTGGCAGGCACAGAAGAGATGGTGGAAGGTCTGCCAAAAGAGAAGAAATCTGGAGGTGTAGGACCAGGGTTGTGCATAACGTTTGGCCTACACAGCCATAAAATTCAGCCATCATTTAGCGGAACTCTTGCTGTACCATGTGTACACACAGAGACAACAGTAAAAGATGCCAAATAATAGTTCAGTTTATAATGTTTATTAATATTTTGGAAGCCAGTGAAATAAGACTAAGAGCAGCTAGACTAAAATGGTGCTGTCTATATAGTGTGAGATAGATGGAAAAAGAGGAAGATACACCTATCTTTATCACTAAATTCAAACTACTACAACACTATGTAATCAGTCAAGTTTTGCAAAAAAATGCACATCAGCCTAGGAAGCAACCCACAACATCCTCTAAACACTGCAAAGCAGAAATACAATGTAAATTCCTTTATAACAAGTAATGCATGAAGGAGAGTATGTACTTTGGAAAGTTTTAACTAACCACACCAAGCACTGCATCAACTGCAAACATAGGATAGTGAAATATAATGATAAAATCCCTATGTTTTATGTATGTGAGTTTGTTAAAGGACAAAATGCTCCTACTCAGCTTTCTAAATCCATTCTTGCCAACCACCCACAGCGAAATCCCACTGGAACAATCTTGCTTCACAGTGTAGGACAGTGATTCCCGTTAAGAAACCCATTTGATACATATTACAAGATTACAGTGCCACTGCATCTCATTGTTTCCATGTTCAAATCATTTTGATCTTCAGAAATTCACTACCTGATCTTTTAAAGAGCTTGAGAAGCTTACCTCTAAGAGTCTGGAAACTAGTATCTCTCACGGTAAGTCTGGATCTAACCTGGCGGACAGTTACTCTCTTCCTATTTGTTTTTTTTCTGCCTATATTAGTTTTCAGCCAGATAAAAGGTTGATCCAGCCAACCTGTGGCTACATAAACGCAAGTGCTGGTTCTAGGGGAAGAGGGAGGGAATGCGTTGCCATCCCCGCTGGCAATAGCATGAATTTTCATCTGGTTGAATCAACCGTGAAACTGCATAAATGAAACCTGGTAAGTACTTCAAGACCCAGATGTAGATGTTCATTCTCATATCATTAAATAACGTAGATATTAAAATTCATTTCCTCATCCATATTTTACAAGCTACAAGTGAAAGAAGCTACTGCAAGCTCACAGCTAAGAAGACATTATTATTAAATTATGAATACAAAATTTATGGAATAAATAATGTTAAAAGAAAAGAAACAATGACAGTTTTGGTGCTGACCTTGAGAATGCAACAGCCCTTAAACTTGTCCCTGCAGCATGAACTGTCCTTGAAGAATCTCAAATGCAGTAACATACATTCTTTCAAAGCAACAAATATATTCAAAGGAAAGTCATACAGAAAATATTTATAAGTCATGAGCAATATGACTTATATTTATTATATAAGTCATGTGCAATATGTTTATACTATTGAACAGCTGTGTTGCTACACTGGATTTTATTCGAAAGAATACTTGGGAGGGTATATAGCCAGGAAAGAAGCTCCAATAACAGAGCTACATATGAGTGGAGGTTAAAAAAAAAAAGGGGGGGGAACAAAACAAAGGGAAAAACCAACAACGACAAACAAACCACACACAAACAAAAAACAAAACAAACAAAAACCACCAAACACCAAAAAACCACCACACACAAGACCAATAACAGACTGTGGGGCTTACTGCATAGGTCATTTACCCCACAAAACACATGAAAACATGATGAGACAAAATGATATTATGTACCCTGGTACAAAGATTGCATGTATATCTCTACCTCTGTAACACTCACGAGCAGACAGAACAAGTGCTGGGACAAGAAAAAGACACAGAAATTGTAATTAGCACGCACAACCTTTTATCCTGACATCAGTCAAACTGGGGATCATTTTCTTCAGTATTTAGGAATTACTCCTCTCTATCCAAACTCTTCAACACAGTGCACAGCTGCATTTCCTCAGTCAAGTAAGGATCAATAACTTTCAGTTCTCCCATTCTATCCTCTGTCCCCAACAACTAATGCTCACATAGAGTTCCTTGCTGTCATAAATTATCTGCACCTGGTTTTCTCAGACAGTTCGGATCTCAGATTCAGCCTAAAGCTGGCAAAATATTAAACTCTTGATCTGATTTTTGTTCCATTAGTACCCCAAAAGAATCTCCTGCTACTGTTCTTACCACCAAGTTTTCAATAAGGAACACTTTAGCCCATTAAATAAATTTCATTTCATAGGATCTATGCAACTTTTTATTCTGCTAAGTGCTGTAGAAGTGCTAACTGCTCACATTCACAAAGGTCTTTTTATTTTAATTTAGTTTTTGAGAGTAAAGATCATGACAGGGTCAATGTGCTTTACAAATATTAGAAAATCTCACAATAGTCCTTTGGGATGGAAAGGTACTGTTATTATTGCCATTTTACACCTGGGAAACATGCTTCATATGCTGGAATCACATCTGTCATGGATTTCATTTCATGACAGAAAGAAAAAAGAAAAAGAAAACTTCCATGATGCAGAATCTAAAGGCAAGCAGAGGCGGCAACGCCAGGAACTATTAAAACCACTCTCAGAAGCTCAGTAGCTCATACTGCTCGTGATTCCAGCTTCTGTCCCAAGCTGCTCCTCAGCATCTCCAACAACATCATGCAGCCCCATCTGAGCTGTCTGCATGCCCTGCTCCCCTCTCTCAATCATACAACTTTTGATCTCTAGTCCCCTGTTTGTATTTCTTTGCCCAGCAAGTGCCAGACCTCCTCTACTTGAGCTTTTTCTCTTCTTCAAACCTCTCAGACCATTGTTTACTTAACCAGCTCTGGTGTTTCAGCCTTAAGATCAACCTCAGCAACTCCATCCAACTAAACTCCAGCTCTCCCTTGCATCCTGGCTTCTTGTCCTCTTTCACACCTAAATCATTTTCATTTCTAGTTACCTTTTTTTACCACAAACCAAAAGCTTATTATGCAGTCCTAGCCGGCCACAACTACAACCGTGGGTTCTGCCATAGGCTCTTGTCCAAACTTTATCCTTTTTGAATCTCTCTGCATTGAAATAAGTCCCTTCGGTCCTTTGCGCTCCCGGTACAGCCGAACAGCCCAGAGCCCAGCGCAGGCAGCTCTCAGCCCCAGGACCAAAAGACATTTCTGATTCCTTATCAGTAATTTTACCTGCATATTTGGAATCCTTTCAGTTTAACAGAATTTGAGCAGGTTTTACTCAGGTAGCAAAAACATATGCTCATGACACAGGCTACCCTACTGCCAGATCTCAAGGTCTTGATCATACATTTGGGTATTTAAGAACTGCTGCTGGGATATTCTTAGACATGGATAGGTGATTAAGTCAACAACAACATAAAAATAAGTTCCACCCAAAAGACTAAGAATTAGTGATAACTGAACCCACTAAATACTTTAAACAGAAAGGGTGAGAACTGCTTACTCATAAATACAGGGTTAAACTGCTTAATGAATCTTCAGAATCCTTCCAAAGAGTTATAAAAATATAATCTATCAAGAAGGTCTGTACATTATTAAACTGTAAAGAATTTAGGCACAACTCCAGTGGAACTAGCGTAGGATTTCATGAAGCTTTACTCTTGGAAAAAAAATGTGGCTACTAACAGCTCAGCAGATAATGTGTCATTTATTATTGTACTTGATTAAGTATTTTTTTCTGAAAATAGCAGCACATTTGAAATTTCCTCAGAAAAGTTCAAATTTGTGGCTGGAAATCTGGATAACAAATGCAGCATGAAGTGCTAAGAAAGTGGGTTTTTTTCCTCTCAGACAGATCCAATATGAAGTCAGAATAAAAAAGTGAACTCAAAGTGAAGGTACAGATAACCTGGTTAATGTCAATTTGGCACTCCTGCTTAATCACGATGCACGAGAGGAAAAAAATCCTTACATATTTAAATTTTTTATTTATGTGTGTGTACATTCAAGTGCACATGTGCACATATGTATGTATGCCTACAAATATATTCAACTCTATGCAGGAAACAAGCATGAAAAGTCTGAAGGAAAACAGTTAGTAACCATTTTAGCCTGTATGAGGCAAAATACTTTGCAATGAAAATAGAAATGTGCTTCTAGAACTGTTTCCACAGCTCTGGCTTGGCCACCCAACAATGGCCATCTGGTTTGTGTTCTGAAGCAGATAGTTGTTTTAAATTGATACGATCACATAATTAATTACAATGAATGTTGGAGCACAGTGTAGTTGAACAAAAATTGCATTTCTTGTCATTGCAACCTTAGTCTAATTTGTGACCCTTCTGACAACTCTTCTGTACATCAGTGTAAAGTTATGTATTTCTTTTTTAGATGGCTATTTTATAAAAAAAACTAGGAAGTCACATTCAAAGTTGTTAAAAAATAATAGTGTAAATGAGATTTACAGACAGCAATTGCAATCGCTGAGGACATACCTTAGAAATAAGGATGACAAGAAAGGCATTGCCAAAGATTTTAGTCATGTTTGAACGTAAGAATCTCAAATTCCATTCCAGATGTAGCACGGACTGAGTACTTGTAGGCAGATGCCAATTGTTTTAACTTTAATCTTGACTTAAACTATATTTCTCTTTCAGTACCCATCTCACACTCTAACCAAAAGAAGCCAAACAAAGCGTGCACACCTCTCCTGTCTGACTTCCTTCCTCTTCCATAGTTATGGCTGTTCATCTCAGTCTTCTCATCACCCAGCTCATCTTTCTCTCCAATCCTTAGACATTTTCATCTGAAACTCACTGCCTACTAGATCCACTTGTTCTTATATTGACTCCTGTGATTCCTCTACTCTTTCAATGTCTTTCCAACATTCATATAGTGCTACTCACCTTAGTAACTCCAGGAATCCAGCTACAAATTTCAAGCAACATTAGCTACATCATAGTTGTCTATAGCATGAAAATTTGGCCAAATTTAGGTGAACTTTGATGGCAATGAAAGAAAGATACTCAGCACAAAGACAACCCTCTGTCTGAAACCAAGGGTGATGCAGCTCTTCATAGAAAAGTTCTTCACCCTTTCTTGTGCAAATACGATTAAAACACCCGTTAGATGCAAGGAGTTCTTAAAATGCACACTGAAGACTTCTCTAAAAACTGACGCTTTTTAAGTCTCAGGAGAAAATCAAATTCATGTTTTCAGAATATTAATTAAGCACTAGGTCTTGTGTGACAAACTCCACATTTCTTGTAAGGCAAACCGCTTCTAGTGCGGGAAACTACTTGAGCTTTAGAGAAAATAAAAGAGAACTATTTACAGACATGTTATTTATTTGGTCCCCTCCACACAGCTGGAGCATGACAGAGAATTCTACATCTGGTATGACAGTGAAACAGTTCTGTGCCAACCAACACTGAAGGCTATATTTTGGCAAAAAATTTCCACCGCTGTCATTTTTCCAATAATGTGTTTATTTTTCCAAAATCAGAGAAAACAGCAGCACAGGCTCAAAAAAAAGCTATAACCTTACGTACATTAAAATTATATATCTCTTAAACAGAACAAAATGAATTCATTTAATAGCTTACACAAAGTTCCAAAATGTCATAATGCTATTAAACATAAGTATAGCTTAAGAGTGCTGCATCACCTCCACATATAATTTCAAGAATTTTCTAGAAGTTATCATGCTCTTGACTGTGTGGTAAATACCTCTTCCTACTCTCTCAGATTCAAATTCATCTTTGGAAATATATCCACAACTTAGGTCTTAAGGACATTAAAATTAAAACAGAGATATCTAAATAAGTTCCATGTTCTGACAAGTAAATTAATATCTGCTCTACAAAAGCACAAAACAAAGAAAATTCAGAACCTGGAATGACAATCCATCCTCTCTCTTCTCTTTATTTAGTGGCCTGATAAATTACAAAAAACTTCAGATTCAAGTTTGGATGTTCAAGATCATTATGTTCCTGATTAAATTACTCAAAGAAGACAGCATGATGCAAGTCGATGTGACTGCCTGACTCTTGAATGTTCTGTGTTTATATTTTACACAGAAGTGAACAAACAAATCTATCTACTTAGAAATTTTATTTCCCTTAGTTTTTCATATGAACTAAGCATCTATTTGCCTTCCTTATGTTGCTGCAAATTCCTAACAATTCACCTAACATAAAACCTCAAAACTCAAATACATGACATGGTACAACTAGGAAAAAATAATACAGTAGCAAAGCCACCTAAAATTGAGACCGGAACAAAAGGTTCACAGCTGCAAATCCATCATGGTTGTAACCCCAGCAGGCAGGAAGGCATCACACCAAGGGAAAGAGAATTCACCCCTCACCAGTGCAACATTCCTCAAAAGATTGTGTCACAGTAAGTGACCAGGGAACATCAGGTAGAATAGGAGAATACATGTTACACAAAAATAAAAAGCAGAGGAGACTAGACTATGTAAAAGGACAGAACTACTGTAAACATATGCCATTTAGAACAAATGCTGATCTATCTACTCTCAGTAACAAGTTTCAAAGGAGATGGAAAACACATCACTTTGACACTAGCAGCAGCCACACTTGAACTAAATATAAGAGAGAAGACAAAGCTGCCAAAGGACGGGTGCCTTGTAGTGACAGATAAATCTGAAGTACTCTACTGTGTCACAGCTCCTAAAATGGTCTTTTTAGACAAAGTTTAATCTCAGTTTACTTAGGATCATCAGAACACTTCTCAGAACATACCATGAAAAAGATGTCAGAGTAGTGGATACTCACCCAGCACAATGAACTGCCTCTAACAAACTGCAGAGATGCTTTAAACTAACTAGCCTTGGCCATTTATACTTGGAAAAAGCAAAGAAACTAATGTTTTTAACATTTCTTTTCAGAAAGTAAAAATTGCATTTACCTGTGATGTTTCCCAACATATCTTTACTGTGACGAACCAAATCTTCACTTTCCCCATCTTTGAAGTTGCCTATTTCTCCATAATAAAGAGCAATACCAAGCTGCATTATACGTATAAACATAGGAAGCTGCTGATCAGAGATCGAAAGTTTCAAACTTTCAACTAATGTGTGAATCTATAACATGAAAGAGAACAAAAGCAAATAAAGCTCTCATTAAAGCCAGCTTTTAAAACATTCAATTCCATACTCATTTTTTATGTTCATTCTAATTTCTAAAAACAAAAGCTGCAATATAACATAAGGCAAAGGGTTAAACACAATGAGTTTCAAAACCATATGTTATGGGCTGCAACAAAAGAGAAAAGTGTTGAAAACCAAATGTGTTGAGAAGTGAAATGTAATATATTTTGAATATGTATACATTTTTTTTTTTTTTTTTTTACAATTGTTGCTGAGGAAATTTCTAAAATGTAGTCACATGAGTGTATCTGATTAAACTTTTACCCTCATTACAGAGTTTCATAAAAACTTCTGCAAACTAAACAAAACCCAGATATACTGGTTTTAATATACAAAATCCTTAATTTTGATTCTTTCTCACTCCCAACTTGTTGCAAGTGGGCGAATAACAGAGGGAGATTCATTCCAAACGAAATGCAAAAAAGCAGCTTCTCTGGATATTCCAGCTCAGACATGCAATTAAGCACTTTTCTCTAAATGAAAGCAAGCTTCGCAAAGACCATAATTACTAGGATGAAAATGTATCCTTCTTTAAATATTTTAGCTATCTTATTCAATACTTCAGAATATTTTCATGAGTATGTGATCACGCTATAAAGACAAAACCAGACTTGATAAGAAAAGTAAGAGCTGCACAAAATAACATTACTGTAATAAAATTACTGCCTGTAATATTAGAAACATTTCTAGCTCGAGGTCCAGTTTCTAAATGTTGTGGGAAAAATAATGGAAATGAAAAGTAACTGTTCATCAGCGTTAGCCTTAATGCGATCCAATTTAAGAAACATGAAGTATGACTTTGTAAACAGTACTGCACATCCATGTGCAGGTAAAAATACAATAGAAAAATAAATATTTGTATAAAAATATGTTCATGTACTCATAAGACTTCACTAATAAATTTATATGAGTAAATCAACAGAGTCACAGCCTTAGACATGCAGAATTAGTGACAACATAGTATCAGCCATTTATATAAACCAGTGGAAAGATTTTATGTATCAAAATTCTGCTACTATTTAAAATTCTCTGACAGAAAACAGCATCTAAAGTCCTAAGATACCCTTTGGAAATTAAAAATTAATCATTCAAGACCAATTTTTTAGGGCCAGATGATTAAAAGTTGACAACAATAAATCTTTTCTGTGCAGATGAAGAATAGGAAGGATTAGGAGTGAATAACTGTCTTAAGAGTTGGAAGATTATTTTGCCAGATGCCTTTTGCCAGATGTCATACTGGATGACAAGAACACTAGGTAGCAATGTAGGCAATTAACATAATTGTAGAGTTATTGGCTTAATTGAAATTATGCTACACACCTGGACTTCTTGTATGGCACTACCCTCCCCTCGCAATCCTGTTCTTGCCCTGCCAGTGGAACTCATCTGCCCCTCAGTATGTTGACTCATCTCACTAAAAACAGCAGAAAACTGTTTTTTCTTGTCCAGTGAGCTTTCTGTCAGAGTGAGTTGACTGGGATGACTGACAAGCCAGACAAGTGTCAGTGCTGCGACAAATAGAGGGAGGCAGGACTGACATCCCCAGCACAAACTAGATCTTCTGTCTCTCAGTTGTTTCATCCCATGATGATTTCAACAAGAAAAGCAACAGAAAGCTTAAAACTCTAATCATTTTATATGTATTTTGCTGCCTCCCCCCAGGTGTACTATTCTTCCTCTAAAATTGAAAACAAGAGCTCGGTGTTACCAATTTAAAAGCATACAAATATGTGTCCAAGTACTTATGAACTGTATTCCTTTGAGATGCCTCAAACTAAACTCATTAAGATTAGTTTGGCCAAAACTCTGCGATAGTCATAGTAGTCAAAATTATGCAGGTTATCAAAATATTCTAGTCACTACAAAGAAACCAAAAGAACATATGCTATTACAAACGTGGAAGTCTTGGAAATGTTCACTCGAGACTGAAAAACAGATGTGCTTCACCAAGTGAACATCACACAGTATGAAAGTTTTCATTATAAAGACCTTCGCAGCTCTGGAGTGCAAGACTGAGCGCTGCTGGGTTTGGTCTTCAGATGGGAAACGAACCATCCAAGCACGAGCTGCTGGCACTCATTTACCCTTCAAATACACTGAAACTGCACTACTTCATCTGCAGTGGAGCATTTAAAAACATTTTAAGCATCCTTGAATTAATTTAATTAATCAAGCAGTTATATTTACTGATAGCAGCTCCATCTTCTTCAACTGTAAGAAAACAGTTATTTTCATTCAATAGTTAAATATATTAAAGACAATCTTTTTAGCAAACTGCCTCCTGATGATCCACAGCGCACAATCTCCACATACACAACAAATCAGAAAGTCGTCAAAAGTAAAATTTGAGGGTCAACAGATTTGTAGATCTAATTGTTGCATAATGGTATAATAGTGAAACACAAGATTTAAGATCTCAAAATCATTACCTTTTGACAATTATTCTTTGGCTCATAACAATAATTAATTCACTTAAGTATTAATCTGTTATCTTAAATGTTTTAAATTAATTGAATACATTTCTGAATATCTTCATAAACAGTATTTTATTTTTAAACATTGAAGAAAAAGAGAAAAAAATTAAAAAGAAAAAAATAAACTATGGGCAACATAAAAAAGGTATATATTAAAAAAAAAATATAAAACACGTATTTGAACAAACTGAAATGTGCCTTAAATAGGGCAGTGGCAATAAATGACCACCAAAGATAAACAGATAAGTTTAATACAAATTTAATTATACTACTACCACTTCAGTGCATTCTAGTTTGTTTTTTTCAGTCCAGTATCCACAAAAAGTTGTAAGTAATAATATAATGATCGCCATTTTTACGACAAGAGTATCATTTTAAAATACACAGAAGATTCTGTGCGCATTTCCATTCAAGTGTGCCATCAGAGACTCGTAACTTGGTCACAAAACTTTACTCTGCAAACCTGGAACCTGGAGCTTCAGCTGGGTTCAGATGACTCCTCCAAAATTTGCAGAAGTATTCAGCCAATATGAAAATCAAGTTCTTTAACACTAAGATTTACTGTCTATATGCAGTAATCACACTATCACCACAGAACATAAAGAACGTAACTGGTAAACTACAGAAAGTCATAATTTGATTCCTTCTTATCACTGGAGTTCATATAGGTTCCAAAGTTATAATGCATGCGGTTAAAAGTCCTGGCATCATTAAATATATAACTTCCTGTTTACAAAACTCAAAATAGGTAAAAGTTGTTTCCAAAAGTTGTTACCAGTTACTCTGAAAAACAAACGAACAAACTATTTTGCAGTAAATACACCTGAAGATTATTATTTATTAAAACTTGAGATATGCTTAGTACGAAGTCTGTGTCTTAATTTAAAACAATTCTCAACAAATTAAATGGGCACCACTGGATTCATTGAGAGAGGGAGGGAGAGAAGACAAACCTTACACGTATGACTACTCAGAGCAGGAAAAGAAAAGGTAGAAGTGAAATGCAGTTCAGTCCCTCCAGTAACTCAGCGTTTTCCTTCTGCAAAATGTAAACGTCACTTAAATCAGATGCCCACGAGTAATACTGCACCCCTACTCACTAGGGACCGAGCTGGGCTTGCTAATCCATTTCACATAGTTCACTACATAGTGTTCATACATCGAAGTTCCTTGTTATTTATGAGAGTTTGAGCTACATTTGAAAGAATAAGTAGTAAAAAAAAACCCTTTCCATCTTATTGCAGGACCTTAAAGCATACAATGTTTTTTAAGAGATTATCTGTGCAAATTTGTTCTCCTTTCAGTTATTACATTTTCTCTCTTAAAACTTCAGAAAAAGTAGAAAATATTAGAGAGCATTACCTCCTTACTTTCAAGTTATCACTGTACATAGGCTAATTGCATCATATGAACAAAACATAATCAAAAAAACCTGTTAGCTAAAAACTACAGCATTCACTTTTCATTTTATTTTAAATTTCAAAGCATATTTTGAAAAATGTCAAAACTTCACAAGTGAGTAGCAAAAAACTTATTTTGGATACCTACTTTAATAATAGATGGCATTTTGGAGTTGAGGTTATCATAAGTAAAATGCAGACGAGTCCTGAAGGAACATTTGTACAGCAGAGGTTCCTGGTAAAATTCAATCTTACCACTGGCGTTCCTCTTATCAAGACATACTGTGCAGTCAGAAAAGTTGATCATCTTTCTCAGTACCAAATCAGTGGCTTTTAAAAGAAGTATATAGGTTAAAAAATATATTGCATAAGAAAAATCAGTTACGCATACATGTTCTTTTTTAAGAAGAAAATGCAATACAGTTGTGTGGTCATTATTTAAATCATCAGCAACCTACTTGTGTTGCTCATGCAACTAAAGAGAATAATTTTATCACAGTATCACAGTATGTTTGGCATTGGAAGGGACCTCAAAAGATCATCTAGTCCAATCCCCCTGCTGGAGCAGGAACACCTAGGTGAGGTCGCACAGGAACATGTCCAGGCAGGTTTTGAATGTCTCCAGAGAAGGAGACTCCACAACCTCCCTGGGCAGCCTGTTCCAGTGCTCTGTCACCCTCACTGAGAAGAAGTTTCTCCTCAAATTTAAGTGGAACCTCTTGTGTTCCAGCTTGATCCCATTACCCCTTGTCATATCATTGTTTGCCACCGAGAAGAGCCTGGCTCCATCCTCATGACACTCACCCTTTATATATTTATAAACATTAACAAGGTCCCCCCTTAGTCTCCTCTTTTCCAAACTAAAGAGACCCAGCTCCCTCAGCCTTTCTTCATAAGGGAGGTGCTCCACTCCCTTAATCATCTTCGTTGCCCTATATGTCACAGTCTTTCAGATGAATACTTAAAAAGTGAGGACAAATTAGTTACACACAATTCAAATTTTCACCCCTTCACTGTACCTTAAGATCTGTTTATAAAATAAGAGAACTGCTTCATGTGAAAGCCTAAGACCAATAAATATTATTCTCATTATTCTCCCAGAAAGAATCTTGCATATTTTCCCCCCAAAGTTTTCTTTTCAATCCTCCAAAGCAAACAAGAGCTGTTATAGTGATCTCAACATGAAACATATTTTTTAATTTTGTTGGTTTAGTTTGTAATAAATTGAGCCAGAACAAAGAAATGGGTCCGGTGGTCACGAAACCATTACATTCCCCATTCTACCAGAGATGTTCTGTGTGATCTTAAAATATTCTTACTGCACCCAAATTCCACATCTACCAAATGTCAGTAAGAATAGCTAGAGTTACAGGTGAATGTTGGTAATTCAAAGACCACGACAAAAATAAAAAATTCATTTGTTTTTCCTGAAAATGCAAAGCAAAATGAAGCACATCTTGCAGTTGGTATGCCACGTTCACTGCAGTGCAGCATGTTTTACCCCTTCTCTAGCCACCCTCTACAGAGAGTTTTAAGGTCCTCACAAATGCAACATAACAGCCTAAAACGTTACTTCTCATTCAGAAAAACAAATTGTCTACACACTTACTGCCAGACACAACCACAAAATGAAATGCAATCACAAAAGGATGGCAACTATGAGCAGAGAGGACTACAAAACATGTTGTATAATTATCAGTGATCATACAAATATGTGTTAAGAATCAATTGTTATGATTGGCTCTTCAAAATGAAGGACAAGGGAAAAACTTAATAAATGAAAACATGCAGAAAGTATCTTAGTTCTGAAATAAGAGCCTTTTTTATTGTACTTGCAAATTTCTCTCAGAGTGTCTCCACTCTGAAACCTCAAAGGACACAGTATCTACTCACCAGAGATGTCCATGAATGCTCGATCCCAAAACTCATCCACTGTATAGCATTCTGCAGAAGTGATATTGACTGAGAGAACAATATCATCCTCCACATATTTTAATATGAGATTGTTGATCACAACGTTGACATTGTTTACAACACGCCTAATCAAACTCTGAACATAACCTGTAAAACAGAACAAATTCTTAGCAGTTATAAGAAAGACATGATGTCAAATCGATGTATTACTGAAGTCATCATTTCCAACTTGTTTATTTTTAAAAAAGCAAAATTAAAACAAACCAAGTATCATTGTCCTTTATTTATCCAAAAATCACAAAACATAAAATTCTTTAACATTCAGTGCAGGTAACAACCAGCATTCTGGAACTGCAAGAAACAGTGTACAAAGAAAAAAGTAAGTGCTAGGAATATAATAGAGCATAAGAGATTGATTTTTGGTGGCAAGAATCAACTTTCAAACTAATTATGGAAGATTATGAAAATTATGTAGGAAAAAAAGAGAAAGAATCAATGATAGTGACTTTTTCTACTCGAAAGATAATTAGAAATAGGTTTGGAAAAGTGAACACTGGTTGCTACATTACTTTTCAAGTATGCATATATTACACCTATTTGCTCTCTCACCTAGTTTTTTAAAAAAATAACTAAACAATCATATGTCTAGTACTTTTTTTTCATTCTAGAAGCTAATGTATCCACATCATGCTCAGCAAGACCCCTGTGAGGTATAACAAAATCAATTTCTGTCAACAACCCAAATAGTGAGCACCTGCACTGAAGTCTGTTGGGAAGAAATCCATTTAAAATTTTTCAGACATACTGTGATTGGAAAAATGATCTCATCTGTGAATTCCCAGTATGCAGTAAACACTAACATTTTACCAATATGGTAAAGAAATTAAATACTACCCATATTCATGTATTTTATCTATACTGAATGTAACTACCAAGATAACTCATTCGTACTGGGGAAAAAAAAAAAGCACCTTAAAACGTCTATGTTTTACAATTTATAACATTACTAACATTCTATCTAAAAAAGATATTTAATACATGCCCTTGAGGTCTAGTTTGGTAACTACACTGAAGAAAAGACAGTTAACAATACAGGTTTAAATCCACAGGCTTCAAGAGTAGTTTTCTGAAACTTGCATTAAATAAGACTCAGTTATATCTACAATTTTAATTCAAATAGCTTCAAATGAACATCAAAACATTTTGAGACCAGTAGGAGCAGACTCATATTCCTCCTTCCATTCTACTCCGCTTTTTCTAGCTACTCATTGTTTTCATACTCAAATATTACTTTCTCCCTTGAAGTACATGGCAAGTTTTACCATTACATAAGTGATTTTTCTCAAGTTCCACAACTGCAAATTTACACAGTTGACATGTTTTTTTGGTTTTCAGCATTCAAAGCCTCCAACAACGTCCTTTCTTAAGTGCAAAACATGCTTTTGGTTACCATCAACAGGATATTTTGATTCTGATCTGGTACATTTCTATCTTTTTAGAAGTATTTACAGATAAAAATTTTATTGTAAAACATGTGATATTTCTTGCCATAACTTAGCTTGCTTCATTTTATACTATTCTTGAGCATACATCGCGCTTTGAGCAAAGCCAGTTCCAGTGGGACAGAAAAGGCATTTAAACATCTCCTGCCATGTTACTAGGATTGTAATTGTATTAAAACAAAATCTGTAAAATGTTTTAGACCATTGTCTACATAAATAGGAAATCCAGAAGCGCAGTCAGAGTCAAAATTTTGACACCTTAGTACTCTCAGTTTTCTAACATAATCTGAATTTACCTTTTTAGCATATCAATCAAAAAAAACTACTGTAACGGACATGGAATAACTTGGTTTTGAGAATTTTCTCACTGACTTCTTCAAATGGCAAGATATTCTATGTAATAGGAACTCAGAGAAGCATATGTATTATTTTAATAAAGGGGCATAAGCAACTCATTCATAACACGGGTGGTATAAACTGACCTGCGTGTAAGTAGAAGCTGGCACAAAGCATTTAGTTGCTTTAGTTCAACATAGAAATATTTTGCAGACTATATAACTAGCAACTAGAAAATCAAAACCAGTAATTTAATTACAATTCTAAAGCAAGCTATTACTTTCATTGAGGAAAGTAAAGCTGTCCCTCCACAGGTCCAAAGCTTTTTCAATATTTTGCTTTTAAGGGTCAAAGTCAATCTAATTTACATTTTTCTGCTGTGAATGACAAAAACATCATAAATCCAGCATCACAGCAACAAAAAAAGCAAGTTCTACTGACAGTTTCCAGCTGTATTCAGGAACAGAGCAATAACACTTATCTGTGTGACTTCTTTTGCCTGAATGCATAAAAAGAAGGAGCAGAATTATTTCTTTGAAATTAATTAGGGGTCACAGATCTGAAAAAAAACTTTCACACTTCTGCAACGACATTTAACAACATACTGCACCACTAGTTTGGAAAAGCACCATGCAGGTATCAGCTTCCTAAGTAAGGTTACCCTCAAATACACTAGAATCAGATACTCATGACTGAGGATCAGTCTCTAAAGAAAATGAATATAAATTGTAATTCTTACAATTAAAAAAAGTAAAAACAGCATCAGCAAGTTCAGGTACAATACAGTTTAAAAAAGGTTTTGTTTAATACAAGTGTGAGACAACCAGTAGAGGTTGCTTCTTATTCCTGTAATTTTGAAACATAACACTATGACCATCTTTGCCACTAAAATTCAGGTATTCTATGATTAAGTGACTAAAAACCACTCAAATCTGTAGGGGCAAAGTCTTCTAAGATACAATACAAAATCCACACGTATGCTTCTTTCAAATTCCCCAGAACCCAGCAGGCTGCACTGTGTGGTACGAGCTACGAATGCGTTTCAGATCCAACCCTCCAAAATATTGTAGCACTGTCAACTAGATTGGTCTATTGATTCAACAGAATTCATATCAGACTGGTGACACCTAAACATTTTAAGTTTAGCCGTGCTTTGTTGTAACCAAAGCTACATTTTTAGCTCTGCCTTGCTCCATCTCTGAGAACACAGAACAAATAAATCTTTCAACAAATTGCAACCATAGTATGATACTTAAAACCTTCAAAGACTAAAATCTAAGTAGATGACTCAGCATCTTACTGAAATCCAGGATATGCAAATTAAAGCTTAGCAAAGCCACATCCTATACCACAGAAAATAAAATCATCTTCTGAAGGGGCCTCTGCTCCTCATGGAAGCTCTTTACCACACTGGATCTCTATGTTATTTATGTATTTAAAAAAAAAAAACCACCACCCATAACTGTATTTAGGTAACTTTGCCACATGGAGAGTAACTTACAGTCCATTCAATAAAGATTTCACTAATGCTCTCTGAATCATTAGACTCCATCACTAACATACTCTATGCAGTTGAAGAAGGAACACAATGACACTGCAGGAGCTGGGAAGTGATGGCGCCCTACATTTTCACAGAGGCACAAAGTACATCTACAGAATCCAGCACATACTAACATAAAGTACCAGATCTGATAATTTCCTACAGTACTGCAAATACAATATGTGCAATTTGTGTGAGCACTCAAATCATTAAGAAACACAATATATTCATAAAAGACAACACACAAATCAATTTTCAGTGAGCATGTTTCATCTGGATTTCTGGAAACATATCTTTTGGAATGTTTTAACTTCATCAGATGTCATCAACAGAAGGCAAATCACATCTTGGGCTACCTCAAAAGCAGTGTGGCCAGCAGGTTGAGGGAGGTGATTCTGTCCCTATGCTCTCGTAAGACCCCATCTGGAGTTCTGCATCCAGCTCTGGAGCCCTCAGTACAGGACAGACATGGACCTGCTGGAGGGGGGCCAGAGGAGGCCACCAAAATGATCAGAGGGATAGAACAGCTCTGCTGTGAGGACAGGCTGACAGAGGTGGGGTTGTTCAGCCTGGAGAAGAGAAGGCTCCAGGGAGACCTTATTGCAGCCTTTCAGTACTTAAAAAGGGCCTATAAAAAAGATGGGGACAGACTTTTTAGCAGGGCCTGTTGTGATAAGGGGTAATGGTTTTAAACTACAGGCAGGGAGATTCAGACTAGACATGAGGAAGATTTTTTTTACCATGAGGGTGGTGAAACACTGACCCAGGTTGCCCAGAGAGGTGGTAGATGCCCCATCCCTGGAGACTTTCAGCACCAGGCTGGATGGGGCTCTGAGCAACCTGATCTAGTTGCAGATGTTCCTGATGTTCCCACATCAAATCCAAAGGCCCAGAAGCACCAGAGCTGAAGCGCTGTCCATGGTGGGACACACGGATGCCCAGGGTCCCGCAGTTCCAAGCCACCAGACAGCCTGGCCTCTGAGCTTTAACAGAGCCTAACACAAAACTGCCATATCTCTAACCCGTCTAAAAATCAGATGTCCTCAAAAGGCAACTTGCAATTCATTCCAGTACTCTCCAATTTCATTTTTCTGCACAAAACAAAACCTCATACTCCAAATTTCTGTGCAAACTCATACGCAATAGTAATCTACTTAAGCATTTTTATATCATATAAAAATCTCCAGGTTCAACTGAGCCAGTCGGGAAGGGGGGGGAGGGTTGGGGGCAAAAATGGTAAACATCCCTGCCAGGACTCAAATAAGAAACATCAACTCAGAATCATTACTTTCCTAAAGGGAAATGTTTACCTTTAAAACTACTATAAGAATTTGAAAACATACAAGAAAATAACTTAATGTGAATCACTGAGCAGTTAATGAGCAGGAGAAAACAGAGTGATTCCGAAACAGAAGAACCAGAGCAGGAGAGGACAAAAATCTAACACACCACCCCTACCATGTGTTTCTCACACTAATCTATCTTGCACTATGAGTTCTGAAAATTTAAAGATTCAACAAAACTGAAGGAATAAATAGAAGCATTAACTACATTTTGTCGTAATTTTATAATATTCAAGTATTTCACTCATTTTATGTGATTTGTAGGTAAACAGAGATATAATAGCGTAACCCAGACAATTGTGGCCACCTGAATGAAACTTAATTATCTTTATCACGCAAATACAATCAAGCTTCTGAAATTATGGATTACCTGGAGGTAAATCAGGGTCAGGAGAAGTAGATTGCTGAACTCGTCGTGGTTTTACTGCCGATTTTACACTTTCGGTGGTACTGCGGTTTGTTGAACTGGAACCACAACTTTCATGATCTTCCTGCTAGAGGAAAAGAAAGCAATTGAGTTGACCAAATAAAAAGAAAATAAATGTGGGGTAAAGATTTGGTGAATTAAACTTCTGCTACTGCTGCAATTAATAATTTCATTTTTATTAAAAAAAAACCTCAGGCATTTAATTATTAATTACAACTGAATACATTTTATCTAGCTGCATTTCTGCTGAAACATTCCTTCAGAAACAGCGCCCTAAAGACTAACGAAATAAATATGAGAAACTACTAAATTTTATGAGCTTAAATACCTACTCATAAAAACCTTCTCAGATGATTCCAAGAAGTCAGTCATATCCTTCCTAATACAGCTAATTGAAGCTGATACAAAAAGCAAAATATTTTTGCAGACTTCTAAAATAGTAAAACATTGCCCCAGAAAAGATGAATGTGCAGACAGCATGCTCATCTTCACATTCTATTTAACTTGTTCACCTCAAGGAACTCAGAAGCAGGAAACACGTTCATAAATAGAGAATACGATATAAGACTTACAAGATGAAATGTGCAGATACAAGAAAATCTTAACTGAATTTAGTGTTTTAAATGCCCTACTAGTGTTCCCATTACATTCCAGAATGACAGTTTAACTGCAAGACTCATGTGCAAGAAAACTAAGAAAAGTAACGCAAGTATTCTTGTAGACATGTTAGAAGAGCGGGTTAGAGAAGAAGCAAATGTTTACAACTTTTGACCCAAGCCAGTTCTCTCTTTGATAGATGTAGTCTTCAGCAAAAAGAGAGAAATGCTCTCTGGGTCATGGCACTACTAGGATCACATAACATGTTCACAGAAAGAAGGTTCTGGGGAACAAATGTCAAGTGCTGTAGTATGAAACTATAATATTTTTAAGTCCTCTAACCACCGAAAGGAAACTGCTTAAACTGTCTTGGGGTTTTGTACAGGACAGACCACGTGTTCACCTGCATGCTGCCTGACATTTTTAATAATCTCAAAGAAATTGTGAAAAAGAACCTTCACATTACTTACTTCTTCATGTTTTGTAGGGTTCTTTGCATGAAAAATTTAAAGTTACACGTAATGATATATTTTAAATAGAAGTCTACAAATTCAAAAACAATTGGAGCGTTCCTTTCCTTCCACTCCATGTTCCAAAAACAGAACACAGAGTGAAATTGTCTGATAAAGTGGAAATATCATTTCACTATGAAAAAAATAAGATGATGAGCGATATAATGTTAGCCTGGGGAAAAAAAAGGAAAAAAAAATAGAAGGCTAAACTTATTTGGAAAAATTGCAGAAGACAGATTCATTCACACATTAGAAGGGTAGAAGATAGCTTCTAAAAGGATAAATTATCATAAAAGATTTGAGATCTTCCAGTCAGTAATATAGTATTGAAACAAACTGTGTGTTGTTTTTTAATTTATGGTTATGTGGCCATTTCAGTCACGCAGGACTTTCCCATTCCAGTGCATGAAAAAATGAAATGGGTGTTTAGCATCAACTCTGTCTGGAGGGCATTTGTTTAATTCCTTATCCCTGACAACCTTCTGATGCTTTTCATCAAAGAATGTGAGTCTCCTGAAGACTCTCTCAGAACTTCTAACTACAGTGTAATTTCTTTCTTTAAACCTGGGGTGACAGAAGCCTCTTCATCAACATGTGCATTCTGTAATCAGAAAATCTCACTTCTCCTTCATGTCTCCAGCTTACTGAGAAAAAT
Source organism: Streptopelia decaocto (assembly GCF_964273445.1). Lineage (NCBI taxonomy): Eukaryota > Metazoa > Chordata > Aves > Columbiformes > Columbidae > Streptopelia > Streptopelia decaocto. The sequence goes on from NC_138655.1 coordinate 23,416,678, forward strand.
TAGATCAAAAGCTTTTAAACTGAAATGTTTGAAATAATTTTAACCGTAACCTCTTTCTTGGAAACTAGTTCATATGCAGCATGAAAATATTTTTTCAGATGAGTCATCATACTGCTATTTATGTTTTGAACTTGCAAAAAAACCCGTCATGTCAGAGTCACCGAACAGCTCAATTAGCACATTTCCTTCTTTCCTGAGCTCACTTGTGGATTGTACAGAATGCTGCAGTGCAACTATTTAATGATTTGATCTGATAGGATCACATTACCCTTGCCTTTTAATATTTATGTTGGCTATGAGAAAAAGAGAGGGGGGCCCAGAGGGATGGGGAAGGCATTCTATTTTTGAAGTGTTAACTGTATCAAGCCTGACTACATTGAAGTCTATCTTTACTATCTGCATACTGAAATGACCACATTTGATGAATCCTCTCATAACTTCATGCAAAATCTATGCAGTGTTTCAATCATATAGAGTATTACTAACACTTAAAGAGGAAATAAGAATGGTTTAAGCTTTTACCACTTTCAAACAGTTAGGAACATACACCAACACACTGGGTTTTGGAGGGTTTACACTGTTCGAAAGGGGCAAAAAAAACCCTTAAGATTGTGTTATTTTTGAAAGTAAGTCTCAAATCTTAACCTATAAACAAATTCAATACAATAAGCTTTTAATATTTCCCTCAGCTACAATTCTGTTGTGATAGCAAATGGTTGCAACCATTTAGAGCAAGGTGGACCTAAAAGTCATCAAAAAAGTGGACATGTTCCAAGATGGTGCCAAACTGCAACACACGAAAATTTATCTCAGACTTAATTCACATGAAGTAACGGAATATACCTACATTTAAGAAGAATTCAACCTGACCAAATATTTGAAAAAGTTATTTTAACATGGGATAACATCCATTCATTTCCTTACATTACACAATTATCAAAAAGGTTTAAGAGCTGGATAGGGGTTTTTTTTTTTGAGCACGAACACACCATTTTTTGCAACAGCTACTTATACTTCATAAAGCAAAAGCCGTATTCTTTCATTGCCGGAAGACGATAACAGTGCCCATGACCTTATAGGAACTACATTCCTATGTAGACGTATATCCAAAAGCTTTCTGTATCTGCACACTTCTGCTCAATGTTAACTTTAAGAGCACACTATTAATTTCTCAAACATGTGGCTGTCTCATAAGCCCAGAAGTAAAACATGTTCATTAAAGAGATGGGAAAAAGTTCCAAGCAAACTGCCAAAACCAGCATAATTATGAAACTATTTAACACTGGAACCAACTAGAGTCACACACTCTGTCTAGATCACAGTGATGTCACCAGAAACACCCAGCCAAAGGCACTAAAACTACCACGCTCCCATAAATCCACCTCACACCAGATGACAAACATTTTACAGTCAAAATTATACTGGGGGTGGGAAGGGAGTTACATTTTCAAATAACTGTAGCTTATAGTATGAGACTGGGTAAATGCCTGTTCATTTGAGCATGAACAAGAGTGATCCCAAACAACAGTCACAGCAGCGGAAAACTAAAAATACTCATGATGTATCTAGAGACATGGTTTTTAAAGAAAACTACTCATTTACGAAAATATCTTTTCTCACTAGCTTGCATCATACATAAAGCCTAGAAAACTTAAATTTTAACACTGGGCCCTACTTATGAGTGTTGTTATACAAATATACCTTGGATCAGGACAAAAAGAAATTTGCACAACCAGGCTCCTTTTTCCTTTTTTGCACATGTGTCAGACCAGGTACTCAGCTGAAATGTTTTTACAGAGCACTATGGTTACTTCTAAAACTATGCAAGTCATAATGCTAAAGACACCTAGGCTAGCAAATTTATATGCAAGTTCCTCAGTCAATTTTCTACTGTAATATAAAACAGTTATGGCAAGGTTTAAAGTGAATTACAATTGACAACACCTGAACACATAACAGATGAGGTTTATTATGATCTTTCCTAATAAGTAGAGGTTATTATCGTCATTCATTATTCTGTTTTCCAAATTTAAAATACATAGCATCTCCCTTATGAAGAAAGGCTGAGGGAGCTGGGTCTCTTTAGCTTGGAGAAGAGGAGACTGAGGGGTGACCTTATTAATGTTTATAAATATATAAAGGGTGAGTGCCACGAGGATGGAGCCAGGCTCTTCTTGGTGACAAACAATGATAGGACAAGGGGTAATGGGATCAAGCTGGAACACAAGAGGTTCCACTTAAATTTGAGAAAAAACTTCTCAGTGAGGGAACAGGCTGCCCAGGGAGGTTGTGGAGTCTCCTTCACTGGAGACATTCAAAACCCACCTGGACATGTTCCTGTGTGACCTCACCTAGGTGTTCCTGCTCCAGCAGGGGGATTGGACTAGATGATCTTTTGAGGTCCCTTCCAATCCCAAACATACTGTGATAACTGTGATAGTTCTTTTTCTCTCTAAAGACATTTTCTCATTTTAAAATATATATATATCCTATGTGCAAGACCTCCAAAGTGCCTCATAAGTATGCTTAATGGGAAAATAATTTTTTCTCTTGAGGATCACTCACCTATTTATGCAAATATTGTCCCTCTGCTTTCAGCAAATGAAGTTAAAGAAAACTGAGTTTAAAAAAAAAAACACACAACAGGAAAATGTGTAAAAACAATGACCATTGTAAATCAAAATTTTAAAACCTGAATTGATCCTAAGTACCTAGTGCACAAACTTGCAGAGTTCTCCATCGCTGTTTTCTCTCTTCCTCTACAAAACTTTTTCTCATCCTTTGTTATTTCTAAAACGTGTTTAATATCCTTTATAAGTCAGTAAGAGATACACATTTCTATTTTTCTAAAGCATATCTTACATTGCAAGATGCAAAAACTGCAAGAGATTAATTCATTTCCCACTAGCAGACTGTGCTTACATGGTTGAGTAGTTAGAGGTCTGTAGCAAGACTTTAATATTCAGAATATGTTCAATTTAGCAAACCTTTAGCACAGTCTCTTGAACAGACTTTATTCCCAAACTGGTGAGATATCAGCTGGACAGTGGGAGATAACTGGGTGAAAAAGTGGCTGGACTCAGGCTGGCTCAAAGGGTTGTGATCAGGGGTACAACGTCCAATTGGTGGCTGGTTATTCGTGGCATCCATCAGGGATCAGTACCAAGCCCATGGTCTTTAACACCCTTATTGAAGACCTGGAAGACGGGATAGAGAGCATCCTCAGCAAGACTGTGGATGGCACCAGCCTAAGGAGGAAAGCCAATGCAGTGGTGGGCAAGACTGCTATTGAAAGGGACCTTGAGAGGCCAAAGAAATGGGCTGTCAGCAACTCTGCGACATCCAGATGCAATTGTTAGGTCCTGCACCTGGGGTGGAGGTACTTTGTGTAACTGTACAGTTTCTAGAAATCAACTAGAAAATAAATCCAAGAACCCCAGTGGACAGCAAGTTGAATCCGATTCCACAGTGTGCCCCTGCTGCAAAGGCGGCCAACTGCATGCTGGGCTGTATTGGCAAGGGTGAGGCCAGGGCTGTGATTCTTCCCCTTCCTTTGCCCCTTGTAAGACGTCGTGTGGAACACCGCACCCAGGCTAGGGCTCTCCTGTGCAAGAAGGGCATGGACGTGCCAGGATCGAGTCCAATGGAAGGCCACCATGGTGGTTAGAGGGCTGAAGCACATAAGTTCTTCCTCAGGGGAGACTGAGACAACTGGGGCTGCTCAGCCTGGAGAAGGGAGATTGTGCAGCTACCTACAGCTCTCTACTGGGAGGGCACAGACAAGGGGAAGACAGACTGTCTGTTGCCACTCAACCTCTCACATTAAACCTTTGCCAAATCTGAAACACAGACAATTCCAAGCTGGGCAAAAGCTTTTTCACCAGGTGGTTGATTGAGTATTGGAACAGGCTGCCCAGACAGGTGGAGGAGTCTCCTCAGTCCTTGGAGCTACTCAGCACTTGGCTGCCCAAGCTCTGATGCAACCTGCTCTTATAAGTCTTGCTTTGGGAATGAAGATGGACTAGATTATCTCCAGAGATCATCCCAAATGGCTCTATGATTCCTCTCCATGCAAAAATGAAACAAAGGTAACACAAGTTTTAAAAAAATATTATCTTAAGAATACTCTACAAGTTTCAATAAAATGGCAAGCCCTCTCAAGATATTACTTTGAAAAACATATCTGATTATGTTCCACTGCTATGTAATTGTCAATATGCATTACATACATACACAAATAGACATATTCATTCATACTACACTTCTGTCTAACCTTGCAACACTTCCGCTGGCTAGCATAGACCAAGCATTACTCACAAACAAGTCATCAACTCTTCTACAGCCTCAATAATTTCATTGCACAATTATCCTGCAAAGAATATTTCACTAAGAGTTAACAACAAACAGAAATTGAAATATAGGAGCAGAAAAATAATTTCATTATTTTTCTAATCAACAGCAAACTAGAAGCATACTGCCACTGAAACAGAAAAATTGGTGACTGAAACAACATCCGTAAATCTTTTGGAAGGTATGAGTTAGTAGCCTAATGCAAACTAACTTTAAAAAAATACACATGTATAGCTATCTAAAAATTATGACAGTACAAAATACTGAAGATTTAGCTAAATCAGATGGGGTTGCTATTTTTTAGAATAGTTAAGGAGTTCTGTATTATATATGGAAGCTATATATAGCTTATACATATACACTTATATCTTCCTAAGTCTACTGAAGACAGTCCATTTAATTTCACTGTTGCAATACCCAATTTTAAAACTTTTTAGACTGGCAAATCACATAACTCTGAGTGAGTACTTTGAGATTAAGCTCCACCTTTCTCTAAGGTAGATGAGAGCATGATGGAATGTCTTTATTTTTGTACTAAATTGTTTTTACCAGACTATAGAAAAATATCAAGGAATCTGGGCCACAGGTGCAGAGGCAAAGCACTTTGGTATGTGGGGGAAATAAACCAGGGTGACCTGGTTAAGAATAATATACAAGCTGGAGCAATCAAGAAATAATTTAACAAGATGTTGGCCTGAATTTGCATCTTGTTGTATCTGATTTCGGCTGATTTTAGATTCAGAGAAAGGAGTAGCAGCAGGGACCAGCAAGGCACACTAAGATACCTGTACTAGTTCAGGAGGTTACATCCATCCCTCAGTCTGTTATCATAAGCCATGTTTTGTTAATTCTATACCAGCACAGCACTATGTGCTCAGAAACAGCGATAGGAGTTAGAAATCCATGTGAAAGCTGTAAACAGGCTAAAATGCTGCCACAGCAGCCTCAAGTGACAGCCAAGAAGCTTGTAGAAGTCAAAACGTGTGCTATCTGCCTACTGATTTCTGGGCAATAACATCTCCCTGTGATGTTGCTACTGGTTTGATTAGCTGATTATCGGAAATATTTGAGAGGAACATTCCTTTGTTTACAAGAAAGGGAGCTGTCAGAATCTGATAGCCTACGGTTATAAGGCCATAGAGCCAAAGACAAATAAAACAGGCTGTTCTCACTAAGTGCTCCTCAGAAATACACTCCAATTTCTCAATATCCAAGACAGAGTGACAAAATGACTTCGTAAGTCATTTGAGGGGAGTTGTACAAATATCTTTGCATTTTGGAAAGAAGTGCTATTATAAACTGTTAACTGATTATCTAGTAAAGTTTGATGTTTATTGTGTTTTAAAAAAAATTATGAGGCCACCTACCAGGATGTAAGTGCTTTTTAATAGAAATAAACATCTCAAAATGGCTTTTCTGCAATTTCTCATACGGTAAGCTTTTTAAAGATTTCCCTCTTCCTCATGTTACAGGGAATTTGCCCAGTTTTGGGGGATACGAGTGGAGGCATCCTAATCCTGTGACATTAATTTGTGTTTGTTTAACACCTAGCACAGCAGAGTCCTCATCCATGACTAGATCTCTCAAAGCTACAAAGAAGAAAACAACAAACAGTAAGAAATATTACAGTAGCAACTGGCAGCTATACTCAAGATTTGGCATTACTATAGAAGGGAGGATGGAAGGGATGAAAAAAGGCAATTTGTAAATGTTTGTTCCACAAAATTCACAGTGCACAGAACTCTGACTCAGTAATTCTCACACCAGGGTGGCCTGAAAGAAAAGGGGTCAAGAGGAGAGATGGAGCAGAAAGACTAGTGCCAGCTGGGCTCCTTCAGCAAAATGGACCATGTGGGGCATCCTTGATGCAGGACGGATGGGAGCTAAAAAGGGTCCTCCTGCCTCCCAGATTCTTTGTGCCTAAAAATGAGAAGGAGGAGTGGCTGGAACAGTTTATCCTGAAGGCCTGGGAGGAAAGAGTGACAGGAAACGCAAGCAGGGGAACCGACTGTAAACATGAGACGAAAAGGGACAAGATGTAGCCTTAATCCCTTTTCTGACTTGTGTTCAGAAACAATGAAATCTAGTAGTGTTAAATGAACTGGTATCTATTTTAAAAAAGCCCAACTTTCTCTTGGAAATTAAGTCTGAATAACACCTTGAAACAGCTTATCTCCACACCAGGAAACTCCAGAACAGTTTGACTGCTCTGCTGTCACCCAGCCCAACATGCTGTTCAGAGGCTGCTATAGGACCATGTCACCCCCAGACAGGTCCAGCCACTGAACTGGTCAGCACCACAACAAACATTTTTTTCTTACGCCACTGGATTTCCTTTCTTCTCTGTTCAGTAACAGTATTTAGACCAGTTTACATTTTTTGTGCATTATTTTGGAAGACGCTGTCCCAAAGACTGGACATACTCTCATCCTTGTTACAGATGACAGCTATTTCTCCAGCGTTTTATCAAGTATGGTGTCCTGAACACCACAGGAAGATCAAAATACCATTGTGAGCATGGCTTGATCACATCACTGATTCATTAAACAACATCTGGGAGCCATTAGCAAAAACCTGGCCCCTCCAGGTCACCCTTAGTACTGTAATCTGTTCCACCTGCTAGAGGACTAGCACTAGTCCCAAAACCTGTTTCAACCAGCAGCACCACACTCTTCACCAAGACATCACTTTCCTTTGTGGTGGCAGATTATCAAGTGTACTTGTTTCCCCACTGTCCTAGTGGGTTGTCGTTGCAGCTCCATTTCACAGTTTCTCTGAGTGGTACTTTCGCCTAACTCATTTCCTACAGCAGTTTATTAGAAAGCCAGACCCCACATGCAGGAACTCCTTCCACCAAGCACCTGCCAAGGACGTAGTAATAATTTTTATTACAACATAGCCTTGCCACCCACTTCCTTCAGAGGAAGGTATAATACTGTCCAGACCAATTTTTTCTCCTAATTCTGAACACCATGGAGCACTCTACCTACAGCAAGGCCTCAGCATGTGGAATAGTCCCCAGCTCCCAAATTTCTAACATCAGGACAAACCTCTGACACATGACAGAGAAAGGCCTGAGGCACAAAGCTCTGCCTGGAGAACCTGCTATCCAAGCGAGCTCTTTTCACTGCTAAGCATCATTTGGGCAGGGTTTGTCCTTCAACAGCTGGTGGGGGGGGGGTAAGAGAGGAAAGGAGATAATGAAATGGCAAAGGATTGTACATGCCAGTGTCAGAAGAAGTACACCCACTCGGGTCTCCCCAGCCGCCACTGATTTTCATCAATTTATAGGTTATTATCCTTAAAGTGACTAATTCCCCATCAAAATTGTTTGAAACTAGTCAATACATTCAAAATTTAATGGAGCAGTGAGAAAGAAGAGGAAGACAAGACTGAATGACAGATAAAATCATGCACATCTGGCCTCCTTAGGATAGCAAGCTTAAAATCCAACACAACTGAAAAGCATTGGGGTCACAGATCTTAGCCCAGCAGTTCTTTCCTCCTCACTTACTGTATGAGACCAAGCCAAATATGAGCTTGTGGCCATTCTCCACAGAAAAGGCACCAGGGGAATCCTTCCCCAGCTGGGAATGACACTTTTCAGGATCTTTTTACTGATCCAGGGAGGCTCAAGTAGGAATGAGATTACCAGCCGTGGGCACAGCAACACAAACTCTCTACAGTTTTCACTGCATTCTGCAAATTCAAAAGCTTGTAGAACTAAACAGAAAGTAAGATCTCTGTATACAATACAATCTACTGCAGGAGCTTGGTAAATTGACATGAGACTAATAAAAGATACTTCAATTTTTCAGAATTAAGCACAGCCTTCACAAAAATAATACTAAATGGCTTCTTAGTGCTATATTAAGACAAAATTTTATTTCCTAACTTATTTCCAATAGTTGTTCTCATGCAATAGACATTTGGTGCATTCTATGCACACACATGCAATACTATGTAATTGTATCATTAATGCCATTTATGAATGGTATTCAAATAGCTTTAACAAATTAAAATATTTGGGTGTGTACAATTGTAGGTTAAATTTTAGAGACTTCCATATACCTGGCTGAAACATCATTTGTCCTGATTCGGGTACTTTTCTAACTTTTCTGCTGATCAGATTCTAAACAAAGCAGCCAAGTTGGTGGAGGGTTCCAGGTATCTCCAGCTATTTAGCTGTCTCAAGTAAAACGTCCATTGAAACAAGACAATTTTATAAAAAAGCTTGTACTTAAACTTTCAATTACATATTAATAGCCCTACTGTATTTGTAAGGACTCATTTGAAATTCTGCATTTATTTTTATTCTTTCTTTTTAAGTTAACTTCAAATACCACTATGGGGAAGAACATATTTTCACCAAATGCAATTTGTCGATTACATCTTATCTAAATAACATTAGTTAACAAAACTAATAGACTAAAGTACAAAGCCGGCTGAATGGCTGCAAAAGCTTCCTGGTTAATAAATGTGAAAAAGTACACATAGGTACAACTTATTCAAAACATGTACATTAAGGAGTTTTTACTTACAATCAGTCATTTCTTTTGCAATTGTCAGTCTGTGACGTGTACACCATTTCAAGGAATTTATTGCTGTTTATAATGTACTGCTTTCTAAATAAGAAAGCTTTTGAAACATTACCTTAAACCTAAACAAACAATAATTTATCTTCTAAAATAGTCAGCAATCACACATAACCATCAGAATGCTATATATTAGAAGTGTAGCTGTCAACACTACATTATAACTGTTGTGAAGCTTTACAAAAGACCTCTATAATTATAACATAACTTAAAGTTTATCACATTGATGAGTTTAAAATACATGTCTCCTCTCAGGCAGTAGAGACTTTTTATAAGAATCCAACATTTATTATTCTTTCTAGTGACCACCATGTGCATGCCACTTCTTTATACAAATTTTGACATTCAAAATTATTCAAATGAATATCACTTTTCTTCGTGCAAGCTAACCAGAAGGGATATTTTTTAATATAAAATTAAGAGCAAAACCTCTCCTCCCAACTCTGTGCCAATCATTCTGAATGGAAAATATTTTTTCTTTTATCTCTGTTCTAATTTGCAGTTATAAAATGAGTACAGGTTTAAAACGAGGGAGGAAAGTGAGTGTCAGCAAGAAATGAAGTGCCCAAGGGAACAAAACATACAAATATTCTGAAAGAAGCTGGGGGATGGGGACTCCAGCCACATGTAAAAGAGATTAAAAATTGAACAACAGGATAGAGAAATAAGATTCATAATAACTTGGGGAAAAAAATGTGTATGTGGGAAAGTTAAAAGCCTGGAAACACCCTCTAATCTCGTACAATGCCAAGCAGGAAAGCTCAGGGAGGATTTAGCAGAGGAGAAGAAAATAATGTATCTCATTTCAAATTAAAACATGGAACATCACTGGTAACAAAACTACTCAATAACACAGGCCAGAAAATATATTTGAAGTTTAATGCACAAAAATATTATCTTACATCTATAATCCATCAGGTTTTTATCTATTTACTTAAAGAAATATGTTCTATAAATTTACGATTGACCTGAATAACCACAGGTAACACACCATTAAATAATCAACTCATTCAGGTTTCTCTACTATTTATCATTTCAGACTGTATATATTTGTTGGGATGGTGGATAGTTTTAGCTTCTTCAAAAATGAACTCAAGACATACTACCCACAATACTAGAAATTCATTCAAGTGCCACTGTTCATACCAAATAAAAAGAGAGCTTTACTTGACTGATGCATTTTATCTGCAGTCCTGAGGAGGAGTTGGAACAGATAATTACATTAGCCAGAAGGCAAATCCCTGTTTACAAAAAAAACCCCACAAATCTTGATCTGAATTTTAGGTAATACCAAGAATTTAAGCACCGAGGTAATCCTGGATTGTCCACCCACAGCAATCACCCAGGGATGAGGTTCACGCTTTAGCACCCTCCTGTGGCACAGACCACAGTCCATCCCCTCCCAGCTCCACCACACACACACACACACAGACAGACTCACTCTTGCCAAGCAGGTCTCAATCCTGTCCTTCCCCTCCCTTCCCCTTCAACAGCCTGTGGACCAAATATTTACCCCACATCTCACAGAGCAGGTTCAGCTACTTCGTACTTGAACGTACGAAGTTGGACATTCATCCATCACTTCTGAATGGGTTCTATATACCAATAAAATAAAATTTAAAAAGTTATGTTCGTTCAGCATTAAGTACTGATAGATACATATTGAAGTATTCTAGAAATATAAAGCTCTAAAACATGTCAGCTTGTTCAATTTTTTTTTTCCTGAAATCTTCAATAACCATGGTCAACTGATTCCAGGAGCTGCTCATTGTCAAGGTTTACCGTTGGGGTAGGAACACAAGTTTGTGATTCATTGCACAAAGAGATCAAGTATTCTTTTTTTACATACTTGATAAGAAAAAAATGCATCTGGCTTTCATATAGCTAATGGGCTGGCACAATATTATTTCCAAATTTCCTGGTCAATAAACCCAGATGCAAAAAGCCACAGACCTTTACTTCCTACTGAACAAACGCTGAAGTGCCAAGTGCTTAAATAGTACTTCAACATCCATAGGAACCTCAAAATCAGTTTCTAAGCTCTAACACAAGGTTCAAACTGACAATACATAAAGTTACAACAGGACACTGTTGTGGAAGTGCATCACACTGATATGAGTCTCAACACAGTCACATAATGATCTCTCAATATCCATCTTTCTAAATATACTGAACTATGTTTCCTACATTGTGACTTTCTATGTTTTTAGAAACTTGATCTGGTAGTTAGAACTTCATCCTAATCCTGCTCCCTTTGTGGAAGAACATAGGCACACTTACATATAGGTAAGCATTAGTGACAAATTACAAACAGCCTTTTTCTATCTACAGAGTCTCTTTTTTAAATTATCCCATTAGGGATATATCTGAAGAATTAGGATGAACAAATACAGTTTAAACAGAAAAAAAGAAATATAAAAATTAATTTAAAATATTATTAGAGTTGGAGTTTCAATGCAATGGTTAAAAAAACAAAAGATGCAATACTGGAGATAGATAACCTGTAGATTTTAGCTGATCTTTGAAAAAGAAAATAGTAACAATACAGACTAAAACCAAAGAGCATCTATGTTATGAGGACAAAACTTCATGCCAAATCATGATACAGAATATTGTAAAGTTATCAATTGTACAGATACCTTTATGATTTTCATAAAAACTCTAATGACAAAAACAGTACTAGTCTAGTACTATAGTATTACTACCCTTCCAAAAGGAATTTTAGCTGACCGCTGTGTCAGTGGCATGAAGGACAGAAAAATGCAGGAACTGAAAAGTAAGCACTGAAAAGCAGCAGGGGGTTCCAGTTGAATTAAACAACAACACATCACACAAGAGCTGCTTATACAGTCTAAAAATTGGGCATGTTCCACACACTGCTGAGGAAACAATACATGGTGCACAGACCCAGAAGACTCAAGAAGCACCAACATGTTCAGCATTTCTTTTCCGGTCTTCATTCTCTATGCCTAAGTCATCCATCCACCCGTATTTATGCAACCACAAGATGACATGGCTTATTTTGCCAAATATCTCAAAGAAAGTATATACCAGCCACAGACCACTAGTCTGGTTGAGTACTTTACCACGTTTACCACTGTTAAGACAGTCAAGTGACAGTGTCCCAAGCTCTGTAACAGGTTCTGAACATCCTCTTCCTAATGGCAGGAGCAAAAAGGGAGAAAGCACTCTTTGTTCTGCCTTCCACCCAAGAGTCTCATGTTGTTCCCCTGCTGCAAGTGCCACTAGCCCAGAGCACCTGAGAGAGCACCAGGCCCGGGGCAGTTTATAGATCAGAGAGAATGATTAAATCACTGAGCTGAAATTTTCTCTTGTACTTTCAAGAGTCCAGTAACAAGGCCAGAGATATTCAACTTCCTGGGGTTGCCAGCCCTGCAAACATCCCAATCAACTTTAAAAAAATCCTTCATAAGTCTACCCAAGAAAAACTTTCAGGCACCAAAATAATTTTTTGGGTGCCAAGTGTTAGCTCAAGCAAAAAACCTGATTTATGGTAACCCTGAAGATCAGGAGAAATTAGTTCAATTTATAGACATCTTCTTACAAGAAGATCAGATTACATGATCAAAAAGCTCTGTTGGTGTTAAAAGCCTATTCATCCAGGATGGTAGGTAGCTTCTTCAATAATTACTTGTTCCAATATCGACTACTGAATAGTGCCAAAGAGGACAGACTAGTAGATGATCAGAAATGGAGGTGGGATAGTTTGACAAAGATGACAAAAGACAAAGGAAACAAGAAAACAGAGTGGTAGAAACAAGCAAACAAACAGTGCTCCCTAAAAACAGCACCTTTACTACACAAGAAATACAACCTTCTCCAAAGAATGCAAGTCATACCACAGCCAGTCACTTGGCTTAATGCAAGAAAAGAAAAAAGTAGTAGTCATTGCCTGTAGTCTCTTCCACAGAGAGCTCTTTTGCTATGTAAACCTCTAATGCATGAGTGTCTCTCTACAAGATTTTAAAGGGACTAAAATTTACTAAATGACTTATTATATGTAAGATCTGTAAGTTTAACATAATAGTTTGGAAGGAATTATGAAAATGGCTCTCTGAACAACAGCCAAACCAACTGCCATGAGAAAATTCCCATAAGCACCTCAGAGCAATGCTTCAGTCAACTACAACATACTAAGCTGAACGACACACAGAGCGCTAAGTCTTATTTCCAGCATTATTAAATGGAAAAAAAAAAACACCTCACTTGCATTTAACAATAAATTTTAATTTGGCATCTGACTGTAAAAATGTGTCATAATTGATTTTGATCATAGAGAGACAATTACATACACAGCTATTACAGATGCCTGTTAAATACTGCAAGATCTATAAAAGTTATTGGAAACACGCTTTTCCCCACACTAATGTACAGTTGTTTAGATGACTACCTTTTAAACCACCCAAATATCCCACAGCACAATGTTCAGAAACTAGGTGCCAGTATTGCACCTCAGATACATTGTTCCTGCGGTAAAACAGGACCATATGAGACAATACAGTTAGAATAAAGGTGCTGTGTTCAAGCATTTAAGATAAGCAATGAACGGCATGTTTCTTCACATACCTAGCAAGGTTGGGAGTTTTTTTGTTCGTTTTTCCTTTCTGGAGGAAGGAAGTGTGTTTCTCAGGTGGAAGAAGCCAGAATTTTGAAGTTACTTTGCCCCAATATTCCCTTTCAGGCATAGTCTGGGACTTTCTCCAGCTCAGGTGGGAAGGCAGGATCCAGCCAGCAGTGGGAGAAGACTCAATTCAATAAACCTTTCGCTGAAAACCACGCAGGTGGATTATTGTAGGTATATTACAAAATACCACCATGACTGTACAACGGCAGCTTGTTATGAGATATTCAGTAAAACTTTTTATTGTATAAGAGTACAGCAAAACCAGCTGCAGCAAACCATGCCCTCCAGAGAATCATGAAACTTGCTGCTACTCACATGGTATTTTGTGCAGATGCCACTACTAAGTAGGAAATTAAAATGGCTAAATATTTTCAAATTAATCTTTGGGCAACCAAACTATTGGTTTCAGAATTGCATTAATTAAGAGTAAGACACATTGCAGCAATGAAGCACACTGAGCAAAGCTACAGAACTACACGCGAGTTTTGATAACTGGAGAACCCGCAGGGCCACCCACAAAGCGAGGGCAGGGCTGGGGACAAAAATGGGTGAGCAAGACGGGCGGTTTGGGGCATCAGAGGCTTTGCAGACCCCACAGCAGGTTCCACAAGGGCAGCGGAGCAGCAACGCTGCTGTCCCCAGGCTGAGCTCCTGCAGCACCTCAAACGCTACAACCCTGGAGCAACAAGCAGCCCTCTGCACGACCCGCACAGCCCGTGAAAATGAGCTGTCTACACAGCGAACACCAACAGGTGGCTACTTGCAGTATAATAGAGACTAAGCCCAGCAAGTACTGTCTCTGAATAGGTACATGTACTAGAGACTACTTTTGAAGTTCAATACGCTTACCAGTTCTATTAGGGACTTTTTCCAACACCTTACATGTTGCTAGAAGTTTGTCACAGCTGCTGTTACACGGGAGCACAAGAACTGATTTACTGAGCAGATAATATAACTCACAACATGTGGGAACACAGTATCTGCAGCCTCACACAAGAAAAAAAGGAAAAACATCACACACCCCAAACCATACTGTGAACCCACTTTCTACCAAAATACAGCGTACATTCCTGCTAATATTTTTTCCTCCAAGTCTTAGACTATAGGAAAATAAACGAAGTGCAGAAAAGCGTTCGCATTTTACATTGTTATTGTAATTTATATTTAAATGCATATTACTTATCACCGTTCTCTAATACATTAAAGGAAGAATATAGCTACGTTCTCTTGAAAGGGGTAATTTTCATTAAGATATTGGAAAAGCAATGACACAATTAAGAAAATGGATCATAAGAAGAGGCATGACATTCCAACGATGAATTGACTTCAGTCTTAAATATGTAACATTCTAGCAAAAATATATAACTGGTTTTATAGAATTGTAGAATTTCGCATGAGAAGCTTTGGACAAAACACCAATATTTAAACAATTCATGAAATAACATTTTTTTAGAGATTAAAGTTCCCAAAAGAACAAATAGAAAAACAAGACAAGGGTAGATTTCTCAAGAGGGAAAATAAAAGGCAATTTTTCCTGAAGTAAACTGGTTTTCATTAAAGTTTATCTATCAAGTGAGAGTTTCTAAACAGATTTATTTATAAATAGATGTGTCATAATTCTACTTCTATTTGCATTTTTACTGCCAGGAAAAAAAAAAATCTACATCAGAAAGTTCTATACACACTACCTCTGCTTACCAAATGAAATTAAAATAGTTCGAAGCCCCCAGAAGAAATTGTGCAAGTGTTCAATTTTTTTTATTTATGAGATTCCTCCAAACAGTCTATTAAAGCGATTAAGCATTCCAATGGAATCCAACATTTTTTAATTGTATAAATTTAAACTCAAAAAGACAGCACTATGTAACTGTTTTTGTCAGATAGGCACCTGTTAATCTTTAAGAAATAAATGTTTCCAAATACTGTAAAACTACTTTTGTCCTCTAACTGGTTGCTATTCTAATTTTCAGCCTAGTTTACATCAGGATTCTGAATAAAACAAATATTTATGGAAATGGTACAGGACTGCAGGACAAGCTTCTGAGGCCTGGCTTTCTGATGGGGATCATGCTTACGCGCTACTCGTCTTCAAAATACAAGTGAACCCTTTCCAAACTCAGGTTTTGCACTCCTTTAATTAAGGAAAAACAAATTACACAGTATCTCCAATAAATCTACATTAATATTCAAAATGCAGTGGCAAGGGAAGCACTCTGGGTTTGTGAAGTGAGAGCGGTGGTTGGCACAAGGAAGGGATATTCAGAAAGGCAAAGTATGAGCTCAGGTAGCAAAACAGCATCTCTGAGAGCAGCAAGTGGCACAGCAAGCAGGGATCTGGACTAAGCGATGAGTAGACAGCCAAAATATATGAGATCTCTCAGGCAGGAAAGCCTAAGAATCATACTGAAATGTTCAAGCCTACCAAACTCTTACACGTGCAGGCTGACCTGGATGTCAAAGAGCATCCCTGTCTGCCCTTCCCATCCTCCTGGCCACCCTCCTTCCATTTCTAAAACAAGACTTGGAACTGTAGTGCAGGCACAAATAAAAAAATCCCCGCATCATGCAAGACTCATCTGTTGATCATTTAGAATCATTACTGATTAATCAGTATATACTTGAAACTATATGGTGCCAGTCAGAAGCAGAACAGGAGACAGATTAAGCCCATTTCTTTCTGAACAAGCCACACACTGCAGAAAACCAAAAACAAATCCAAGGCGCAATGTATATCTAGGAATATATTTGTGTTTCTTAAATTGTAGAAAGAAGAAGATAACCTTGCATGAACAAAACCATTTCTTATTCAATAATAAGAGTAAACATGACAGAACACATGAATTTACTCTCAAGAATTGAAATAAATCCTGGAAATATTTTTATTTGTGCAAGAAACTACATCAAGCCAGCACAGATGACGGGATCATATCACATTTAAATTCACTGCAGCAGTGCTCAATGATGGGGAAAAAAAAACAACTCGTCCTGTACAAAGGAAGCTTTTATGCTATTATGACCTGAATGTGTTCAAAAAGTTACTTTTAGAAACTGCTTAAGAAAGCACTACATGTCTCCCCAAAGGCTGGGATAAATGCTGAAAATAGCAGAACACTCCACTTAAATACATCCTTGCTTTCTGCTTATACAAGATTATACATAAGCCTTTTGCACAAATCTAAGAAACGTGTTCTTCAAATAAAACAGTACAAAATACAAACATGTTACACATTAAAGACACACGTATCATCACTATTAAGATTTTTAATTGGGTGTAGATATCCAAGAACATTACGTATTCATAAAACACAAAACGTCATACACCATACTGGTGCCAAGGACTGAATAGGAGCTTGGTATTAGTATAGTCACCACACTGGTTTAACAACAGATAAACACATGAAGTGCTGGTTTCAAAATAGCTGCATTTTACCCTCAAATAGAGTCAGAATCATAGAATTACATCCCAAACTCAGAATTTGTGGGCCAGAACCACCAACCTCTAGCCAGGTCCAGCATGACCAGAAGGAAGAGGAATGTCTGTCTGCTGGCAATTCTGAAGCAAGTCTGTTCCTCACCAGATTTGAAACACTGGCCAGTTCACTGCAGTCAGGCTCCTATGGTCTCATTACCTTGATATTTGCTTTTACTACTAGATCACACGACCAAGATGAATGCTGGGGTGGGGGGACAGTGAGAAATCATTCAATTGGAAGCACCAAAGTTTACTTTCAGATTTCTGAAAAACTGTATTTTGGTATTTCTCTTTCAAATAAAGTTTTCCAACATTCCTGACAGCTACACAACTTCATTTTACCTGATAAAAATATTCTTCATATACAAAAAAAAAACATCCACCTGAAGTGAAGCATGGCTTCAAGACACACTAGTGTGCCCAGGTCTCTCCTCCAAAATAACATCTCCCTAGTGGTGCCCTGTACCCACAGGATTCGTTTACCTCATTAGGCCCTTCGGTGAAAAACACGGCCATACTTCCAAGAAAACACAGCCCAGAATGGAGAACTAGACATCCAAGCAACAAGTCACAGACAACAGAACAGCAGTTTAACCAGTTACAACTCAATACTGAACAGTCCCAAAAACGGGAGGGTCCTGCTTTGGACAAGCAGGAAAATACTGGTCTGTGTTATTTCAAACATCTTGTTTGGTTTGTTTTTTCCAAGACAAAAGAGAAAAAGGCTAAAAACAACATTGGAATTTCAACAGAAAGAAAATATTTGCATAAATTATGTATTCAAAAACACCAAAAGAAAAATGACTGAAAAGCCACAGCATGCCCTTTTTACAAGTTAATTTGTGTTATACACACAGCAATAGAAGTGAATCTCAGCTGTTCCAACAACTACACACACAGTTCACTTGTTTTTACTTAACTGAGGACAGAAGTGCTTAAACAATCAGTATATGGGTAATAAACTACAGTTTTATAAGCCACATTTAGGAGTAGAATAACTCTTAGATATGTAAAAAAGGAATTAAAAATGAGAGTATCTTGACCTTAGATACCAGTCCTGAGGAAGGAAAGTTAACTGCAGAAAATTTAGCACCATCAACAACTGGAGGATTACAGATAAAAAGAACTGTTGTAGACACATAAGTAGATTAAAAGAAAAAACCAATGTCCACCATTAACTCCATGCCACCCAATTGCTTTCAGCTTTTATATGGATAAAACCATAGCCCATTTTTGCGCAAGTCAAGCAAAGTAGACCATCCTTAATGGAGCAGGAAATGAATTTTATTCGTTGCACAAAATAAATCAACAAAAATATCATGTCTGTGGATGACAATGGAACCACTAGCATATGCACTGGGGACTCTGATCTATTCTGTCCACCAGATGCTCCCTCCCTGTGGAAGGCTGGTAAAAAGAATTAGAGTTCACTGTGGCTTAAACAGACTTTTCTCATGCCGCTAAGTATTTTTCTGAAGTTTTACTGCAAAATCTGCTTCTTCACAACCATAAGCAGGTATCTACATGAGCAACCTACAGCCCACAGGCCATATGCATTATGGCAGGACAATTCATGTAGCGTGTTCCCTTTGGCCTCCTCTCCTCAGCACCTCAGCTGCACACCAGATGACCACAGTGGAGAAGGCAGCTTGCTCCCCACAATCATTTTATCTAGGAGGCTCATAGCCTCTCCCACATCATACAATGAGCCCGTATTTAAATACACACTGGAAAAAAAGAGTTGAAGAGCTTCCAGGAAAGATGGCCACCTCCCACAAGCCCATCACTGTCCACATCTGAGGAACATATGGGAAAGAGGACTGTCAGAAAAAGGCTGAATGAACCGTATGGAGTCAGTAGCAGACTCCTGTCCACCCTCTTTCTCAGGTCTTCAACAGGTTCTGCTGGAGAAAACCTGCAGGGCCAGAAAGCTTAAATACCTGGAATGTAGCAGAGATGCAGGAAGGTAGAGGCTTCCAGAAGGCAGCAAACTACACACATATACAACATGTGATGTTCACCTACAGTAAGTGTCCTAGAAGCCAGGAAATATGATACTCTTCTGCCACTAGGAATAACAAGCCAACCTAACAGCAGCCCTCTCATCTAAAGGGCTGGAACACAACTGCTCCCCACAGCAGATTGTGGAGCAGCATTGGATGCATCGATCAGACCACTCAGCCACAGAACTCCATGGAAAATCACTGTGGTTCTTTGAGAAGCAGTCACTACTTATCAACACAATTCTAAAATATCAGCACTAAGGAGCTTTGGACCTAATTCTAAGTAATTACACATTACTGTCCACTGCAGCAGCCGTTACTTCATATCAGGGAACACTACACTCAACTAAAATGTTGAATAATGCTGACAGGCTAACAGGAAAAGGAAAAATGCTACGTAACAAAACCAAAATACACATTCAGCTTTAACTGAAAATACTTGCAAATTGAAGAACTCAAAATCAATAGAGCCCTTTATAAGAAAATCTTCCAGAAGGATTTTTCATGCATATAAAATAAGAAAGGATAAAGCAGCTTTGTGTTATTCATCCTCCAATTGGGTGCAATGCATAAGGACTTACACTGAAAATGAAAGACACCACCTTATAGCATTCTGGGCTCTTGAGATCTTTGCATTTTGACAGATAGCCCCACAAGACACCAGCTGGTCCAAAGCTGACATTGTCTGGGTAATGGAAACCAAATCAGGATCCTCAGTAAGCCACGGTGACAGCCTCAGGACATGGTTTCTTAGCAAGTCAGAGGCAGAACTACACAAATATGCCAAAAAGAGGAAGAAAATTTAAAAAGAGTTTTTCATATTTCTCAATAGAGGGATCAAGCCTGTTCCATTTTCTCCAGAGGCAGAGAAATAAATATTTACAGTTAAAGTTCATGTTTCTTTAACAGTTAGAGTTAAACTGAGAAAGTTACTGAGATGACTGGATGGTCCAGCACATCACCAGCAGCACAGCACCACTGCCCTGGGGTTCTATGGCCTGTGAAAAGATAAGACAGTGATTTTTCCTTATAAAAGAAAGTGCACATTTAAACCTGAACATTTCCTCATTATTCAGGAAAAAGTGTAGCTCACTGAGACAGAGTTTGTAATTGCCCATAGGTATTCAAAATAAAACTATCTACATCAGTTGTGCATCAGAATTATTCATCAGGAACCACTCTTTAAGTGCAGGTATTGTAAGGTAAGTCACAAGCAATAGGTGAATAAAGGCAATTTTTCTGCTTAAGTTCAATAACTGTACCTAATAAACTATAATTGAATCACACTCCTTCAGAGAAAATACCTCTCTTTCCAAAAGGAACAAGCTATAATTTCAGAGAACACTTTGCACTTGAAAGAATTAAGAGTATTTTGTCTTCTGGAATTTTAAGATACTTTTACCAAAGGTGGATAAATTACAGGGTTTTTCCACTACAAAATCAGGAATCATGCCCATTCTGAAATAGCAGGTTTTGCTATAATGAGGAGCTAAAATACATTCCAACAAATTTAACTATGCTTTAATCTATCAACAAATGAGGAAAAACTACTTCCTCTCCAAGGAAATATTTTGAAATGCATTACCTCACCTCATTCCCCATTAAACCAGACCAATCCAAACTCTTCACCCGACTACATGAAACAAAGCTGGATTGTAGGGTCCTGATTTGATGTCAGCTGGATTGGGATAAATCTGGAATTACTCCAAAGTAAATCAATTGAGGTACTCCAGACCTACGCCAGGGAAAGCTGAATCAGAATCTGACCCCAGATTTCTAGGAATCATGCCAAAGATGATATATAAATCCTTTCACCCTATACCTTGGAAAAAAGACACTGACTATTGACATATTTCTTTGCTGCAAGTAGGTCAGAAAAAAAGGTAAGTAAAATCAGTAAAGCTACAAGGATTACTTTAATCTTTCTACTTCATACACCTGTATCTACACAGCAGAAGTTTCTCTGTACTTTTTATAAAGGGAAATACACCACTTACATGTTAGTATTTGTATTTGCCTTAGTAAACCTATTTTCTGGAATATAAATCAGTGAGGTTGCGGTATCTGAGTTTTAACTCATACCTATTTGCCCACCTGCAGAATTAAAATAAATTAATATTTTTGTCAGTTTCTACTTTCAGTCATCAAGTGTCTTTAAAAAAATTGGTGGGTTGTTTTTCTCTTTAAACTTGGAGAAAAAAAAAAAACCACAGGTCTGCTCTGAAAGGAGATTCTGTAGCAACTGCACTGCAGCAATCACAGTTTGTCTCTGTTCCTGTGCTAATGGGTTCCTTTCCAAAATTCAATAATACAAATTCTAACATCACCCCCAATTACCAATTCACCGAATTAACCATAGCAAAACGGAAACCAAACAACCTTTTCTAGCTGGTGCATCACCATGATCAGAGAAGACTGTTCTGGTGTGACAACCTTGTTCTGAAAGCAGCAGGTGATTTCAACCCTGAGCTGGACAACAACAAATACAACTTGTTCTTAAATCTGAAATTCAGCTTCATCAGTGATGTACAAGTCAGGTTCTGCTCCCCAGATGCCTCAGTCCACACCACAGGGAAGGAAGGGGACTATGGCAGGGAGGAACTGCTGGCTGGCTAACATGGACCAGTTTGGTGAGTCACCTGCCCACAACTATCTCGCAGTGCAGTTCCTCAAACTGATGAACTTCTGCATCATCCTCTTAGCTGTCTCCATAGAAAGTCTCCCAATACTTACAGTTACAGCATTTATATTATGTTTTTAAGTGTTGTCACTCAGGATACTTATACATTTCCAAAATCATTACATATTAATGCACAAGTTTCTCACAAGATACTGTGCTACTTTCCCTGCTAATTTTGATGTGATATACTTGTATATATCTGTATGTGACAGGCAGTATCACTGAAGGATTAATACACTCAGACACGTGTCATTGTATTGAAAACAGTCACTCTTAAGCAACTCCTAATTTGTGCAATTACTAGTATTAGTTTTCTTAAGTTTATTCAAAATGCAATACTTTGTTAAACTCCACTGTACTTCCATGCATAACCTGCCAAAGCAGCTGTGTTATTTTAGAGGTTAAAAGTCTTTGGAGTGCAAGATACTAAAAGTATCAGATACAGAGCCAAAGATTTGTCTTAAAGGGGACCTACGTCAGGAGTGAACTTGCCCCTCAGTTCCAGAAGGACAGGGAACTGCTGGAGAGAATCCAGCGCAGGGCAACGAAGATGATGAAGGGACTTATGAGGAAAGGCTGAAGTCTCTTTAGCATGGAGAAGAGGAGACCGGGGGGGTGACCTCATTAATATTTATAAATATATAAAGGGTGAGTGTCAGGAGGATGGAGCCAGGCTCTTCTCGGTGACAACCAATGGTAGGACAAGGGGCAATGGGTATGAACTGGAACACAGGAGGTTCCACTTAAATTTGAGAAGAAACTTCTTCTCAGTGAGGGTAACAGAACATTGGAACAGGCTGCCCAGGGGGCTTGTGGAGTCTCCTCTGGAGACATTCAAAACCCACCTGGACACACTCCTGTGTAACTTCATCTAGGTGTTCCTGCTCCAGCGGGGGTAGGACTAGATGATCTTTTGAGGTCCCTTCCAATCCCCAACATTCTGTCATTCCATAGGACCTGAACAACCAGCAGCCCTGTTACCTTTTGGAGGTACCAGTAAATTTGATGACGTTTTCTCCAACATAAGCACTCAAAGTTCATTTTAGAAAACTTGTGTGCATACACACCCCCCCCTTCCTTTGTAGTCATACATATCCCAGAGCCTGATTTGATCTATAAACAACCGTAACAATTTTAATGTAAACTTTCTAGAATATAGCTATAGTATATAGTGTAAAAACTCAGTCTAGGGTCTGCAGTTTTCTAGTGATTACAGAACATGTGAAGATGCTCCATGAAAGCACTCCAGAAGAAAAAATTGTTTGGGTTTGTTTGAGGGAAGGAAGAAAAGAAGTTAAATATCCATTGACTCTCATTGAGCTGGGCACACATGACAGTGCTTGCCCAGCAGTCAGAAAACAGCTCTTCACTGCTATTGTTGCCTTACTAAAATGTGGAATAACAGTGAAATTATGACTTTTTAAAGCAACTGTTTACCTGTGTACTACATGCTATTTATATTTCCTGTCCCAACTGTTCCTCCTTATCATCAAGCAATAATGAAATTAAAAACAGTCAAATGGGAAGCTTTAATATGCACAGATACAAATGTACACAGAGAAACATACGTATAAAGAACCAGCTTCCTACGCCAATGCAGCACAACAGGTACACAGGTCTGCTGCTTCCTCGCTTGTTAAGTAACATCACGAGCCCCAGGCAAGGGAATCTAAAGCAACAAAGTAGGAAATAGGGAACTATAGTTTCAAATAAGTAAAAGGAGCAACATCAGCTTCCTCCGAAACAAAACCTCATCCTCTGGTATTGTGTTGCTCCACATGGGCAACACTACTGAACTGTCAACTTTTGAACTACTTCACAGGCAAAGTGGGAATAACAACAAAAGCAGAATCTGCACAGATGTTAAGTGTCAAAGAAACATGTAAGAGGCAGCTCAGTAAAGTGAAATTGTATTGCAGGACAGAGCTCATACAGAGATAAGCACAGAAACATGATTACCCATGCAGAAAACAGAAACACCTGCTTTTGGTTAAAATAAAAAATACAGATTTTGATAACACTGGAATCTGGCATAGGTTCATGTGCATGACTAAAGAGATATGTGCATATTTTAGGGTCACGCAGTTTTAGTGGCTGTTGGCATACCTAATTTGATTTTTTTTTTTTTTTTTTAACAAGAACGTAACTTGCCAGTGGCGACTTACAGTCAAATACTGGAATTAATTTTAGAGACTGTTATGGAAGCAAAAATGAAAGAGAAATGGGTTAAAATGACCATTACTTGTGCCCTATTTGATAACACATACTCTTCACAACACACAAGTTCCCATAACTCAGAAATGGTGAAATGCTTCAGCCAGGACACACTCCTAGTACAGCTGCAGCTTCTACACCAACAAATCTGTACTCCTAATACACTCCAGTTCCAAGGAAAGTCTCAAAAATTGGGTTTTAGCTCTTGTTTTCAGAAACAGTAGTCCATATGCAAATTTGTAACACTTCCATTTTCAGCAAATGAAAATTATTTTTCCAGCAAAAATGATAGTATTGAAAAATATTATATGAACATTTGTGGATTTAACACTGAATTTTGATATTCTGAATTCTCACCATGTTATTTCTCAAGTAACCCAGTCTGCTTCTTCATTCTGTGTTGAACTGCAATTGCAAAGTGCATTGACGTGGCATCACAATAGATAGACACCAGATTTTGAATATTTTCTAGTTTCAGAAAAACTACTCTTGGGGAAAAAAGCATTTGCTATTGTTTGGAAGGGTTAGTCCAGTAGGTGTCAGGTGATAAACACTCCATATGTCATCTAGTGGGATAAGACTGATCAGTCAAGGACACATTTAGACAACACAGCTGAGCTGAGCCTTTCCTACACACAGTGCCTTCTCTGTATGCCATATTTGGCCCCTATCTGATCACACAGCAAACTAATTCAACACAATAATGCAGAACAAAGAAATCAAGAAACCTCATCTTTTGGGAGCTGGTTCTGTTTTCTGCAAGATTAGCAAATTGTCCAATTCACCTCACATTAAGAAAATGCCAGAATGTGGGAAGGAAGACATAAGCTAAAGCTGGAAGCAAGATGGGAGGCACTGAGTGAGCTCCATCAGCCAAGTAAACTGAAGGAAAGATGACAGGAATCAAGGCAAAATACTCACAGGCCTGAGAAGAGCTGCTGAGATATTATTAAGAATAGGTCACGAGAAGCCTAGTACATATGCCTAAGAGAAACCAACAGTATGAGTACACTAAAAGATACAGAATACAACAAACTACGACAAGGCAACTAGGGAACCTGAGGTCTTGAACCTCAACAGAACTCCAACAGCTGACAGGCATTATTACTTCTGGAAGAAAGTTGCTTTTAAACAGTTCTCCACCTCTGTAGTAGCTATAATACAATAATATGTTCATGTCTAATTAGCTTTATAGTTGTCTTTCAATCATTTTTTGCATACTGAAGCAAACCCTCAGTTTAGAAAGAACAAGACAGACAGAAGAACAAGACAACAGGAATTTTAGAGCTAGATTTCTAAAATGTGAAAAGTAGAAACTTCTTGCTCTCTACCAGTATTGAATTAGGTTCTCACAGTACATAGGAGCACAAAATAAACAGTGGCAACACGAGGTGTCTACACCTTGTTAATACCTCGTTGGCAGTAGGAAGGACATAAGCGCTTGTTCAAGCCTGAGAAAGAAATTTCATTACGACAATCAGAAAGTGCAGCTGCATTGCTTAGTTGTGCTCATGCCCATTACCTCCCTTGTTAATCACTGCATCCTCAGAGGCCTAAAATTCTTCCATTTTACCCAGAAGTCTTCTTGACAAAGTCATACCAGAATGTCCTGCCATTTATAGAGTTCAAGACACTGCTGGAAGCAGGATATGAGCATTAATTTGCCATCTCCTATGCAAGCCAGATACAGATACCAAGCACCCCCATTCATCTGTAATATGGGACCTGCTTGACTACGATAGTTTTCCTTTTTCTTCTATTTTGAGAGAGATTACATTCTCTGAGAGCAATTCCAGACTGTTTGCAGAATGTTTGCTACTTAAACCATTATATAAATGAACAGAGTGATAAAAATCTATCATTCTGGAAGCTTAGATTCTGCCTTCTTACCTTGTAAACTTTTTCCTGAACCCCTGGATAAGAGGAACACAGAAATTCACTGCAGTTTCAGAAAACACTAGAGGGATGTGCTTTTATAAATTAGGAGAGGGGAAAATAAAAATAGTGGTGCTTGCACTATGTCCATAATCGGATGCTTTGTGATATGACTACTGTCACAGACAAAGTAACTATGAAAAGCAGAGAAATAGTTATTAAATATGGGTTATACGTAGACTTTCTGAACCTGGAGAGCTGGAACAACTGAAAAAAAAACCTCAACTGG
Organism: Streptopelia decaocto; assembly: GCF_964273445.1. Taxonomy (NCBI): domain Eukaryota; kingdom Metazoa; phylum Chordata; class Aves; order Columbiformes; family Columbidae; genus Streptopelia; species Streptopelia decaocto. Next base: position 23,442,801 of record NC_138655.1, read on the forward strand.
TCTAGTAGGATTCACTGTGTTCCTTATCTGAGATGATATAATGGCTGGTGATCACAGAGTATTGATTCTATTAACAACTCACATGAGACAACTGCTCTCATTAATGTCACTTAACAGCTAAGTTAAGTGTATAAGAACACATTTCAAATAATACTTAACAACACATTTCATGAATTGGGTAACATTATAAACAATCATACTTAAATCTCAGTGCTGCAGAAGATCATGTTCAGGAGCAAAAAAAAAAAAACAGGTATAGATGCATGAAGCTGACAGACGTCAAAAAGCAATGCACAATGCCTCACACCCAGTTTCTGCTGCACTTACTGGCATTAACCAAATTCTTAAGCAAAAGAGCACATACAAAGCATGTTCAACAGAACACCACTTTAAACACTGCAAAGTTCTGTTCCTGATGTACTTAAGTTCCATTTTCCTATAAAGTAGCCATATTTAATTAATGTTGTGATTTTAGAAGTGCTAGTATCACTTGTACAGAATGAAGCAAAGCAAAGCGGAGAAAGCAATGATCTCCAAAGTACTCAAAAATTCACTAAAAATACCACTAATTCTGTACTCTGGATTTTGTGTATCCCTGGGTAAACTTACTACTTATACAACATTTCTGATTAGAAAAGAAAATTAGCATAAAACTAGCAGTTGAGCCATTACTGTCTACTCCAAACTTTTCTCTCAGCTCAGGAGATGCTGCAATAGCACAAACACCAACCAATCCACCCAAACTAACACAGAAACTGAACTAAGAATGAGACAGCATCACAGTAAAGCTCAGAGGTACAAAGGCTTTCCCAGGGGCTGATGCTCTCTTCAAAAACATACAAAGGGGGAGAGTTTTTTGTGAGAAAAAAAAAAATCTATAGGGTCCAATGGACAATAGCTTCAAACAATGCCATATATTTTAATCCTGATATATCTTCAAAACAAAAATTCTTTTAAATAGCCACTTTCCAAAGGATATATATTACACTAAGCTGAGGTCAGAAACTTTATTTTTTACTCAGGGGAAGTTATGAGCATGCTCATTAGAGGTTTCCCTTGAGAAAGTAAATGCAGGATCAAGCCAATGCATTTTTGGGAACTAAACTTTCTTGCTAATTCTGGTCTTTGCTGATATGAATTCCTTGGCAGAACAGTTCAAGTTGGAGCTAAATTCACTGAAAGTTCATTTTACTACAATTTTCCATAGAAATATCCTATTTCATTCAGGTGTTTTTATTCAATGATTACAAAGATTTTTAGGACAATTTGGTTTAGCCAAATACACTGTCACATTGGAAGTTAAAACACAGGAATTTGTCAAAACATTTCTTTTTATAAAACACTTTCAAATAGTAATTTAAGAAATAAAATTCAGGCTGTCAATATAAACTATATCCTCAGAAAACAGCATAAGTGTTTTTATCTACATTCATGTTAGTCAAAAATAATCATTCTATGGCACAGACCCAAATTTTACCCTCCTGAGTGTACATACCACTGAATAATTTGTTCAAATGTCAGTTGCAATTTTCAAAAACCCCTTCTTGCCTCTGAATCTTAAACATCTGTAACAAATACTTGTTTTGAGAGTGCTTTACATTCATGACACTTGACCTTTTGCTGTATGCACCACAAAATTTAAGTTTCAAATACCATGCAAGCAGGAAATCTGATCATTCCAGCAGTAGCCATCTGTATGGTCCAATATCAAATACTAGTTCTGGGTTGCACAAAGTCATGGGCTACAAGTCTTTTTCTGTAACTTCTATAAGTAGTTGTAATTTGCTGGTTCTAAAACTCATTTCTCATGGAACACGCGACCTAAAAATCTTATGTTAACATTGAAAAAGTACTTAGGATTTCGCTGTGGGTGTGCATATATGTGTGTATGTGGCACATGCATGAATGCGCATAGGTTATGTGTAACCACAGAATACAAGCATATGCTTTGTGAGTAGCATACCCAGGACTAGAGATTTCTACACCATCAACAATAAGCGTTTTAGCTCTGGAACTGTAAAATAATATTACAAGAAACATCAAACATAATGGCAAAGTGTTTCCCAATGTTCTTGCTGGCTTATATCTAACTACTGACATTAAATGTTAACAACTCATCAAGCACCCAACCAAACACTTCAGAGCTTTGCACAACTTGGAATTTTATTTTGCATGATCCTTAATGTAACTGGAGGACTATAATGAAAGTAAAATGTGAAAAAGGCTTAAAAAAAAAAAATGCACCACACTAACACACCAACCCCCCCCCCCACACACACAGTTCAACATTAACATACCCAAGTACTTTTTGTTAAGTAGGTTACATCTGTAATAAGATTGAGCCACTGCATGTTTCAGTTTCATTGTGTCAGAGGAAATCTTTCCTGAACCTGTGAAATTGTGTACTGGACTAATTATTGCAAGCAACTAAACAAAAAGCTCTTTGGGACCCTTACATGTAAGGAGTCTTACAAGTACACTCAGGCAAGTACTACAACTTCTAAAGGGAAAAAGAGAATTACACTCCAGAATCTCTAAAGCACTCCTTCTGTGGTAACAACACACTTCTGAAAAATGCCCAATGCCCAGTGGTGAAATCCATTTCTTGTCTAGTCATAAGAAAACTCTGGCAGAGCACTATTAAGATGCTTTTACATCTGCAAGAAGACAGCTACAGCTCATAGAAAAATAAAAATATGCATGATACTACCCATGACGAGAAGAACAATATTAGCCTCTCAGTGTGGTGGATGCACTCAACCCACCCCCCTCCAGCCAAAGCAGCAGCAGTTTGGTCCAGGCTCCAGAGGAGGGAAGGGCCTGAGCTGCAGCCAGGCCAAGAACTCCTTCCAGGAGACCCACAGGGAAGCAGAATGGCAACTGAACACGGGTAACTTCTGGGCGCAGGGAGTCTCATGCATACTTTTCCTACTGTATACAATTTGACTATGAGTCAACCACTTCATTCTATAAACACGACAGCCTGGATGAGCCTACTTTGAGCTCTCCCTGCTAAGTAAGTGAGCTGTATGGCAATGGTTTTACTACTCACAGGTCAGTGAATGAGCCCAATTTAACTTCAACATTAGTCATTTAGCTTAAGTAGATGCATACTGAATGTAATGGATTATTTAGAAATATAAGGTTGTATGAATTTTAATATACTCTGGTTCATGTTACTTGGTAGACTAGATTTGCTAAAATTTTACCAAGGGCAACTGCAGACTACACTAAACACTTGCAAGATAAAGTCCAGCTTGCATTTTACTGGGAAGGATGGAACTGACTGGAGAAAAACCCAACGATCCAAGGCTAACGCAGAGACACCACAGACATCTGCAAATTGGGGCCTATTTTGCACTTCGCTGAGAAGAAAGGATTTATCCAGACAAAACAGTACCTGCAAGGATATGGACCAAAAACAATGTCTACAACTGAACAAAACAAAGGCCCATGCGGAGTCAGAGAAAAAAGGTCCAATGGCAAGCAAAAGGACCTGGTGGTGAAATATTGCTATTGGACTGAATTACAGTGTTTGTGGTCTGTACAGATAAAAGTTTGTAGTTTTCTGTGCTTGGGCAGACCTCTGCGCAGGTACCCAGCTTGAGCCAGACCTCCTGCTCTTCTACTCCATTAAATTTTTATTTTTCTAATAATTTTGTCTCCTGAAAGTCTGCTCTGCATATGGTTATCGGGCCTCACCTGAAAGTTTGCTACTGGAGTTCTAAAATACAGACTCCAAAGCAAACTGTTATCAGGGAGAGAAGAATCCTGACAGTTTGCACCACAACAGATATAGGCCTTGCCTGAAAGTTTGCCTCCGGAGCCCCAAGACACAGACTCCTGAGTGAACGGTTATCAGGGAGGGAAAACATCTGAAGGTTCAGTTCATGAATGGCTATCAGGTTCCTGGAGAGAAGATAAGCAGCATTTGGCTTGGCATATTTCCCCCATGCAGTAAATAATAGAGTGAACCCGCCACCAAACTCTTTTAAGTGGCACTTCTCTCTAAGAAATCTAAACATCATTCTGCAACAAGAAGAACCCTAAATTACTCCCCCATGACACTCAGAAAATAAGAGGGAGTCCAGCTTCACATGCCTGATTCTTCAGATGGCTTTAAAGAACATGACCTATAGAAGCTATGATTAGAAAATCATCCATCACACTTCTTACCTGAGCTCCATCCTTTAATTTCAAGATGCATTCCATTGTATTTATAGTGATGACAACTGGTTCTGATCCCAATTTTGTCCATGGCACATGAATCCGAAGTTCATGAATGTGTCCGCTTAAAAAAGTAAATGGTAGTTTCAGCTCCTAACAACAACAAAGAGCGGTGAATTAATTACTGAAACAGATTGGAATTCAAGACACATTTGTAACTTAAAACAGTACAGTCCTATTTGAAAGCCAAAATAAGCCAAAATTTATTCTCCCTCCCCAAATCAGCAGCATGCCACAGCGCTAGGCAAATGGTTTTATTATCGCTTGCACACGTACACAACAGTTTGTTCAAAGGAGACATTTGGAATACCGTGTCCTTGATAATAAAAGGAAGTTTAAAATCACCTCTCTCGCATGAAGCTACTCCAAAATGTGGCACTATTCAAGGCACAAGTAGAAATGAACCCCCAGGTTCATGTTTCTTAGTAAACTCAGGGACATAAGCCTTTGTTCAAAACTTCAGAATTTCCCTGGCAAAACTGGGCAGCATGGAGCTTCAGCACCTTTGCACCTTGGCTCATTTTAGGTACTTACATGCTGGAGCTTAGTACTCCTGTGAACAAACACAAGTTAAATAGAGAGGGTCCATGAAGCTCTGAGGTCAAGCAGGCAAGCTGCCAGGCAATTTCAGACAAACATCTAGAAGTCGATCCAAAAAGCCTGTTTTCCTCCACTGCTTGACCACAGGCCTATCCCTGCTGAAGTTCTACATTAATAAAATTTGAAGGAAAGTGGATTTTACATTTAGTACTTCACATATATTATAAAGTCTAGCTGTTGAATATTTCTGTGAAGCTAGTTAATATTATTTGCCTAACGTCTTGAAACTGTAATCAAATCTTAGTGATATGTTTTGTAAGCCCACTAAAAATTTTTATTTTTCCAAGGTGTTACTGTGTCAAAAGTTCAGAGTTGACATAAACCCTATTGCAACTGTGACAGGTCAGCATCCTGAGAACACCTCTCATTAGTCACCCAAAAGAGAAGTGAACTATTCTTACACACAAATACCGAGCACCACCACAGCCACAACGGCTGCTGAAACAAGAAATTTTAAGGAACACTCTCTCCATTCTGCCACTGCTGCCTCCTCAGCCTTTCTACTGGTACTATGAAAAAGTTTATCTTGCACCCAAGAGCTCAGAGTAGATGAAGTATATTCACTGCTGACAAAATCTCCAGAGAAGACATCTACACAAAATTATAGGCTCTACTTTTTGCAAAGTACAGCTTTCAGTTTGTACATTAATGAAAGCTCATTAAACCCCAAAAACTAATGAAGCTTAAAAAAAACAAAACAAAACAAAAAACACATCCGTGTCATGTGAGGGAAGCTTGATTTCTACCTCAGCCATGCTTACACATAGTCACATCTAATTTCAAATAATATTCCAAAGATGACAGTTATAGAGTTTCTCATAAAAACAGTTTGAAGAAAATTGTTAATTTGTTTTTATAAAGCATTTTTTCTTCATCTCATTCACTAATATACTAAAGAATTTTAGCCAAAAGCCTCTCTCCTAAAAATTCAGCCTTAGGCTTACAATCAACACAAATAAAATTTTAATCCAGACAGTTTCAGTTAAGCCACTAAAAAGCAAGTACTGGACAGTTACAGCTACAGATGTCACTACACTGATCACACAATAAATGAAGAAGCGCCTTATGTTCCACAGCTGGGAGGGGTGGGAGGAACAAAAGAATTAAATGATAAAAAAAATGTGCAACCTAAAAATACATTACAATTTAACAGACAATGCTTTCACGAATCAAGACAGCAAACTATCACTATTAACAGTAATAGAATTAAATTCCCTTTCCAGAATCACAGAAACGTAATCTGTCACTCATCAATACCACAATACCTATTTAGAGCCTGACTTGTATTCACAAGTTAAAATTTTACTTCAAAACACATTCTAGAACAGATCTTTTTTCCATTATTTGCTAGATGGATTTAACTCATTCTTATTTTTGTCTGGTCAACTGTAAGGTATTAAAAGAAAATGCAGAAGTATGAATTGTTTCAAAATGAGGTGATACAACCAAATGCACAGCATATTTAGAAGACACAGTTCTTCCTTTTCAAAGGAATTTGGATACCAGTGTTGCCCAACATTATCCTAATTTCACAAGCAAGTTTCCTTAAAGCAATGCAGAGAAATCTTTGTTATCCCATTTCAGTAGACAATAGAAATGTATGCTAAATTTAGTAAATTGTTCATAAAATCATATAACAAAGACTATTCTTTCCTGTGTAATCTTCCCCTTTTCATTAATTACCGCATGAAATTCTTAATTTATCTTTTGTACTTATGACTGATTAGACTCCACATTTTAGATTTTATATTTATGTCATATAAATCCTTCATAAAATTTGATACGACTGAAAACAAAACTCCTTGACACATAAATAACTGACTGACATAATGCAAGACTGCAGACTAGATTATCTTAATTAACCTTGCCCTAAATCTGCCCTTGCTCTAAAATATAAGGCTGTACCAAACTTTGGGGCGATAGGCAACTACTGTTTCCTCCACATCAGTATTAACTCAAATACCTTCTCCTCACATTCAAGGCTGTATTCTACAAGTAACCCAGTGGCACATGACAGACACAGTAAGGATATTTTAATGCCCTCCTTTCCTTAAAATTATTTTAATCACACTAGCATTTTTCATATTTTTTTCTAAATTATTTCAGATATGAGAATTCTACACTACAAGACAATCTTTATCTAAAGTTCTCCTTTGTCTTCCAATCAAAGACCACTTAACCTTCCCCTTCTGAGTCTGTAAAACAGCTAACATCATAAGCTATGATGTTATGGAAATGCACACAAGCAGCAAAAAAGAGCTCACCAGGTATCTTATCCCTTTCATACCATTGCGTCAACAAAAATATTACACAGAAGCTAGTTATCAAGTTCATAGGTAGTTCTGTTACCTCTGGTAACATAGGGACTCCATGTGAAAGTTGCCAAAAGTGCCTAAAAGGCTTTTCCATGAAACAATATTTAAATATTTATTTTAAATTTTAATTACAAGATACTTTCTTGAAGTAGTTTTTATACAATGTGCCAGTTATTACACTCAGATGGAAGATTTATTGGAATGCTTAGTTCTAATAGTTGATTGATCCAGGACAGGTAAAGAAAAACTACTATCAAAGTTTCATTAGATTTAACCTTCAACTAAAGATAATTGTTCTAAACTAACTGGCTATGCAGAAAGCGACGTGATTATGTACAAAAGCTATATTGTACCTAGAAGGTTGAACCTGAGTACAAGCTAGTACTCAGCTTTCACTACAGAACTGGTACTGTCAAAAAAAAAAAAAAAAAAAAAGAGGGGGGTGGGAAGGGGGCAGGGGGAGGACAGATCCTGAGAGTTATTGCAATAACATTCAGCTTACTTTAATGAGAGCACAGAAAACATACAAAAATATACATAAAAATATGCAAAGTGTTTTCGGGTACTGAAATATTCTCTTGGGGTCTGATAAATCTTCTAAAATATGCCACCAACGATATTTAATCTGATTTCAAAAGGTACTGGTTCCAACTCAGTCCCTAGAAGACAGACAGCAGTCTACACTCTGTTCTCAGTTGTTCTTTGAGATTCCGTGTGGTGGCCCATAAGAGTGCAACATGACACAGGAACACTAACAACAGCTGAAGTGCAAGGAGCAAGAGGAGAAAGCGCAGACTTCTTCCTAAATCTGTTATAAAGTGTTTTGTCCAGGTAGTTTGGCACTTACACTAATGTTCCCAAATAATCATATGTAATTCCACAAAAGCTGGAATTATCTGAAAGTTTTTGGGCTCCAGACAAAGATATCCACAGTCCGTGCACTGGCATCCAAAACCTGAAGCATGAAATTAAGACTGAATTCAAGCCTGATAAGGAACAGGGAGCCAGTCAGGAGATAACAGCCCAGGACAGAAAGGATGTTAGAAGAGCAAAGCAGTTAAGGTGACTAAATTTGGATATTATTAATCCATCCAGGCAAATAGAATAACATATACACTGGTAATTTTTAGACACCTTAGCTTTTCAAGGGAGCTCCCTGCCACCTGCAAAGGCTTGGGAATGTTGTATTACCAAATATTACACACTCAAAGAGTTTTGCCAAGCAGGCATAAAGCTGCATCCCTTCAGCAAACAAGAGAAAGATACCCTAAATGCAGTTTGCAGGTCCAGGCAAGTTCCAAAGAATAATAGGAGCCAAATTAAGATCACTACATTTCACACACACATACACACAAAAAAAAAAAAAAACACAACACAGTCAAATAGCTTAAAAAAAAAAATAATCAATCAATCTGAGCTAAGTTTTGCATTCACGGCATATTCACACTCTTTTCAAGACAACGAGTCTTGAGCACGGGCATATACATCAACATTTGCCTCTACAACAGCCACAGCAGCAACAGACTGTGCTGGGTATTTAGGTATCCAGCTGATACACAGGCAGGCAAAGATGAGGCCAGGGATCACCTACCAGCAACTGCAACTATTTGAAAGGAAACAACATAGATGATGGGAGCAAACTCCTAATAGCATGAGGTAATACAGCAAGTTTGATATATCCATCCCAAGGTATCATCTGTTATTAAGATAAACCTTCCTATACGGCACAACACTGCAACAGTTTACCTAAAAAAGAGGTTTTCACAACCAAGACAGGAGATTTCAAGACTCAACTGGGAAAAAAAAAAAAAAACACAAGCTGATGTGACATAATGCTGGCAACAGCCCTGCTCAAAACAGGAGGTTGGACTATGTGACCTCCGGAGTTCCCTTCTGATCAGACCTTCTTTGATTTCATAATATATACATTTTAAAGGTTGGGAATATTCACAGGAGGAACATATCCTATCAACTACAGTCTAGTATCCACATCAGCTGTATGGACAAGCTGTATCAAGAAAATAAGCAACTAAAAGGCAGTTGCCTTGAGAGAAAATACAGAAGCCACCAAATGCTCAAAGGAAGACAAATCAGGCTCTTTACAGAAGGAAAGAAAACAGGACAGGATCTCTTGAAAGATTGTCTCCTTCTCCCAAATAGGATCAGAGATACTTAATTAACCATTCACAGGATGTCTTGAAAGATTGTCTCCTTCTCCCAAATAGGATCAGAGATACTTAATTAACCATTCTTCTTTCACATTTTAAAAGCGTCCCCTGACAGAGACCATTCAGTCTCCTTAGTCTGTCCCAATGCCTCATAACCTCATTAAAACATGAGAAAGTTTTCCACAATGTCCAATCTAAGTGTCCCGGGGTGGAATTTATTCCATTATTTCTTGTCTCACCCATACAACTCTTGCCCTATCTGGTCTCACCCTATTTTATTCAAAATTCAAAAGCACATTTTATGTCTTTTCTTCTTCTTTCAACGGTCAGATTATCTATATCTCCCATTATTTTTTTTTGCTGCAATTCTCTCAGTTCCTCCAGTTGGACTACACCTGGGTGCAGGACTCTAGCTAAGACTCGCTACACCATGCACAGCAGAAAACAGCTCTATCTGTCTCACACACTCAACTCCTTAAGCTGTCAACTCAGATATGCATAGAAAGAAACAGTCCCTTTGCTAAGACTTAATCAGTTCATATTAACAACAGGGTCCAAATTCTATATCCAGTGTTTTACTTGGTCAAACCCATCTTTTTAAGGCTAAGTTTTACAGAGCCTCTGATCTAATCCACATGAACTAGCTGATCAAATCTGTCTCTAAATTACTCTTAAATTTAAATACAACTGGAATCATGAAAACTTGAGTCCTAAAACAATATAGAGAAGAAAAATCTGTGTTTAGTATGCATAACTAAAAAGAGACCCTACTTTGTGACATTTTGAATTAGTTGCTATACACAGTTAGTAAATATGACTGGAAAACAACTTAGCTAATGCTCATACTGTAAAATAATGGTTACTGAAAGAAGAAACATATCCAAAGAAAACCCCACACCTTTCTCTTCACACCCCATAACTTACAGAATATGCAAAGGATTACCATTCATTACTAAACAAACAATGTAAAATTAACGCAAGAATAACTAGATGCGGCGGGGGGAGGGAAAGGTCTTGCATAAGAAAAATTGTACTAAATTAATATTTATCTGTGCAGACCAACATAAATTAGTCAACTACTTTTGAAATGAAGGCACAGACTGTAACTACTATAAACATAACATACCTGTTCAAGTACATCCAACTTTAATTCAAGTTTACTAAGTACAACATCTCCTCCCCAGAGTGACAGCTGTAGATCTGAAGGCTTCAAGTTCTTTATGTAGCGATTCACATAACTCATCAAAATAGGGGTCACATAGGACTCCAACATTCTGGAAGATTCCTGAATTACAGATCAAGCACTAGGAAAAGAGACAAGACAATGAGATATTATTCATAAGCCTGTCAGCTAAACTTTCAATAAAGCAACAGTCACACTGTCTGAACATAGGAAAAGTGACATTTCAAATTCTGATGTATAAACATATTTATCTATATGTAAAGATACATATACTTACACATAAAGATGAAATATATAGCAAAATGAAAGCACATCTACTTGCATTTACAAGTTTACATTACATATTACATTACATATTACATTACAAGTTTACATTACATTACATATCCAGCTTTTATACATATATATGAACTAATAACTGCCTCGCTTACCATCAAAAGAGAAGCCAACCCAAACAAACAAAAAAACAGAGAAGTCAAGCAGCCTACTGTGCTCTCATATAAATCTAAATGACAGAAACCCCGATAAAAGCTGATAACAGTCCCTACTAAAACACCTCCAAACACACCTCACCGAGCTGCGCACGGCAAAACCCCCAGCTCTGTGTGAGCAAACCCGTACCGTTCAAAACCCGAGCTGAAGGTCCGTTTAAAGCCTGCCACCGCTCCCCTCCCACCCCTCAGAAAACAACAACCCCAGCCCCGCTGCCCTGAGGAGACCCCTCCCCGTCCCTGTCGCCTCTCCCGGGCACCCCCGCGCGTGCTCTCAGGACACCCCTCACACCCCCCGCCACCTCCCCCAGCCCCACGCCCCCTCAGGACCCCTTTACCTGCCCCTCCGAACCCCCCGAGGCTCCGTGCCCGCCCCGGGCCGGCCGGGCCGCGGGAGCCCCGCGCAGGCAGCTGCTGCCGCCCGGCTCCGCCGCCCGGGCACTTCCGCGTTCTGCCGCGCGTGTGCTCTGCTCCCCTGTCCGCCGACAGAGACGCCCTCCGCCGGAAGGGTTTGATGGGAACACCAAGAGGGGCCGGAAGTCGCCCTGGAAGCCGGAGTTGAAGCCGGCTGAAGTCACGCGGTCTGCCGGGAGGGGCGGGGCGCCGGGCGAGGGGCGGGGTTTTATGCGTGGGGCGGGGCGGTGGCCGCCGTTAGGGAAGTGGGCGGGTCTGGGAGGGACCGTTGCTGCGGCGCGACCCCGAGTGTGGGGGCTGGAGAGGCGGCGGGAGGGCACGTCCGCATCTCCGCCCTGCCTCCGCTCCGGGGTGTGCTCCCGGCACGGCGGGGAAGGCCCTGCCTCCGCTCCGAGGTGTGCTGCTGGCGCAGAGGAGCCTGGAGGCCCGGGCTGTAACCCACGGCACGAGGAATCCCGCAGATGTGCGACCATTGCGTTCAGCCAATCCAGCTCCAAATTTTCACAGAATCACAGAATGTTAGGGATTGGAAGGGACCTCAAAAGATCATCTAGTCCAATCCCCCCGTCGGAGCAGGAACACCTAGATGAGGTTACACAGGAACATGTCCAGGTGGGTTTTGAATGTCTCCAGAGGAGACTCCACAACCCCCCTGGGCAGCCTGTTCCAGTGCTCTGTTACCCTCACTGAGAAGAAGTTCTTCCTCAAATTTAAATGGAACCTCTTGTGTTCCAGTTTGTACCCATTACCCCTTGTGCTACCATTGGTTGTCACCGAGAAGAGCCTGGCTCCATTCTTGTGACACTCACCATTTACATATCTATAAACATTAATGAGGTTGTCCCGCAGTCTCCTCCAAGCTAAAGAGACCCAGCTCCCTCAGCCTTTCCTCATAAGGGAGATGCTCCACTTTTTTTTACCAAATTTTTATTCCCGTCATGTTGAGTGACCATTTGCGGCAAATTTCGGTGTTGGCAAGTGTATTGTGTGTTTCTAGCATGTTTAATAAAAATGAACATTTTCCATTTTTGTTTTTGAGTGAAGTTCTGCTTGGGTTCTGAATTTCACCTTTTCGCGTGAGAGAAAGTTACTTGGAAGCACCTTTGATTTTCTATGTGCCCAGAGCTCTTCTCAATACACTGATCACAGAGAAAAAGCCCTTCCCAGCAGCCCTGAGTTGCTCCTGGCAGCAAGTGAACACCCTGGACCCTCAGGAGTTCATGGACTCCTCACGATTGGCCTGTGGATGATCTGGAAAAGATCATGGGCCTGTTTTTTTCAGGGTGAAGTGCAGTAGGCAGTGCCTGTGGGCATGGCTTTGATGTAGGTAATGAAGAACCTTTTGTAAAGGCCTCTTGATTTGAGTTTTAAAGAAAAGACTGGCATATGCCTGCTGAGCTTTATATTCCTCCTGGAAATTTGAAATCCTGTGTGTTTAATCTGCACGGTGTAGTTGCATGACTGAAAACAGAAAAGAAAGCAATATATGGCACCTGGGGTAGGTTTGTATAAAGCGGAGCCCAAAGAGTGAGACCTCGGGCAGGAGTCCACCTCCCGCAGCAGGACGTATGTTGGAATCTGGCTGAGCTAGTCAAGGTCTGAAGGCTCCAGTTGTCTACTCTGCCTGTGGTATACACACGCTGAGTTAATCATGAATCTGCCCTTGTTTTACATACACCATTGCCTCACTTGCTGTGGCATCTTCATTGATGAATCACTGCCTGCAAGGCAGTATTCACCTCACAAACAGATGAAGCAGCTTGGACTGTGTTGCCTCTTACTGTGAAGGCCACCACTCCCATGGCTCATCATGGAGCACAGGGCTTGACTGTTCTTCGTCAGCTGTGGGACCTTAACCTCTGGCTAAGAGATGGTAGCAGACAGATGAGGGACAGAAACATTTTGACAGCAACAGTGGTCTTTAATTAAGGATGTGCCTCTGACTTGTGATTTCTGTAATGCTAAAGTTCTTGAAGGTTTCCTTTACACAACTGCTGCGCACTTCTGTCCTGCTGCTAGAGCTGTGGGAGTGGTGAATTTTACTGGTAAAACTTTTTGTGAGTCTGCACTGCAAGCCAGCTCAGTGAAATAATCTGTGTTAATGGAATCAACCTCATTCATACCGGGGCCTCCCTATAGAGTTGCGTTGACACAGCAGAGGGATGTCCCAACAGATAAGTGGAATGTCAAAGCACACCCTAAGCATGCATCAAAAGTCCTCATATTCAACAGAAAAACATTCCTGTGTGTCTTTGTCCATTCTGTGATTACTTTTGAATGACACATCAAATCAACGCTGGAATGTTTTCTGAAACTTTGGAATTGAAGAACAACGCCCTATTTTGGTGAAAATCACTAAACTAGAAGAAGAGTAGGGAAGACATGTAGTGCTCCTGGCAGCTGCTTGGCAGACCCAGCAGCTCTAACAACTCTGTAATTTTCCTGGCAGTTATTAGCATTTCATTATAACTACCTCCATCTCAGTTCCAGTTCAAGTATGTTGACGCCCTGAATAATTTATTTCCTACAGAAGAAAATAAAATATACAAAAAATAGGAGGAAGGGATCATGCAGGAATCAGTCTTTGACAGAAAGGAAATGGGTGGCATGAAATGAAAGTAGCTGGAGAGGGTTACAAGAGGTCCCTGACGTACAACAGAATGAGAGCAGAGCACATGGGGAATTTAGAGGTAACAGGCAGGTGATGTGTAGTAATGAACTTGAGCATAACTAAAGCAACTGGGGCATGGCTGCTGGAAATGTCAGCTGCCTGAACTAGTCTGATTTATTCGATATTTCAGCAATAAAGTGAAACTTGCAGGATAGATGTAACCAAAAAGTGCAGATCTAGTGGTATGCACATCTTCTTCGTTCGTATAACTTGAGTTATTCTGAATCCCTTAAGAACTATCAAAAATAGGTTTAGTTCAATCTGGAGACTGGAAAAATGTACACAAGTCTGTATAACATCTGCCCAGAAGTGAAAAGAAGACAGGACTTCAAGGAAGTCCTCAGGAAATGTATCTACCTGCAGAGGACTACACCCTGGTAGAAGAGACTGTCAGTGTGTTTCTGTCTTTGTGTTGTTGCTGCTATGGGTGATTTGCTATTTTATGCAACAGAAGCAGGATCAGTGAAACACAAAATGGAAAGGGAAACTAGAGTTCACAAAAAATGTGGAAAGTCAAGAAAAGGCAGAGGATAGTTAAGTGAATATTCCACTATCTGAGGCTGTGGTCAAGGGGAAAAACAAGGAAATTAGACATTTAAACAGATTTTTTAAAAAAACTACATAGCCATATTAGTTAACTTCTACCTCATTTGTTCATTAACTTAAACCAACCTTTTCTTTAAAGCACCGTTTTGGAAAGATCCCTGTACTGATGTTGATGTTTGACAGTTGTGAGGCTTCAAATGTCAGAACTTGAGCTTCCTGCCTCCTGCATGTCAGGAGTCATGGGAGCAGAGGGGTTTGGAGATAGGTTGGCCCAGGCTGTTCACAGGACATGAGAGAATCTGAGGTTACTAACAAGGAGGGTTGGGAGACAACCTGTGAGGAACACCTGTTTTCACTGGACAAACGTTTCCAAGCCACTTAGCTCCTTCACTATGTCTGTTAGCTGATGTGGTTACTTTAACTGGGTTAACTTACTGTCCATGTCTGTCCTGCTCCAATTCTGCCTGCCCTGCTCTGATGCCTCCAAGTGCAACGACCTGGATGTGGGCATCTGGTCTCAGGAGCCCTCTATCTATCCACGTGGGAGAAGATTTTGCTATTCTGTGATTCTTTACAGCCTGCTGACGTGCCCCATAGCCAATATGAGACTGACAGCATGAAAGAGTCCTGAATAAGTGATACTAGCTGTGATATTTTAGAGAACTTGTGAAGGCAATAAAAATGATGTGGGCTTCTTTCTCCTTTCCTGTTCTAGATGCTGAAACTTGGACTAGTTAATTTGTAA
The DNA here is from genome assembly GCF_964273445.1 of Streptopelia decaocto. Classification (NCBI taxonomy): domain Eukaryota; kingdom Metazoa; phylum Chordata; class Aves; order Columbiformes; family Columbidae; genus Streptopelia; species Streptopelia decaocto. The sequence continues at coordinate 23,458,161 of NC_138655.1, forward strand.
TGTTTCTGGGTGTTTCCTTCTTCTACTTTTACTACAAATTATTTTTGTAGTAAATTATATTGTATGTCATATATGTGTATACAAATATGTATATATTATAATATATAAAAATATATTATAATTATATTAAGATTTGTCCCTCTGTTTCACTGGAAATTTCCTGAGCTCATGACTAAACTGACTAAAATTATGTGTCTTCTAATATTTTTCAGACATTTAAAAGCTACATAATCTGTTTCACTATTAGAATTACATAGCTCACTAGTGATATCATGTATCTAATTATTAAATCATATATGGCCATCAAATCGTGGGAAACAAAAATTGCCATGACACTTTTATCACTATGGGCTTATTTTCAAGTTCATCAAAATGCACACAGATTTGAAATTTGGAAAAAATAAACCCAAATAATTTTTTTTTTAAATTGCACATAGGATTCCATTGTAATCTGAAAGTTAGGTATATTCTAGATTCAAAGGTGCAAATGATTGTCTATTGTAAGTTTTGTTCATTCTTCTATTCCCCTTAATTCTGAAAACCCCTTCAGCTGTAGTCTTTAAGTAGCATTTTTTTCAAGTGTAAAGGAAAATAGACTGAATTGTGGCACCTTTAAAATGGAAAATCAGCGTTCAAAAGAAAAAAATATAGAGTTTGTAATGATGATTATGTGCTAGAGTCTGTTGAAACAGTTAAGTTCACACTGAGTACAACTGAAAAGTATTAATTTAGTGAGCAAAGGTCATAGATTTCTGGAAGCAAGAAGCTTTTGATACGTAATCCCAGCTCATTGCTGCCCCATCAGGCTTTCTAGGAAATCGCTTCTCTGAGCACTTTCTAAATCTCTGGTAATTTCAAATCCCTGTGGCAGTTTGGGGACAGAAAGCTCAGGGCCCTGGGGAGCACGACCCCTCGCTGCAGGTTCGGGTGCTCCCCCAGCTCAGTGTTGCTTCTGGCGGAGACCCCGTGGCTCGGAAGGAACGGGGCAGACGTCTGCCGAACCCCCATGGGATCTTCGGAAGGTGCGCAATGGAAACAACCAGCCTGACCAGAGTGAGCAGCGCTGGCTTGGAAAGGGTCTGGTCCGGAGAGTGACGGTGCCCTCAAATGTAAGGATTTAACTGCAGTAACTGCTGTTTTAAAATACAGACTGCACACCTAAATTATTTTTGCATCTGTTCTGATTGCTTGGGGAATTATTAGACCTCTGAGAGAGAGGCTATGTTGTGTCTGCAGAATACCCGATGTACTGAGCTGTTATTCACACACCAGGATGAATGAAAGACAAGATAGAAAATCTGAATTGAACAGAACAGGAACATTCAAGCAATGAGAATGATTTCCAGGTAAATCATAAGAGGTGTGCATTCCCATCCAAACCAGGAAAGTTAAAACTGGAAAGCTTTTTCCAAGTTTTTATTGAATCAGTAACAAAGGAGAACAATTACCTGTCTTGCAGTAGTGAAATTTGAGGGTATATAAAGATATTTGACCTATTCCGATATGCTTAAAGTGTTTATGTATCCTTTGGGTATAAAGAGGTATCTTTGACTTCTACACCTAATTATGGAATACATCAAAAAAAAGTCAGCTAAGATGTTATTTCTGGTTCCAGTACATTAAATGTATGTTTGACAATTTTAAAACCTATATGTAAAGAAACATGTAATTTATTACTGCCTCCAGGCACGAGGAGATTTATGCACTAAAAGTTTCACACAGGTTTTTGCTTGACTGTTGCTGTAGTGTTCATGCAAAACATATGTATTTCTAATGAAAACTTCTATCATACATTCTTTTAAAATATTCCTGCTTTTCAAGAGTTAAATGATCACTTTTCTCTGATATTTATATATTTATATTCACAAAAAATTACAAATATATAATTTTATATGTATTTGTAAATAGAAATACTTTTCAGTAAGTATGAAATACATACATATGCTAGAAATATATTTCAAATAAATATTTCTAAATACGACTCTGCTATTGTAATTTTTCCCAATTTAAAAAATATCATATGTTACCAAAAGATAAAAAGAAACTGACAGCTTCTTTCTGTTTCATTCGTTGGTTCTTTAGAGGATGGAGATAGAAATGCCAAAGCTCAGGAACGTTTTTGCTTGAATTGTGTTTAAATCTCATTTCCTTCATTATTTATTGGCAAAACTATTTTCTCAGTGAAGCTGTAACACTCTGTGATGCCCTTTCTTCGGTTTGTCCTGCAGCTGGAGCCAGGGGCATTTCTGCAGGAGCTGAAGTCTGTTCTAAAGTTTCTTCGTGTAAATAAAAATGTCCTTAGATTGGATTTGCATATTGTAGAGTTGATATTAATGAGTATCAGACATGTTGAACAGCTACAAGAACTGCAAAGCCAAGAAAACATGTGTCAGCTCCCAAAAGCCACCCTTTGAACTGTATTGGCTCCGTGCGAATAAAATCTTCATTATTTCAGCAGCGATCTCCTGGGTTTCTTGGACTTTATAGACAAATAAACATGGGTCCTGACACTGAAATCAGGCTGTATAAATTGAGGTCAGACTATGAAAGAGACAAAGGATTAAAGAGAGAACATGTAAAGCATACAATTGGGATACCTGGATCTTTTATGTGAGGAAGGCTTTTTGTCATTGCCAGAACTTTTGGTAATTTTTTAGCTGTTCATACAAGCGTATAACTTAAAGGCCTAGATGGACTTATCTTTTTCTCTCAAAAAATTTACAGGGGTTAGTACTAAATTATTTTCTGATGTATTTTGTCATGAAAGTAAGTAGCTGTTACATACTACTCCGTCTCTGTAAGGATCCCACTTCCACAGGGATGACTGCTCAGCATTCCATCTGCCACTGAAAAACAAGATGTAGAGACTGAGAAAAATATCTGCACACAGCAGGAGGTTTGGAGAAAGCAAGAGAGTGAAAATATGGGCAATGAGTGACCATCCCCAACACCAGACAGGTGATTGCACCAACACTCAGAGCCAGAAGCCTGATGATTCAATTGAATTTTAAACTGAGGAGAAGACCAAGCAGGGGAATACAACACAGGGAATGTAAGAGAGACCTAGAAAATGTGACTAGGACATAGGTATAATGTTGTGTGAGATACTGCAAAGAATTTTGTTAGTGATGGTGCTCACTCTTTTCTGAATCTTGCTCCATTTCTGACATTCTTAAGGTCTATGTAAGAAATAAAGAAAATATGACTAACCCAATCTATTAGTAATTTTCACTTGTGACACAGACTGCAAAAATGAAGTTTGCTGACACCAGGACACCACATTTCTGATAGCTTTTTCAAACTTTATATAGATATCTCCTGCCTAAGGACAAATATGGAAGAGTCTATGAGATAGAAAGAACTCTCAAAAATAAATTCTTAGTTTTTATTTGAAAGACTGACACCACATGAATCACCCGGTTTACAGTAACATATCTCATATCCTCAGATCCAGAAGTTTTGTTGTCACCTTTACTGTATTTTCAAACAAACACATGACATTTCTGGAAACGCAAATTAGGCTGAACAGTTCAGTGTACTGAAAAGATATTCTTTTCCAATAGAACACAGCTGCTGATTTTAATTCTGGTCACAAATTACCTGGAAAAACTTAGCCGTTTTAGCCTATTTTCTCTTTGTACCTCTGTTTTCTCTTACGTTTCACACCATTTTTTCTTCAACAATAAACAAATCTAGGTGAAAAAAGAGAAATCATCGTATTTCATTGGAGAGTGTATTTGCTTCTTTCAGACATGCAAATTTGATACTGAGAAAGGATGAAGGGGGAAGGGAAGGGAAGCTGGACAAAATATTTATCAAGGTAACCAAACTTTACTAATAGAAAACTTCTGAAAGTGGTGAAGCTGTTATTAGTTAGCCAAAATAATGTTCTCATAATCTCATGTCTGAGGTACAACAGCATCCTTTTCTAAAGTACTTGACAATTGCAAATCTACACCATTTTTCTTCTATACAAAGTACCAACCTCTCCTTTGCATCCCTCCATTGAGTTGTCTGAGTTCATCACAACAGATACAAAGGATTTCATTTTCAATGCTTTGCATTTCTTCCAAGCACTGTACCCTTACTCTCCCTTCCTCCCTGCTGCAGCAGATCTGCACTCACTTCTGCTCTGGCAGCTACACGAGTCATGGTCCCAACACCAAGTTTTTCACCGTGTGTATGTTATCACCTAAGCAGTCCTTCACACATGGAGACAACATGTTTTGAACATCTACAAACCCCTCACTATACTTTGTCATCTCCTTTCGTAAAACTCACTGTCACCAGGATGTCTACCAAGATGACAACAGCTAGGAGCAAGGGAACTGATACCCTCCCTGTCCGGTGGATCACTGTCATACGATTATGTCCTTGGGCTCCCCATCCATCAGTCATAACTCCATGTTATCTGTTACCTTAGGATGTAATTAGGTGCAACATTTTTTCCTGTGGCAAAGCTGATGTACAAAACACATGCCAACTGTTACATCTGGGGAAAGCATAAAGCCAGGTGACAACTTTATGATGTATATTTTTCAGGCAGGGACCATCTTTTTGTTCTGGATTTGCACAGTGTCTTGTAAAATATTAGATTCATTCCTGACTGCAGCTTTTAGCTCTGCTACAATGCAAATAATTTTGGTATCAAAATCCTTTCAGTGAGATCCAATCCATTGGACTGGAGTAATGCAAATCCAGTTTGCATTACTTGGATGGCCTTTAAAATCATTTGGCTCGTGGAGAATTATATGGTATCTTGTCTTTTCCAGTTCCAGGGCTTTCCAGCAGCAGACTGTGTGAACTGGCAAGAGGGCTAAAAGCCTTCCTGTTCACTGCAGTTCTCAGAATTGTACACTAGATAAAGAGAGGGATATGGTGACCGCAGAGAAACACAGCCAAAAGAAATGCAGTGTGTAAATATGACTGGGAAAGTAGGTGAACCCAAGCCTATAAGTACAGTAGGTGTTTAAACCAAAACATCCTCAAAACTTCAGGGAGCTGGGAGCACCTCCAGCAGGTCTTTGTCCAGATGCAACAAGAAATGAAGCACTTCTTTCCAGACATAGAGACAAAAAAGAATGGACAGCAATTGTGTCATTTTTCCCAGCTAAGTAAACTTCTGATGGAGTGTTTCACTCTCACTTTACAAAGAGGAAAGAACAAAGAAGTACAATCCCTTTTAACAGGGTCATAACAGACATGCAGACCCTGATTGTCTTGCTCTCTGGGAGTGTGCTACCTTTTGTGCTCTTTCATAGATGATTAGCACTAAAACCACTAAAACATTAGCATCTCCAGTTGAGTGAGAAACCAGGGCCAAATCACAGTAGTTCTTTGCTTCTGAATCAGTGGTCAATCCATTCTAAGAAGACAAAAATACAGAATAAATATTGTTATTATTCTACATTTCCTGGTAGTATTGTTTCAATCTGTCGGCTGTACGATTTGTGAGACAGTACACTGGTTAACATTGTAAAGGCTCCTTTCAGAACCTGGAAAGTTAGAACATATATTATTTTAATGAAAGCATAGATTGTGGAGGCTACAACAAAATCCACAGGAAGATCCTAAATCCTCCAACACTTTGGATTTTTCAACAGCCTGGATTTGGATTGACCCTAATAATGTGTATACTTAGCGCTTAGAATCACATGTATAAGGTCCATAGAAAATACAATTTACCAGCTGTGCAAGTATTTTTCTAATGACTCAGACTCTCTGCTTTTTTGTTATTGTATAAAAATGTGATGCTTTTAAACTGAGGAGCATAAATTACATTGTTGCTTCTCTGCTGTAGTATAGTGTAACCTTTTCCCTTGGATATAGGTTTTTAAAGGATGGTATAGACAGTTCTGTGCATCCAGTGCACTTCCTGGAGTTTGCTTATTCTCTGTCACCAGTTAGAGTGGCTTTTAGGAGCTTTTGCCATCATTTACCTCCTAGCCATCAAAGATAAAATCTTCCTTTTAGCTATTTGTGTCATGGGAGGCATGAGATACTGCTGTATTTGGACATCTTTCTCCAACTGAAGGGATACCTGCAGTTCTCAAGTACTTCATTGCTATGGCAAAGCAGTGTCACTATCACAAAACATACTTTTTGCAGACTGATGCTGCAAAATAGATTACCTTACATGGTAATTTACATAAGTCTCTATGAGAGGAAACCTGGTCAAAAAAAAACAGTATCTGACACTGTTTCTGTGCAGGGAAGAATGTGGATGAATGAACAATTTGTTTCCAGGCATGGAAGATAGCAATTTCATTTTCTCATCATTAAGACCCTCACGGATACAAACAGGGTCAGGACATAACTGATCTCTGCATGTAGTAACTCTGGGCAGAACTGAGTGAAAAGTATTGCATTACAAATTCATCAAACATAATTTTTATTTTACATTTTGGCACAAAGATTGCACTGCACCATCAATCATTAAAAGATATGTGCAAAACATAGCAAATGTCTCAATTAAAAACAAAGCAAAATATTCCTCTGCATGACATGTTCTTTATAGAGACAAAATTAAGATGACAATACAATAAATCAAAAAATTAAGCTAGAAGATGGATGGTGTTGCTTTCCATGTAGGACACCTATGACCTGTGACTTACTGAGTGTCCTGATAGTTATGAAACAGCCTCCCATTTAGTGGGACTTCTGCGTGAGTGAGTCAGTTTGCAGAAGAGCTATAGAATTGTATTTTATGCTCACTTAAATGTATGGCTGAAGCATCATCAGGAGGCTTGACAGGTATTGAACACAGAGAACACAATCCTAAGGGCTAATGACTGCCAAGCTGATACAATGTGCATTTCAAGAGGTAATTTAATGTAAACTTTTGTTTATAGTATACCACATATTGTGCTATAATAGTCCATCAGGGCTTCCAGTGTAATTCAAGTTTTCCTAAACTTCAGCTCCCTGTTGTGTACATGTATCCCTCTTTCAGGATGTAAGAAGAATCTATTAATTATTTTTCCTTACATAATAATTACAATAATTTCAAATGAAACATGAAAAGGTGAATGCAGTTTCTTACATTAATGAAATAAATATATAGGGTTTGTTTTGCGAGGAAGTATTACGAAAATGATTAATAACTAATGCAAAAATGCAAGTGTATAAACATTATTTCGAAACTAGAAACAAAGTTAATTTATCCTCTGTTTGTATATTGGTAAAAGATTTTGCATTATTCTAGATAATTAAATTTGTAAAATTTTATTTACTTGGGTATAGCGATGGAAAAGCATTTCTATTCTTTTAATTGCTTGCACTTCTATTTAACTTAAGTACCATGTACATGCTTGGAAACCTAGCTTTCAATAGCAGCAAAGTATGTACATAATTAGTAATGGGGCCTTCAATCATTCTCCCTCTCATGTTCCACTATTTTCCCGTATTCCAGCACAGTTATGTGCCCTTTAAGCTATTTTTATCAAGTGTGACAACTTTGAACTTGTTCCAAGACCATATTGCCTTAGATGTGACCTTCTGGTGTGGAAGTTAAACGTTCTCTGAAAATCTTGCATATAACATGTACTTCTCTATATTTACTCTTAATGTAATATCTTCAAAGAATACCAAAAAGTCAGTGAAACATGAACTTCTTCTATAACAGCCTTAGAGCCTGATCCTTTATACATGACTTCAGTAGGATTTACACATGTGTAAGGGCTGTGGACCATGTGTGCAAATATGGACACATGTTGTATCATATTAAGGTTCAATAATAGGGCTGGCCAGGAAACAAGGATTCTGTTTTGTGAAAAATTCTGAGGTTTTGGCATTTAGTTTCATTCCGATGCAGAGTGAAATGAAGACTTTTCAGTGTGTTTTGAAAGCAAGACAGTCCAAGGAGACAGACAGACAGACCTCTGGGGCTACATAGGTACCTGTCATGGTGAATCCCCATTTCGGACACTGCTTCAAATCTGACAGTGGTGTTTTACACCTGGATGTGCCCTGGACGAGGTGAATTATCACATTATTTGGTGTCCATCAGCAAGTGAAGCTCTTCCCCCTTACTTTGACTGAAATTCCATTCTGATGTTGAGGTGAGCAGCTCCTGTCCTCTCTCAGCAGGACAGGCAGCACTCTTGACTCACCTTTTTCCTCATGTGGCATTGCCTAGGCTTGAGATTTAATGTAGACCAGGGGACCCACATGGTGTATTTTATCACTGGGCAGGTGACAGGCCACGGTGCTGTACTCTGACACCTTTCAGGACTCTCTCAGCCCATGCCCAGCTGTGTTCCCTGGGCAGCCACCATCTCCTCAGCAGGCACTCATGGAGCAGAGGTTGGGGACCAAAGATGTAAGGAAAGGGACTGGGTGCCACACAATTCCTGACACTAGAGTTGTTTGTGTGTTACATCTGCAAAGTATTTGTCCAAGAAGCACGTCTCTGAAGTGTCAGCTTCTCTCTGGTTTACAGGGAATTGGGTATCCAAGAGAGCAAATTTTCTGTATTATAAGTGGTGTTTGGTTAGAAAAGAAATGCTGAAGGAGCATGAATCCCATCAGCTCTGCTTTATTTTCTCTCAAATGAAAGTTAACATTATTTGATTTGTGTTGATAAAAGGCCTTTGAGATGTATATAGCATTTGAGCCATATATGTATCACTGCAATAGCAATATCAGCATTTTTAAGTGTACTTTGAGCATCTTTTGTCCTAAAAATAATGACATGGCATTGTGCTGAGTTTTTCTGCAGTGATGTTGTAGATAATGATAGTAAAGCAATTCTCACACAAGTTATATTTCCATGTGGATTATACAACAAAAAATACCTTTTCCAGTTTAAATATAAGCTCTAGCAAACATTAGCTGTTAATTTATTTTAACTTAATATATATTTGAATATTTGTTTCATGCAATAAAAATCCAGAAGAAACCTCAACAGCCTTGACTGAAATTCTTATGGACAAATGGAATATAGCGCTGCCTGTGGGTTGAACAAGACTTCGAAATATGAATGGATGCTGATTTTCTTCAGCTGTTTTACTGTCTGTAAGCACTGAACTGTGATAATGATAGCAAACAGTTAAAACCAGTAAAGAAAACTTTCTAGAAGAGGAGGTAGCAATTGACTGATACTACTTATTTTAAATTGTATCAGAAAATTGATGAACAGAAACAAAATCCAAATTTTCTCTGAGATAGTTTCCAAACACAATTGTCTAAATTTAATCTCTCTGTTTGAAAAAAACTCACATACTATATTTAAAATAAAAAATGCTTGCTTTCTTCATCCTTCATTGCTAGCATGACCCAAGACAAGTTTCTGGTACATTTTGCCTAAGGGCCAAAGTAATAATTTCAGTCTGGATATAAAATACCATCCAGCAATCTGTCCTAGATCTTGACATAAGAATTGGCCAAGTAGAGTTTTCTTCTGTTCTTTTTTATTAAAACAGTATTTCAAAGGGTAACTTTCCAAAAGAAGGCAGGGAATTGGAGCTGCCCATTTCAAAGATCAGATGATGGTAAGTTTTAACATTTATGTGGTAGCACTGAAGAGGCATGACCTAGTCAAGCAGAGGCAGCTTAACAGATGATATGAAGTGTAAATGCTGAAGATCTGCTTTGGTGTGTCCAGTAAGTATTACAATATGGATTATTCCCACTTTGTAAATGTGGAAGCAAATCAGGAAGATCAGAACTAGATTTAGACCAGGACTTGGTGTTAGAGACAGGATTAGAGTTCAGGAGTTGTTTGCTATCAAGCTTAGCCCATTAACTCAAACTGCGAGGGGTGCCATTAGATATCTGGCTGGGCTGTGGTCACACCAGAGGCCACCTGGCCCTCACAACCATAGCTCTGACTGCAGCATTTTTCGGCTCTCTGAGCTGACCCACTGTGTTATCAACTGTTGGTACTTGCTCGCGTGGTTACGCTGTAAGAGGCCACAGCCAAAGTGAAGAACAAATTCTTTCCACAGAAATTCTCAAACAGAACTGTTTCACCAAATATATATTTTTAGCACCGCATTTCCCCACTATCTATGCATTCAAATAAAGTAAACAGGCAAGACTACCTGCAATAAAGCCCAGCTGATCATGTATCAGATCTCACCAAAATCCAGAGACCAGTGGCTTTGGTTGCCCTGTGTTCCAGAGCTCAGCTGGGAACAGCTGTAAGAGGGACCACAAGCCTCCTCGCCTTGTGTGGAAAAAAACAGTGCACTAGTGCACTCTCACATCACCAAAACAATAGAAATACCATTTTAACAACCAAATACGTGAATGACTTCATGGACTGTAAAACCTTTTGTTTGAAAGACAGAAGGTGTGCTCTTGGTCACCAAGGGTGGTATGAGCAATAGTGGTCTCACCACCATATACAAATAGAATAAGCACAATGTTTTAAAATTCTTCTTTTTTAAAGAGCTAGACGAACTAAATTTGTCGTTATTTTGGTCTTGTGGTGTGTAGAGGCAAATACCAACCAGAAGAGGGAGCACATGTCAACTGGAAGTCTATTCCCAGAGCTCTACCGACTCAACTCATTCTGCTGACGAATACAGCCATGTTGGCAAAATAAATAAGATAAATCTGGGCTTGCCTTCTGGAAAAGGTCAAAGCTGATCAGAAAGAAGCTGATACCTATATACTTCGTTGAACTGCCCTAGCAGAAGTATTTCCGTGTTTAAGAGTGGCTGGATTTGAGACAGTGTGTCACTCTTGTGTTTTTGTGTACATGGCTCGGCTCATGGAAGCGACAGCAGGCTCCTTGCTGTGCCTCTCCTACTTACAACTCACACAGGGATCACTTATGTGTGTAGTACAAGTCATTTCTTCCTGTAAAGAGGCCATGACCATGAATTACTTTCCTTTAGTACTCTCTTCCCTCTTTTGCTCTCTTTCTGTGACGCTTTACAATAGGTTTTGCTTTTCCTTACTTCTCCTGCTGCTCTATTCTCCAGCTGTCGTTCTGCCCTTCACCTCCTCAGGCACCAGCATACTGAAAAGGTGGGAAGCTGCAGAGGCCTGGCTGCCTGTGACACCCCTGCAGCTCTTGGGTGACAAACCCTGCCCACAGGCAAGTCCCGAGGGACTCCAGCCACAGCTGGCTGCAGCTGGGGCTGTTGGCAGGAGCACTTGGCTCAGGGAGAGCTGAGGTTTTGCCACCACGGCACTCCTTCTGCCATCTTTTCCTGCTCCCTCCGATGCCGGACCACATGTCCCAGTGGTTGTCTTGGCATCGAGGCTGCACAGCCACGACCGTAGGTGCCTCCTATGGGGAATTGGGAAGCATTGATTGCTCCAAGAGGGACTTGCCCTTCTGCGTTCAGTTTAGCATTCACTTGGGGGATTTACTTTTCCTCCATTTTCAGCTTTTTTACCCTGCCCTTATTTTATGTAGTTCTCTCCTACTTTCACCTCCCTTGGCTTCATATGATCTTTCTCTGTCCTCATGGACCCTTATTTTTTGTTCTTCTTCCCTGCCACATTCTTTACCCTCCACTTCCTATATTTGATTGTTCTTTTTATTCTTGTTTCCTTTAGCTGCCCCAGCATTTTCCTTCTTTTGCTTTCCTCTTTCTTGCTCTTGTCCCTGCCTCTTTGCCCCAGATCCCATCTCCAAAGTGATACCTCACATCTTCTTCCTTCCAGAAAATATATATATTTCAGTCTTGGCAATCAATTAGCATATAAACAATAAATTTAGAATCTTTAAAGTTAAACTGCAAGTCTTATTTTCATTTGCAATTTTCCTGATCATATGTGTAAATTACATGTCTGCACATAAAAATGAAGAAGTTAGGTATAGGTATTCCTTATTATATTTTTAAAAATCTGTCCTAGAATGTGACTTTTTGCAAAGAATTATTTCAAATAATTACTCAAAAAAAAATTTTGCACATTATTTTTTTGGGTTCGCTACTGAACTAAAACCAGAAAGCTTTTTTCCTTCCTATGTTATTAAGACCAACAGAAGAGATATAAATGACAGTTTTATTTACATGATATAATGGTACGAGAGACCATTAGGCTTTACATAGTATAGAGTAACTAATATTATTCTTTTCCATCTTTTTTTTTCTTTCTGAGCCACTGAGCCCTTGATCTTTTTAAACAACACTAGGTCAAGTCAGCTATCTAAGGAATAGTTTGCTAGAGAAAACAAAAAAGCAATGATGTCTGACAGTCTTCAAATGCACTTTGTACCTTGTTGTTTTAGTGTCAGCTATTGACAGATCTAGTTGGGGAAATTTCTGGTCCTATCAGCAAAAACAATTCGATCTTCTATAGCACTTTTCACATCAGAGCACATTACAAATAACATTATCATCCCTCTCTTGATAGCACAGGAGGTTGCGGTAGGGATAACTGACAGGTTATAGGGAAAGATCTAAGTGGGAAAAATAAAATTGCAGCAGAAAACAAATAAAAAACTGTGTCTTTCAGTGACATTTCACACCCCCCCGCCCGCCAAAATGTTACATGAAGTACTTTTCAAACCTTGCTGAAATTCACCATCCTTTGATCTGACTTTAGATACAGTTGTAAAAATAGTGAAATTAGGGTAACTTTTACTTACACCATTTGGGATTAGTCAGGTCTTTTCTTTCTTTTTCTTTTTTCCTTTTTCTCTTCTAAAGTACGAGTACCGTCTCTGAGGAAACATTCCCTCTCTACCACACAAGTGGTAAATAAAATTTACAAATAAATTCTACTATTTCCCCAAATGCATAGGATATAAAAAAATGTATTCATTAGTGTGAGATATAAAAATGTAGACTCACACTTCTGAAATCTACGGCTGTTCCTTTCACACTTGTGCCAAAGGCAAACAAACATAATTCTCCCTGGCAGCTGGACGACATTCCAAACAGCCACCACATTAATTCACTCACCTCCATCAGCCTCCGCCTGCAACCTGCACAGCTTGCTGCCAGGAAGCCTGGCAATAAATTCCAGCTCTAAATACCAAACAAGGTAGAAACTACCATACAATGCGTTATTCCAAAGGACAAAATGGGCTCGCTCGATAGAGATACCAAGGAAGGGACTTTTCTACCGTCTTTTAGAGTTTCCCTCATTGCACTTGTGGAAGTCAGCAGTTGTCACAGAAAACGTAGGTTTGTACTGGCGGTTGAGGTCTGAATTTTTCACTCAAATTTGAGTTACTTTGTTAGTGATGTCTATAGCTGGATGTTTGACTAAAACGAAGATTATGCGTGTTGATGATTTGCAAACCAGTGATAACACCTGATGTGATTATAAGGGATCGGAGCTGGAACTTCAGTTTATTCGACTGCTGCTGGAAAGGGTGTTGTGGTCACAGCGCTGCAGCTCTGCGACGACTCTTAGTACAGGGCTTCTTATTTGCTCTCTAACAGAATGTATATGAAAACCGGGGCAAGTACCAAACAATAACTCTATCTAAGGTTATAGATTTTATTCACTTTTTATATATATTTGTTTTCATGTGTGTGTATGTGTATGTACATATATATGTATGTACACAAAACCATTCCACTTTTCTCTCAGTCTTTAAGTTGTTTTCTTTTAATTTCAAGATGAAAACCATGAAATAAAAGTAATTCTGTTCTTGGAGGAAACGGAGTGCACCTCTCTTGCCCAACAGCAACTGCAAACAAAATGGCCAATGGCTCAGGAGACAGATAATTTCTCACAACTTAAAGGTAAATAAAGGCATCGCAAATACGAAGGTTTTCCAACATGGGCTATATCGTCACTTTTTTCTGCTCACCTTTTTCAGGAAAGCTGTGTATTCTGAAATAAAATGAACGCGGTATGTTAATTTTGTTTTCCCTGCAAGGTTTTTCAGGAGTTCAGCTTGGAAGAACACCTGGCAACCTAAAAGTTTTTCAGCTTCTCAAGTTCTTGTGAGTAAGAAGAACTGGGCTGGAAAACTCAAGGGAACAGCTGTTGATAAAGGTTATGACTGGTTTGTCTTAAGACTACACTCAGCACTTGAGAAAGTCAGCCATTCTTCACATTCGAGTCCCAGCCAAAAGTAAAAGGAGCAAATGGGACAGTAAAGGAATAAAATCGTTCTCAGAAGTGTAGCAGGCACTACAAATTGCATAAAAGTTTTACTTTGTGTTCTGACCAAAGTTGGTGACAATAATTTCATGCAAACTGCTTCCACCCCTGTTAGTTTTACTAACTTGGTGTTAGTTCACTGCCTTTAGGGATAGCAAAAAAAAGCTCACTCGGATTAGTTTTCTATCTTGATTTTATCTTTTTAGAGTTTTGCAAAGCTGATAAAAATACAGAAGTTCACACAGAACAATTTATCTGGATTTCAGCCAAACCTTTGACAAAATTGTGTGTCATGAGCGTCTGTATCAACAAAAGTAGCTCATTTTTAACAATAGGATAAGTAGTTCTTTAAAACATATTTTACACCTTGAAGAAGTGTAATAGTAAGGAAAACCTTATACCCTATAGATCTATAAATTTTTCATGTTTTCTTTGTGTGAACACCTACTCCACATTACAGCAATTACTTATTCTCAGTGCTTTTTTTTGTGGGGGTAGAGGGGTCATTCATATGATTTCCACTTCTCTTGTTCTTTTTGAAGTTGCACTAGGATCTCCACCTGTAGGCTGCTTATTGTATCAAGTGGCTGTAGTTTCCATAGAATTAGAGCTACAATGAGCTTTCTATTAGAAATTTAATTCAATCCCTGTTTATGCCTGCTTCCAAATTCTAATTGCATTACATTTCCTGCCACTGGACCCTTGCCTGGGACAGGTTTTTGTACTGGAGGTTACAAACTGTGCAAATATCTCCTTTTTCCACTTTAGGACTGGCTAGGAGAAGTATACCTTAATTTGCACTTGCAAGGCTCTCAGTGCTTCAGTTTTTCTAATAGCAGCTGCAGAGCTTGAAATGGCTTTGCTTTCAGAATATTTTAAAATTAATTTCTTTTTAAATAAATTACACTCTTCTTGTGTGTTTTTACTCTGCCTTCTTAGTGGAGATTTACAGTTGAACTCCAGAATAAGAGCTGCTTTTGGTTGGGGGTGAGGGGTGGTGCTGGTCCGTTTTGAAAAGTCTCAAGATTTTATCTTGAGTTTCAGTATTTGCTTCTTCCTTTATAACTGTCATTCTTGGACATGAATGAACCCGTGACCGTTTTAAGCTGCTTTTTCTTTAAGTGTGTTTCTACTCCTCACATTTGTAACACCTGAAAATACAAACACAAATTCGACAAAGGGTTAGAAGTTTAAAAATTCTACCTTATTTTTTCGGGAACTTAAGATGTTTAAGCCAGTCTCATTATTTTAGGGTTAGCAAAACTGTGTTTCAACGTGAGTTTGAAACCAAGGGACTTAACAGAGCTCAACAGGACAGCGGGGGGGGGGGGGAGAGGGAGGGGGGTGTGGTGTGTACGTTTTTTAATGTATTTGTAGTTTAGTTTTTCTTTAACATAGATAAAATTAAGAACTTTATTTTTCATTTTCAGTGACTTCCATATCATATTTGCTTAGTTTACATGTCAAAAATCTGTTTTATTCCAGCTGCCAACCTGCATCTTCCCCCTGAGATTTGAAATTAAAATATATTCATTCTGCCTCATAGCTCATTGCTGGTAATAAAGACCCTGCAATGGGAAATTAGCTGATGATTTTGTTGATGATGTGCAAAACAGAATAGAAGCCAGCTCACCCTCCCAGAGCTAACAATAGTAACAACAGGTTTTTTGGTCAGAAAAGTAAAGCCGCTCTAATTCCAGGGTACACAGGGAACATTTCTGTGGAATAGGAGTGTGTGTCTTAGCATAGCGGCTCTGCCGCCGGTAATCCTGCGTTGCGCTGCCGGCCCTCAGCACGGGCACCGCAGCACCAGAGCGGAGGGAAAGGCAGAAAGAGAGCTGCCAGGTTTTGGGTGGTAAGGTCCTTCAAATGGAAATGCCAGCAGAGACAAGATGTGCTCTGTTCAGTCGGAATTAGGCACTGGAGCAAACGGGATTCAGCTCTCCTGGGCGGCTGAGTGATAGCTGGGGTTATCTCTGTCGTGAACGAGAGCCGGTGTTTTTCTTTCTTCTTGTGCCTAATAAAGATATTATAGTCACTTTAGGAAAGATGTGTTCCTCAGCCCAGGATTATTTTTCTTAAATGATCTTCACATAAAACTTCGTCTTTATCAAAGAACCTCCAGAGATTTTAAAACAGTTGTGTCTCTGTCTCTTATCCCTCCCCGCAGGACAGGGAGAACAAGGTATGGACTGGGACTACGAGTCTCAGTTTGTTCAGTTTGTTCTTTGGGAAGAGCAACACATGCATGAGCAGCTTGCAGCCCCTTACAAGGTTAAAATTTTGCCTGCGGCAAGGATTAGTTTAGTGAAAATGCATAAATAACATGGGTTTGTCTGCAATGATACATTCAGGTGTCTTGCTCAGGATTATTACCAAGAGTAATTAATTCAGCAATGGGGAAAACACACACATACAGAAATGAGGTGCTGATATTTGTGAGATGAACTTCATTTATCAAGAACTGTCTCACCTGCCTTTTCTACTACATGCCGTCTAAGCCTCTAAGACTAATTTGAGGGAGCCTGAAATACGAGAAGTACCAAATAACCAAAACTCCAAATCAACAGATAAAGGCTTCTTCTCCTTTTCAAAGATGGAACAACCAGGGGTCTTGGATAAAGTGGTATTTAGTGTTGCATCTGGGGCAGGTTCACTGTGGGGAGCAGTGCAGGAGCAGGAGAACTCTAGAGATAGCAGACTACAAAATTATGGCATTATGAAACATGGAGCAGCTATTTTGGGGTCTTTTTAGGGGATTCTTAAATCATAAATTGTTCTCTACCAGATTGTGTAATTTGACTCATGCAAAATCAATAGCCTGATTTTAGAAGACAGTGAAAATGTATTCAGAATAAAACAGTATTTAACATTCAGAGGCAAGGTTCTTCGGGACTATATTGTTACCCCCAGCATTCTGGAGCTAGTTTCATCGGCAAACCCAGTGAAAAATCACAGATGTCTGTCAGCGAAAGAAATTAACTTTATCTAGCTTGTTTCTTCCCACAAAACTAGACAACCACATCATTCCTTTTGGACATTTGCCAAATCCTTTTGGATGATCAGATAGAGATGCCTTGGAGTCGTGAATAGTCTTATTTCTGCTGTGAGCTTACAGTAGCTCTGCTTTATGTTTTTTCCGCTGTGAACCTTGGTTGGGGAATGCCTGCTCCGTGGATTTTATCTTCTCCTTCCTGGTAGGATTACTGAACACAGTTCAGTTCTGTGCTGGCTTGCAATGTAATGAAGCCATATGAAGTGACATTACTGGCTGCAAGAGGATCCCTGGAGAGATTAGCACACGTATTGCCCTCAAATATCTGCTGAACAAAGTAAGCTGAAGCAGGAGGAGGAATTCCTATTGCACCAGGCAAGAACAGACAGAGGGTGCAATGGAGGACTTCTTATCAAATAAGATGAAAAAGAGGAACCTCTCTTCTTTTGACAGACAAAAGGAAAACCTTAATTTCTGAAAATATTTATGGGAGGGAATAAAAAGACAAACTCTAGTGGATGTGCACCTCCTGTTACAGAGCTACAGCCCTGAGTGAGGTAACACTCTTTCAATGTCAAATGACAACATCAGGAATTTGTCTCTAATAATGCTACAGAATTTGGCCCATTAAAAAAGACTAGATTATCCTTCAGTTTTCAGTCAGCTTTTCCAAGCCAAATTCTCTTTCTTGTTTACATTCATGTAAATCCGTAGAGGAAGTAAGATGAAGTAACTAGTCCCTAGGTTACACCATTGTAAAATTTTGTTTTTATAAATTTCATGAGTCAGCTTTTAGGGACTTGTTTTGTTATCATATTAGCAAACATTCTGAATCCTAGGAAAGTTCATCACCTCGCAGTCTTTTTTTATTCTAAAGGAGTTCAATACTGAAAAGGAATCAAAAACCACTTAGGAGGTTTTACTCGGGACTACAAATATTTTGGAGGCACAACTTTTGCCAAGTGGTTCGGTGGAGGCCAAATTCTGCAAATCCTAAAATCGCGTGAGTGTTCCTTCCTACTTGAAAAAGACTCACAACTTAAAGGACTGCTCACGTGCACAGGGAACTGCAGGATTTGGCCTTTTCTGGCAAGGCTGAAATCCTGGCTTTGCTGTATGTAGTTAACCTGCATTTTGTTTAAAGGGAACCCATCAGGGAAGTGGAAACAGATTTTTCTTAACTAAGTGCTTACAGTTGAATTTAAAAATGCTGCCCTTGTCAGAGGTCAAACTGTTCCCTGCCTCGCTCTTATAAGCATTTTAAACTATCTGTATTAAATACTGTAAATAGGAAATGCAAGGAAAGAGGGTACAATCTGAGCACAAGAAAATGTAAAACAAAATGGCAGTCTCGTTGTCCTTATTAAAAAGTATGAAAAGTCCATTCAGCTGCTTGTGTTTAACCAATAAAAAGTACGGTTTCACACCAAAGAACAATTTATTCTGTGAATTAAAACATTTAGAAGACCTTATTAACAATGGTGAGCACTTACACAAGCAAAGTCAATGGCCGTATAGCACATGATTAAGTGCTTACTGGTACAGATACTGCTGCAAAACAGGAGTCAAAAGTATGTAGAATAACTGAACATGGTTCAGGTTAGAAATTAATCCAAAAAAAGCCCAAAGATCTGAACTGCTGCAGTGAAATAAATGGGGATGTACATACATAGAAATTGGGTTCGAGAAACTAAGCCCAGTTTCTCATTTCCATTGCATCCCTTTCTGTCTTGTTGCAGGATTAAAAATCTTGCAGATTAGACCTATCTCTATTGTTTACTTTCTTGAAGGTCTTGTCTTGTTTTCTGCATGGAGAGAGTTGGAACTTTTTCCTTTGAGGGCGTAGCTAGAAATGTTTATATACACATCACTGAACCTATTGTGCCTCCTGTCCACCCTCTCTCAGTGTCAATATACTCTACATAACCTGATCAGTAATGCAGCCGTGTAATTAGCTACAGAGATCTAACTGTGCGTTAATAAAAGGCCTAAGGAAAACAGAAATCTGTCTTCCAGTAGGAGTGCCTGTCTAAACATTTGTTTCCAGCCTCCCAGGCTTTACATAAAAACATAGTGCATCTCTTCCTTAACAATAGCTATAAATAAATGGACACTGACTTCAGTCAGTTTTTACTCTTTAAAAAATTACTCATTGGCTTATTATTCTGCTTTTCTTCTGCTTATTTTATAAATTCTACTCTCCTCTAACTTGCCCTACTATTTCCTACAGTTTCTTCCCACCATTCTTGTACATTCCCACCAAGATTTCTTGTACAAATTTTGTTGTAGTTCCATTTTCAAACTAATATTCTCCTTTAAAATTCTGGGTTTTGCTCTATTCTCAGTTTGCATGTCCCTTCATTTCCTCTATCTAGCAAGTTCTTCTGATTCTATACTCTGCTTTTCTTTTGTTCCACGATTTGCAGCCTCTCTCCTCATTGTCCCTGCTGTATTTTATTCACCTCCACATCCTTCTTTTCCCTGGCTCTCTACTCCCCTTCTCTATCTGGTGCTCCCCTTTACTGCACCCTTTGTGTCTATATCCCCCCTGTACTGTATGGAGATATCTCAGACAAGCCCAGAGGGGAAACTTCTCTTAGCATGTTTCCCTGCAATGGGTGTGAAGAGATTTGATGGCATGAAGAACGGCAGAGAATTTCCTTTAATGTGGCAAAATCTGTGAAACTTTTAAGAGATGGGTATCTTTTTTTGAAAGTAAATGGGGCAGTTTGAACACCAGCCAGTAACAGTGATGCGTGGGTACAGCCAGAAAAAGCTGCTTTTTGAGGGAGCTTGTTAAGGCAATGAAAAAAATTTTGTCCAAATTTTTTTAAAAAGAGACAAAATCATGAGAGAATTAGCAAGTAGCCAGGACTGACTGTAAGCACTTATCTGTCTCTGCAGTGCCTTTTACACCAGAAGAGCAATAACCTCCAAACAGAAAGTCCTTACCCTAGAAAATTCCAATTTATCAAAAACAATTTTAAAAATTTGCTCTATGTTCTTTGTATTTCTTCAATGTCTTCACGTTTTGTTTTGTTTTTTTTTTTGAGATGTTTCCTCTTGCAACGTGCAGCAGTTTCCTCTGCTCTTCTCCTCTGCCTTGTGTGTGCTGTCCCTCCCTGTCTCTCTGGATCCCTCTGACAGCTCTTTCTCCTTCCAGTGTTCCTCAGTCTGACTCTTCGTGCACTCTTTCTATTCATCTTTTAGCCCAGATGTTTCATCATACTTTCATCACCATAGAGGTCTCTATGCTAGCGTCTTCGCACGCTACAAATTATATGTTTATGCTCTGCTGGCTTAGCCACAGAAACTGTCTCTCTCTTCTTCTTCCACTTGCACGCGCTCTCATTCTGTCCTATGCGCACACATTGCACCAGCGCTTCAAAACTGAAACAAATACGTGGATACATGAAGATTTCCCCAATATGTGTTTGTACATGTAGGCTCCACAAATCTATTCAAAGCCTGCTTACAGGCTCTATGCCAGACCCAACTTATGTGGAAATTGTAATACAACCTCCTGCTGAAACACATGTTCAACCTCTCTTCAGCACATGTACCCCACTTTCTTCTAGATTGCTTTTCCACATATGCACAGAACCTCCTTCTCATGTATGTTCTCCTTTCCTGATTGTTCCATCCTCCGGTGACTTTTAAAGAAAGATGTTCAGGTTTTAAGTTATAAGTTGAGTGAGTGTTATTTGGGACAGGTTTGTTCCTCCAGTTTGGAAAAACTCTCCTGGTTTTCTCAGGAGGGTTTTTTTTGGTGTTTATTCCTGAAAGGAACAAAGGGCATCTTTCTTTTGAAAAGTAGGATTTTGGTAGCAGCTTGCTGAGCAACTGGCCTGGACCAGTATCCTTACTTAATCTCAGGAGAAAGCTGATTTGACTTTTCAGAGGACAGTATTTATAGCATGGTTTTGCCACACTTGGTTTTAGGCTTTTGTGCTTGCTCTCAGACATGTCAGTGAAGAAAGTAAAAACTGAGATAACAGCAGTTTCATGACCAAAACAAAGCTCTTGAAACCAATGCAAGGAAGGACAACCATAACTATTGATTCCTACGTGACTAATGACCAAGGTATAAATGGTGCAACACTACCGACCTCTTTCAGGACTAAATGGCACAGAAAGGCTCACACACTCCATAAAGAATCTGATTGTGTCAGGACTTGGGGAAAAAATATTTTATAACATTTCTTCAGGTAATCTCCCCTCTCTTGCCCACCAAGACAAGGAAAATATGGAAGTGTGACTTCCAGCCTTTGTGCCGAAACAGTTTTTTGCAGTCTATCAAAGGTACTGAATGTCAGCAGAACACTGCAGCTGCATTACCAACAGCCCTTTCAGAAACATGACTCCCATGAGACTTTCCCTTGTTGATCATTGATGAGCTTAAAAGCTGGATCTTGACTAAAGCTTATAGGACCTCTCTGTTGGCCTGTGCTTTCTGTGTTCAATGCCTCCAACTCACAGCAAAACTGTGTGATCCAATATCCAGATGCTGCCTTCAGCCCTCAATCTGTTCTCAGGCTCTCCATTCAACCTCCTACCAATCTAGCTTACTCTTCAGCTTCATTGGGAATATTTTACAAGGCAAAAACAACTATTCTGCTCTTCAGACTGCATTTAGACATCCCAGTGGGTGTGTATTTGTGTGCCCCAGGGTTTTGGTTCCTCAGATCAAAACTGGGATCTGGTTAAAACACAAGCTTTTTAGACAGGGTGCATAAGATTTTTCTGATGCAAACCCAGATACAATGGAGCTGAAGAGAAAAGTGATATGTAGTGAGAGTTCAACTTAACATGGGACTCCTATGCAGCTGTGTTTCTTCCTTAATTTCAGGAACTCCAAGATATTTTCAGGGCCTCCAGTTTAGAGGTAACCTTAGCTCATCATGCCAGACAAGGAAGATGTCATGGCCTTGTCAGCAAGTAATATTGAAAGACTTGCACCCTACTTACGTCCCAGGAGTCTCAGAGTGTTTTCTTTCTGACAAACAAAATAGGAGCAGGATGCAGGATAGGCTTATATACCAACTCTGAGACTCAGTGCTTGTAGCTGGGTTGGCTTGCGGCCCACTATGGGCAGTATTGGGTAACAATTGGTCTAAACCATCAATTAAATGTTTCTATCATTTCAGAATGAAATACTAGCCACCTTCTAAACACCTAGTTATTATTTGCATAAACTGATGTCACATCATTTTCCCAAGTCACCTAATTTCTCTTACGGTAACCAGCTTGCAGGCTGATTCACACATATGCCAATTATGCCACAGGACAGACCCTTGTTTGGTGCATTTTTTGTTGATATTGCCTTGGTTTAAAACCTGCATAGCAGCAGCTTCCTCCTGTATTATGTGTGTCAAAATGCAGGACCACACAATATGCCTGAAGTCTGAACTCACAGAAAGCCCCACAAAAACGTTGCTTAGTCTCATGTGTTAAATAATGTCCAGGAGCCTAGGACATGTCTACATCACTGATGAAGAAACTTCTGCCTAAGCTGGTGTGGGTTGATAAGAGGTAGAAATGTGCCTGAACAAACGAGTTCTGCCTTACACCATCCTGCTGCCAGACCCTGTCTGGCTCATTTGCACAGCAGCGCTCTGTGCCAGGCCAGCTTGCTGACGTGGTGCACTACAAGCTGAGAGATCACTGCTGGGCTCAACACAGAGCCAATGCTAACGAGTATCTGACTACCAAGGAGTGATGGTGAGCAGGAGAAGGAGATGCAAAAGAGGGAAGGAAGGCTGCCTGCTGTCTGCTTTTTTCCATGACATTCTCATTTTATATTCTCATCATCATATTTGCATATACTTTTATTACTTATGTTGGTGCTTTTCCATACTATTTTCTCTCCTTTTTCTTATTGATTATGAGAACTATCCATTGATATTTCTTCCAACACTCTTGAACGCATGGGAAAACCTCGTTGCAGCTACTAGAGAAAGACGCTATAGGAAGAAACCAACTTCAACATGATGCTGCCGTTGCACCTGTAACCAACAGGCAAGCGAAAAATATGATGTCATTGAAACAGAATTGAGGCATTGCACTGAAGACAGAAATATCCCATAACTTTTGTGTCAAGGTCATTCTTATCAACGGGATAAAAACATGCACTGGAAAGTCTCCCATGATACAGTTGCATGTGTGTGTTTAAGTGCAGAAAGTCATAAACAACTTCTAGCAAAAGCTTCTGATACTGCAAAATTAGACTATTTCTGCACACACGTAATTAATTTTTAGACAGAGCTGTCCTGTAGCATGAAAATAGAGAAAATGAACAAGAAGTACTTTAACAGACAGAAAATCCACCTATGTAACATTTTTAAGCAGGGATAAAAGAAGTGAGCTTCTGCTCAATGTATGTGCAAAGTGGATAGTTTTCTTTCCTTTTTTTTTAATTTTTTTTTTTTTTTTTTTTATTCTTATACCACAGGTTTCAAGACAGGGATTTGGAAAATATCTGAAAACAAACTTTGCAAGACAAAGATTTACAAGTGCTGTGTCTAACTTTCTGATAGGGTAGCCAGACATCGCAGAAAAACTTTGCTTGCCTCTCAAGAATATTTGAGCTATCAAGATGAATTGGGTATAGAAGATAGAGTATGTAAGGGCAGCTGGATGACTGAAAATAGAAACTCTTGAGGCTAAAGCAGAGCCATTTTGGAAGAGAAGTCTGTATCTGGAGAGCCAGAGGCACAGCAAACTGGCCAAACTCTATCAAGGATATCCAGGAACCTGGTGAGCAGATGTGAGACATGTGAGGAAATGTGGTCCAAACAGCAAAAGAGACTATGAAGAACTGCAGCATCCCTAGCAGGCCTTGGAGCATATTAGGAATGGGACTTGTGAGAAAACACACAATAAGAAGTTAAAATTTTGAGCTGGAGGTTACCTACACAGGAAGTACTCATACATGTCTTGCAAATGCAAATGCAAAGCTAAAGCACTGTCACAGCTAGGCACAAACTTAACCTCTATTACTTTTTGTGCTGCATATCGTGAATTGAGACTGTTTCCCAACTCAGACGCAGTAACTTAACCCAGGAGTGGGTGGTTGCAGTCACCTGATCACAGTGTGAGACGGTATCTCTTGCAAAAAGCAAAGAAAATATAGTCAGCCATTCCTGAATAATGCAATACACATACCAAGAGCCTGAACAGCATCCTGAGGCTGCACACAATGTTGTCTGTCTATTTCTGCATCCATAGCCCCAGCATGACAGTCACTAGTGGTAGTGAAAGGATGAGAAAGTACAGTTCATATGAAAAAAATGAGAACTTGCTACCACCAAAAACCCAACTGACTGCTGAACAGGAGACCTTGTTGTAATCAGGGATCCCCAGGACAAGCTATCATCTTGAATAAGTAAATTCTTATCGGTATAATACAGCAATGGTCCAGCATATGTTTCTCTGAGATGTCATTACACCACCAGGACACTGGCATTGCTATGAAGGATTGTAGTATCTACCTCTATGGAGACATGATCAACACTACATTGAGAAGCTACAGCCACTGAAAGGACTGAGTGTACTTGGCACTATCAGAAGATAAACACTCATTAAACTCCTACGGGGTATATCCAAGACCCTGTGCTACAGCACAGTGTGGAGCAACAACTCTCCAAGCCCTGAGGAAAATACATCCCACACACAGTAAAGAAGAGAGAGAGAGATGAGTGTGTTAAAATACGTATGATGCTAATGAATTTAAGGCTTCAATGACATGTAACAAAATGCTAAGTACCTAAATTGGCAATGGTATTTGCACTTAATTTTGATATCTCAAATAAATGCAGTAAATGGGACATTGCTATAAATATATTCCCTATGGGGACATTGTTGTGGGGTGATTTACTGTATAAAACATGTCAGTGCATGCCCTGTAGTGTTGGCTGACATAAATAATGTCTATGAACTGAAGACCCATCTACACTACATCAGTAAATGCAGTGCCAGCATCAGCTGCAATACCTACATCAGCTTTAATCTAAATAGTTCCTGAAACAAGACCGACTATGCACAGGAACAAGGTTTAGCACAAGCCTTATTCATTTCCTAGGGGTGAGTGGCTATTTTACATAGGTGTCTGTGCAAGTCACAAATTACTGATGACATTGTCTGAAGTGGTGTGAGGATGCTTACTCATACTCAAAAATGAAGTGTAAAATGACTTTGAGGAGGTGCTTGGTCAGAGAAGACAACATGCAAAGCCGAAAAAATATTGCCAGGCTGTTGAATTGTCTTGACTCTCTCTGTATTCTTGCTTGAAAGCTGAGTGATCCCAGATTTTCATTGTCATGTGGATTTGGAGAAATTCCCTTCCAGGCATCCTCTTCCCTCCACATTTTCTCATTACAATCTCCTGGGACCAGTAGTGCCCAGGGAGGGCATGCCAGAGGACACATTCTCCTCCTGGCCCGGCTCCTCTGCACTGTGGAAAGGTGGGGAGCAAGGTCTGCTGTCAGAGTGCAACTGGGTGGCACCACCACTTTCTCTCTTCCCTTCTTTGGTTGGTTTGCTGTGGAGTGGAGCACCTGGAGGTCAACTCTTTTGCTCCACTAAGCACTGAAGCTGTTGCACACAGTCACATATTACAGAGACACATATGAGAGAGTCAGGCAGTGAGGAGAATTCTTTCCTGCGCCCACATCCAGCTATGTTCAGTCTGGATATAATTTAGTCCTACATAAGTTAAAATGTCTTCTGAGATAAATTCTTTTCAACATCTAAAGTACTAATAACATTTAAAAATTTGACTTAACCTTTGAGTGTTGTGGGTCAGTAACCTTCTGAATGTAACCTTTCAATGGGCACTGCAGCCAAAAGGGTCCCTAGGGTGTGTAGCCAGGAGCACTTATGAAGAGTAAGGAAGATGATGTGGCTGCTACACTTAGCATTGGTAGGACTCTTGATGGACCAGAGTCCATTCCTGATGTTTACAATGCATAGAAGATGCTGATAGGTTACACAGACTATGATGAAGAGCCATGGGACTCATTAAAGAATCTGAAAATATGTTTTACAGCAAGAGACTCAAAAAGTTGAATCTGTTATTTTAAGAAAGAAGAGGCTAAGAAATGGGATGATCACAGACTGTAAGTATCTATGGCAAGGATATGATTTTGATAAATGAGAGTTAGTCTAGCAGACAAAGGCATAATAAGATTTAATTGCTGGAAGCTGAATCAAGACAAATTCAAAATAAAAATAAGGCACAAAAATGTGAGGGCAAGAATAGTTGTTCCTTGAAACAATTCACTGAGGGTTGCTGTGGGCTCTTCATCACTGGAAATATTTTAATTGAGATTGGCTGCTTCTCTAAACTTTGTGCTCCAGTTCAAACAGGAATTAATTCAGGGAAGTCCCATGGCTTGTATTGTAAAAAAGGCCAAGCCAGATGATCACAGTGGTCTCTTCTGACTTTATAATTTATGAGCTCTGATATAATCAGACCCTAGCACAATATAGCCATAGGCAAAACCACTTCCCATTCATCACAGATTATTTTGAGAAATGTTAACATCTTCTCGTTATTTCATCAGGATAAATCAGGCATTACAGTTTATGGCTGTATTAAGCTGGTAAAACATAACTGTAGTTTCATGTGTCTTTAACTCATTACCTCAAAAACCCTCAAAACCTTTACCCAGCTCATCCTAACTATTCAGCATATAAAGCATTTAAATGTTGAGAACAATGAGTTCAGGCTCCAGTACCGCTGAGTTGTCCTTCAGTAAGAACACACAAAATGTATCCTAATAAATGAGCAACCCTAAAGTAAACCCTGCATCACTATCACCTGGATGTAACTACACCTAATGTCCCCTTGATCTTTGCACAGAACTCTCATTGCGTACACAGCAGGAGCAGTAAATGGCTCTAAGGAGGTAGATACTGTTTCACAAAAAGGTTTAAGACAAACACAGACAGCAGAGAAGTGCTGATTTAGTAACAGAATATTTTACAGCAAAGAAGGTCACAAATTGGCAGCATTAAAGGTTTTATTTTGGTTAGTTGACAAGTGCAAATAAATGCTGTACGGAACAGGTAGTCAAGTGCCAGCAATATTTTTCTTTTGAAAATGTTATCTTCACTTAGATCTTCTTCAGTAGAATATCATCAGTCAATCATAAAGCTGGTTGTTCCAGCCAAATACTTTTACCATTACTCAATCCTGTGTGAATGCTGGGTTCACACAGTGGAGACATAATCCTGCAAACCCCAAAGAAGATAATGTTTTCTAATCCAAAAAGAGCCCAATTCCCCTTTATAGATTAGGAAATTAATCTTCTCAGAAAGTGGCTTTTAAGACAAACTGGACTCCTATTCTAGGTAGATAGACTTAACTAAATTTACAGAGTTGAACCCTTCATTATTAGGCAGAGAGACAGACAAACAGCTTACCTCCAGCATGTTTTTCATGCACAATCAAGTTAGTATCTTGTGACCAGCTTCACGAAACACATCTGACTTTTTATCTAATGCACAATTTCCAAAAATTAGATAGCCAAGAGCAAGTGATGGACCTACCAGTGGCTTTAAAGAGAAAATACGAAGAAATTTCTCAAAACACCACATAGCTAGTTGTGTCACATGCTAGCCATTGATTCACAGTAGCTAAATTTACCTGAACCATCTAGATCAGACTTTTTGTTGCTTATTTGTTTAAAGTTCATGAGGAATTAGTATCTCTTTAAAAATTATAATGCTATTTTTCATAATCATAACAAAAGAAATTTTGAAAGTGCTATGGAGTCCCATGAATCACCTTTTCTTCAAAGTTAGATCACATTTTAAATGACGGTAAGTAGATGTTATATAAAATTGCCACAGAACTTTTACATGCTTATCATCAGCAATACAGGTGATTAAAAACAAGTGGATTGAGTTAATGAGCCAACAAGCAGCAACTTGTGGATGAAGTTCAAGTATGCTACAGAATTACCAGTAGGGCTCAAGATGATAATATCTTCTTTGGTTTTGTTATTTTTTTAGTTGTCCTGACTGCATCTCTACAGTCACATCCTCCAAATCTTTTCCCTCTTCTGGCTGCCCATTACACTTTCCCACTGCCACTCTAGACATCCATATTCCATTCCTGACGTTGTCTCTTTCATGTTATGCCTTTTCCATCATGCTGAATTACTTTTACCTCTCACTGGACATTTACCTAATTTATACTACTTGAATTCAGCTTAAAACCACTGAAAGCAAGGTCAACATTTTATCCTATTCTTCATAGCACACAAATGTCATGACTTGAGCTGTACTTCCTTGTTTTTCATCCCCAAACTGGTACTTAGACAAAGAAAATGTTCTGTAAATATATTACCGATAGACGTAATATAATAATTTGAGCACAAGAAGATTAGATTAATGGTTTTGATATGACTGCTGCCTTCTGGAAACAGAGATGTCTTTGCGGTATAGCTTCTGATTGCCAAAGATGCATGGATTGACCTGCATACACCAACAACTAACAATCACGCTGTTGTACACTGTCCAAAAGAAAACAAATCTATTGGCTGAGAAAATAAATGAAAGACTACTTATTTCAGTCCCAAGGAAGAAGTACCAAAGCAACCTAAATGAAAGCAAAACCTCTGAAAAGAGCATTGCATCTCTGAGAAGATGAAAGGGGGGTGTCAGGGATATCTCATGATTTATAACAGCAGGCTGTGATGTGTGAATGTGATGTGTTTTCCTAATAAGAGGAATAAGTGCTCTGAGTTGATCCTTAAATAAATGTATAAAGCACTGAAAAGCATGAGCACAGTGTATGGCTTGAGAAGTGTAAATACAGATATGAAATGACTCCTCTTGAGTGCAAGAGGCTGGGTGATAGAACAATGAGAATGAAAGAATACAGTGTTCCTTAAAGAGTTTACTGTTTAGTGAGAAGAAAATGAACATACTGTCTTCAGTCCTCTCTCTTCTTTTATCACCTTGCCAAAATTGTTTGCCTTTGAAAAATAATGAAGATTTTTTTAAATAACAACACTCCTTGTACCTTAATACGTTGCTTCATTTCTTCAAAGTGCTTAGCAAACATGGCTAAGTCTTCCTAACAACATGGCCCTAAAATATTACTATGAGATAGGGAAACTGAACCCTGGAGATGAAATGGCAAAGCTTCTAAGTGACACTGTTGCACAAACAATGATCATAGTCATAAACAATGCCATTAAATAGCTGACAGTGTAATCAAAGGTGGAACACATGATTTCCTGCTGCTTCTTTTAACATTGTGGACCACACAGCCTGCCAGTAGAAATCCATTTAATAGCCTTCTCCTTCAGTATGTTCTTACTCTGGTGTATAAGCCTCTTACCAATGAGTAATTGATTCCTGAGCTACGAGTTTAAGAAGTTACACATTATGCCTCACTTGCACATTTTATGAAATGGGATCTAGGATCCCTTCTAAACACCTTGTGTGCTTGGAGGATGTTGGGAATCCAGTGTGACCTGGAGAGATTCGAGTATTGCTGGATGCTCCATGACTCTAGTGAATGAACACCATTGTCTTCACACCTTTCTGACTAGGAAAATGTCCCCATATCACTAAAACTGGTTCCACAATGGACAAGCCAAACTGAAAGAATGAAGACTGCTAGTTGACTTAGATCGTCTCTTACTAATATCAAGGTTCCTCTCATGATTAGGCTAAAACAAACTCAAGGGACAACTTCAGAGTCCATTTTGCTGTAACTGCCCATGCTTTACTTTTTCTTTAAGGAAAGCTTTTAACCTATGAGCAACTTGGAGAAAAATCAAATTTACAACACCCTCACTCTCACCCAAATACCTAAGATTCAGGTTTGACCTGATATGTCAGTAGTAGGCAAAAATATACAGTTTGTAAGAATACATCAGAATACAAAAAATACCGTTGAACACTGATACAATGCAATAGAATGCATAGAGCTATGTGGTCCATACTATGGGATAGCATAGCTTTTTTAAAATGTGTTCTTCAGCTGGGTCATGCTCATACAGAAATGTCTTCTATAGTTGCACTTTGAAGATCTCAGAAAGCTTTTTCCAAAAAAATACATTATTTGTAAAAATGTCTGATAAGGCTACTTTTATATGTGACTGCTCTGCACCTTTGATGACTTTAACAAAAATTTAAGCACTGCTTGGCATGTAGTTAATAGAGCTCTGTCTTTCTGCTAACTCACTGAAATACCAAATCCAGCATTCTGGATTTGGAACACTCCCTTGAGGACTTTGTGACCATAAACCAATAAATGGATTACATTCATTCACATGTTTTTTTTCCCATCTGTGACAGATAATATGGCATGCCACAACTAAGGTAACATGGGCTAGACAAAATGCCATTTCTTTCATGCCCTACAATTCACCAAGAAGCATCAGGATAGATTAGATGCCAAGACTTTCAAAATCTTGAATCAAATGCAGAGGCTGAACCCCAGAAGTTTAAATAAGGACACTGACATTTTTTAATATCTGGATGGGGACATCACTGTCACGGAGCAGGAATACTCACAGCTCAGCTGCAGATGGGTAAAAATTGCATGGAAAGCAATCAGCTTGGGAGTATGAGGCAAGAACTCCCACACTTTTCTTTCCTCCTCCCCCAGCCAGCAATAAAAATCCCACAGAAAAGAAAAAGTTCCTTTTAGTTTGGATTTCAGATGTTAAAAAATAGGTATGTCACTTTTACGCAGAGCCTGATGTATTAAGTCTCAAATAACACAAGAATTCTTATATAACCCAGTAATCAGTGGACTCAATTGTTTATAATATGCCAACAGTAAACGCAGGAGGAATTTATAATCATATTTTCATGGGGAGTAAGCCAAAACCCCTTCTGCAACTCAAACAAACTGCTTCACTTTTCCATTTTGGACAGGTTTAAAATGCAAAGAGATATGGCAACATGTCAGATAAATTTCTCTTGTGGCATTTTCTCCATAGGGGTGACGCAAAGCATAAGTCAGAACATTAGCTTGTTATGTCCAGTGTGTATTTTATGGTTACTATACAGGTGGATGGTTACAATAGTCTGATGTCAAAATCTCTACAGAAAAATAACTAAAAAAATTACTTCACTGGCTAAATTTTCTGTTCTTTCTGTCAATTCTCCACATTTTTCCCCCTCCCAAAATGTTCTTTTCTTTCTCAGCGTATCTTTCCAGTAGACTTTGTTTTTTTCTTTCTTTCCTCTCTCTTTTAGACTCCCTCAACAATGGAAATTAAGTGGGGTTGACTGAATTGGTTCAAACACAATAGAAATACAGTTCCAGTGCCTGGAACTTACAGACAGATTTCCCCTGACTGATGTCTGCTAGTCCTAGCTGTTTTGAGACAGTATTTTAAAATTATTTCTCGGATGCTTCCTCTTCAAATGAAACAGTCCCGTTCTCAGTAGAGAAAGAGACAATACATTCCTCGTTTCCTCTCTATTGGCTATCAGCTGCTTTTTCTCCTAGACTTCTCTCTTTCCCTCTTCCACCCACTCCCATCTCTAACCTGAAGCTTCTCTTAGAAGAGATTTCAGCTCAGAATGTGCTTGACTACCCCAAAAGCCAATCCATGTCCCTCTAAACATCCCAGTGCTAGCAGGGCAGTGTTCCTGCATTGGCTTGTCTACACTAGGATTTATAACACAGTAGCATTGCGAAAACGTATCTTCTCTTGCTTTCAGCCAGGGTCGTTTTTAGACACAAGCTGCCCTGGGGCTGGGATGGAGAGGAAGGGAGCCCTCCCTGGACCCGAACCAGGCACCTTGCCAGGGGAGCGGGACAGGAGCAGAGGGGATGTCCCTTGGGCACACATGTGCTTACTGGTGCTGTGAGGTAGAGGAGTGTGGGGATGATGGCAGGAAAGGCTTTTCGTCAAGATGTAGCAGTCTAGCTAAGGAAACATGAAGGACTGAGTGGTGATGCAGATACTTGCAGCCTGGTGGGCATTTTTGGGTGTCTTCTGCTCAGTGTGGTCCTCTGATACCTTCCTGATCTACTTGAGAGCCCTCAACACTCTCATTCCTGCCCTTTTTTGCATTTGCTCCTCACAGCACTTTTCTTTTTGTTAGTCCATTCTCTGCCAGGGAGGTCTTGACTCTTTGGTTAACCCATTAGTATCCCAGCCAGCCCTGAGCTGAGGCAAACAAAAGCTTTCCTGCTCTCCCATTCATTTCTGCTCAGAAGAAAGGGAGGAAGGGTTGACACCCTGGGGAGGGAAGGGGTGAAAACAATGATCAGACCAAGGCACAGCTATAACTTCAGTCTGTGAGTGTGGGTTGTCATGGAGAAAATTAAGATGCTATTTTTCCCATCCTGCAGACAGGCCAGTCAGGGGACACACTTCACCTGGAAACATTTCGCAGATTCTTACTGACACTGGTTCCTCTCCCAAAGTCCAAACACTTCTTCTGGTCAACACTTATATTTACGCCATAGTTTTAAAGGCCAAGATCTCAGTTCAAAGTGGTGCGAAACTGCCAGTTTTTCCCTTGGACTTAAGGCAAAGCAACCTTTTCCGCACTTGGGCAAAGGTGCTTGTCTTCAGTGATGAGGCTGAGAGGTTTGTGCTTGAAACATTCTTGGTAATACAACTTCAAGATGCTTGGCACTGCTGAACTCCAATGAAAGAGTCTGATGCAAGAAAACAGATTAAAGCTGCAACGTGGTTGAAGGGAACTGCAGAAATTGGACTGAAGATGAGATTTGGCCTCTACCACTGAACATTCGTGAGGCCAAACATGATATGGAAACTGTTTCAGTACTCCACAGAATCAACATGCCAGGGAGCCTGAACAGCTTAATTTATCACTGTTCCACTGCTGGTGTTTGTCTTTACATGGGGTTATAACTTTTTCCATTAAATTCCATGTCTGACTCAGTCCCTATTGATTTCTAAGGATGCAGGAAGGTGTTTATAACCAAATCTGTGTATGGTTCCTTTTTGAAAAGAGGGCTGTATGCTTAAAATCCTTCTGACCAAGAACGTAAGAGTTTGACTGTTATTCTGAAGCCATTGAGGGTAAATGGAAAATTGATTGTTGCATATAGGTGTGGTGAAGATTAAAAATACTGTCTTTAGTATAGAAAAGTGTCTGTGGCAGTACCCTAACTTTACAAATAAGGAGAGAATTATGGGAAACTTGAGCCTCTTTGATATCACAGAACAAAATAGTAACTGTTTCTTCACTCTCCATCTCCATCTGATTCATTGATCTTAGTGTTCTCAGAGTGCTTCTTTGAAGTAGCCCAAACACCACTCGCTAGAAGAGCTTTCCGCTGTATTTTTCCCATGAATTTATTGAAGGTTGTTCAAAAAAAGATTTCACACATATACGCTTATTTTCATATGGAAATCTTTAACTCATGAAGTGAAGACAACTCTTTGGTCTCATATCCAATATTTGTCCTAGTTACACAGTTTTAAAGAGATTATACTGATTTTCACCACTGAACAAAGAGCACATTAGTATTGCAAGCAGTCGTTTTCCATCCAGCTAAGCTTTCTTTGGAATGTAGCTGTCAATTTTTCCTTTTTCAGACCCTGAAGGAAGTATCCACATTTATTCAAAATAACCAATCCAAACTCTTGGACTCCTCAGAGCAAAATAAGCCAGAAGGTGGAGTTGCAACTGTAATTATGATCTCTTTAGTGCCTGAGGACAATGTCTTTAGTTAACTAGATGCATTCCACTGCTACTAATGCCGTCTGTTCATGTTTTAAAATGTTTGTTTTGTCCTATCTAGACATAGCTTTCAATGCTATTGACAAATACCAGCAATGTGTGCAGCCAATAAACATATGAAAAGAATCACTGAAAATATATCTTTCTTATTGGCCGAACATCAGGTTCAAAGACTCTGTTTCATAAACTATTAGCTATTCTCTTATTTGACATAAATATGATAAATGTAATGCTTATCATACCGCACTGATAGTTTTTGAATTGTTTTAGAATAGTGTATACGTGCCTGACATAGAATTAATCTGATCAATCTTCCATATGCAAATACCTAAATTACAGAGATCAGGGAATCATAGAGAGCAGAGAAAAAGCAAAGCTTTGTGCACTTAAAGCTATAAGCAGTTTGTTCTGAGAAGAAAGTATAGAAACATTGCAAAGCTACAACTCCATGAGAACACTTTACTGCCATAGGCTCTCCAGTTTTTGCACAGTGGTACCTGATGAGAGACTGCTTTTAGCTTCACTTGCAATTAAAACTATTCCAACATTCTTTGCCACAAGTAAATATTACTCGAGGTGGAAAGGAGCTTTAAGACTGTGAGCTGAGAAACACAGTGCAGTGTAACTATGCCTGCCCTTAGTCTTTACCTTTTTAGTTTGAAATGCTTGGGGAATTTTTTCCACAGGGGGGAAAGCTCTTTCTGACATTATACACTGCAATTTCCTATCAAAATGTGATTAGCAGAGCCAAAAATTACTTGCTCAAATACCATAAAAATTAGCACTTTTTTGAAATGTGAGAACATGGTCTTGTTGCAGGCATTCAGAAATGATACTTAATTGTCAGGATTTTTTTGCTGTCATTTATTTATTTTCCTTTGACAAAAGCTCATGCCACAGATCTGAGATAAGCTGTGCTGTTGTAAAACTAGCGCGAAAGCTTGCCTACAATAAAGGAACTGAGAATTGTAAATTATTTAAACAACTATGAAACAATTTTGTAATTCTGTTATACTACAAGTTACTCAGCTGTTCCAAAATCTCAGAGGCTGTGTGTGTGGATACACATGTGTGCATGCATCTGTGTGTGCGGGTTGTATCTATAAGGAATTTTCATGGCAGTGGATTTTTTTAATTTACAGTCACATACCTCAAAAAAGCTAATGCAGGTGTCTGTCCTTTGTGCTACGTGAAAAGAGCAATTTAGTTCCTTGAGGAGTAGGAGAGTGAAGACAACGGAGGATGCCACTCGAATCATGCCAGAGCCCAATCAGAATGGGCTGAGCTCAACCAGAATCCGCTGTGGCACGTGTGGGTTAGGTAGCCAGCTGGTTAGATGGGGGGGTGTGCATGTGCATGTTTTACTGTCCATAAGAAATGGGAGCCAGAGAAGCCGAGGGGCCCAAAGCAGAGTGGCACGGCTCTGCAGGGAACAGCCGCGCTACAGAAGCAAGCTTGGAAACTTTGAGTAAGGAAAGTGCCTGTTGTTTGTTTCTACTGCATTCAGAGAAACAAGATTTTGAGTACACGCTTTGTAAATAAACTAAAGGCATTCCTGACTCCTATCAGTAATTTCTCCTTCTAATGGAAAAAATCCAGCAAGTTTACACTCTGTGAATAGGGGCAATAATATAAGCACAAACACAGGGTCAAGCCAAGTGCTATCCTCACTCATACTGGTACAGCCCTGCTCAAATTAGTGCAGGAAAACAGGTCCCTTGACAGAAGAGTCAGAGAGATACTTTCTCTTCTATTTAAATTTTCAAACCCAGAAAACTAAATGTAGAGGGACCAACTGTGCTCATTCTTTTGATTAGAAAGTAAGTTGTACTTCCAACAAAGGGCATACAATTTGATTTCTCTGAAAAGTTTTAATTTATGGACCAGCATTTTTCTGGTAACTCAGGCTGCTCAAATCCCTTCTTCTTCAGCCTTTCCAAATGCAAAACAGTTATCATTTTGCCATACTAGGCTGCCTCATGAAGAAGTGCGAGACCTGATTTTTTCAGACTCAAATGCTATGAGATCTTTTGGATAAAAAGTAGTGGACACTCAGTTTCTGTATAGTCAAAGCTATTTTTACATAAATGTAGGTATTTGGAAATATATATATTTTTTATATTAAAAATATATTATAGTATGTATTTTATATTACAAATAACTAGGGGAGACAAAGAAACAGTTTTTATATATGGCAAGCTTGAGTCATGCACAGTTCATGATGAGGAAGATGTAGAAAAAACCCTCAGAATAGCTGTACCTGCTGGCCACACACATATGCACATGCTTTAGGATTGGAGGTCATTTGATAGCGTATCCTCCAAATTAATGCCATATTACAGTTAAACACTAGCAGAAGCCTTGAAATTTTCTACTTTCTTTTTAAAAGTCACCTTTGAAAAATCACCTTTATTCCCATGAAAACATTGTATTTGAAGGCTTCTAACTTTTTCTCCTGAGATACTGAAATAAAAAATTGCATGTAAGGTTGAGTGTAGCCACTGACATAAACTGTGCAACATGCAGGCAGGGTTATCCCAAGTGTGTTCATGCTAACAGCCTTGTGCACCCTGATCACATCTTGCAAGAAGGCAGGAGGAGAGATATAGGACTGAACTGAACAATTTGTCCTCAAAGACTTCCACTAATGTAACCATCTCTTGTACAAGAGCAGTCCTAGTGCAAGAGTGGGGTTCCCAACCACTGCAACACAGGTAGAATTGGTAATATAGTGATAACTAGACCATGTTAAGACAGTCTTGTCAGTCTTGTCACATTCCTTTTGAAGGACCCACCTCTCTATGAGATTTCATGCTTGAGGTGTCCTGCGGGAGTAGGCCAGTGGCCAAGAAAGCGCAGTAGCCCAAATGGTGTCAAAAAATGGCTGGGAGGGAATTTGTTGGACACTGCCTCTCCAAAGCTACAGAAGCGGGAAAGGCACAACAGATGTTACCATGTGCTGGAGTGGAAAAGAAATAATGGCTGTAAGAAGGACCATGTCTTAGAAGACATTTGATCTGTTGGTATAAAGGAGGGGAGAACAATAAACCCAAATTTTAAAAATCAAGGTTCTAAAGGAAGTTGAATTAAAAGTCCAGAGAAACAACTGGACTGAAAGAATGACTGTCCTTCTGTCCTTGTGACTTCTGAGTTCCTGGCTTTTTATGTTTGAAATGGGCTTCTTATGTTTGAAAACAGGCAATAGAAGTGAAAGGCAGGAGTACAAAGCAGGAAATGCACAGTAGGTCTGCGAATAGTTAGTGCAATAGCAACTTCTACACTTCTGTTCCTGGAAGAGGTGGTCCAGAGATAAAGTATAGAGAAACCAAGGAAGCAGATTGAAGTAAAAACCTGAAAGAGACCTTTGAAAATCAGTAGGGGAGCATAAGAAGGAGTTTCCAGGGGACTTGCTAAAAAAGTGATTACACACATGGGAGAATCACAAGAAGATAGAGGAAAGACAAGAAAAGAGAGGACAGGATTGAAGGAAAAGGGTCTAATCACTGGAGAGAAGAGAGAGAAAGCTTGAAGTTGGGAAAAGCAATCCAAAAGCAGTAGGACTCAAGCTAAGGAGATGGGGGTGGGAGAGGTCTGAAAATACTTCCTAAATACAGACCTCGCTCACTCACGGGGAGTTTGCACAAATGATGAAGTGTGAGTCCAGCTACATCTCCACCTCAACACCTCCCAGCCAGCCAAAGCCTTCTTGCCTCAGCTGGGCTGACAACTGCTTCCCAGCAATGGAAGCCCCATCGCCTGCCAGGTGCCCCAGTCCCTCTTCCTCCCACCCCAGCTGCTCCCAGTCCCACTTGCTCCCCTGCATCGGCTCTGGTGCTTACCCAGCCCTGAACTAAGCCAGAGTAGAACTAACCCGACAAAGCAAATAGTTTTCCACCAGCTTAGTGTACTATTAAGCAATACTTTAAATAGCAAAGAAAATACACGGGATGACATATGGAGACACTTTCCCACAGAAGCATTAAAGGGAGTTTAGTCCAGTGCTTATTTTCAAGACATACAAGTATCTTGAAGTCTATAACCCCACCTTAACTACTGCTTGCAGTTTCAGAATACCAGATGGAGAAAAGGATGGATATACAGAGGCCAGTGTTTATTCTGAACAACAAATTTAAAAGGTTACAATATTAAAAAAAAAAAAGGTGATCCATGCAGAAGCATATTGTTTCTGCATACCTTAAAAGCTAAAGAAATTGAAATGACAAGTTCTCATCACACAGTGAAACACCTTATATTTTTAACTGAAACTGGATATACATCAAACAGATGTATTTGGTCATAGCCACAATATAACAGATCGTAACTGTGGAGACAGAAGGTCAGAAGATAGCCCTCTGCCAAAGCAAGTGTGGAAGGACTATGCCAATGAAGAAACAGGTAATATTAATGTCAAAAAACAGCAGCACAAGGCAACTTCCTATAGCCACAGGGCTGCCTGGCAGTCCCTGCAACATCTATCTGCTGTGGGATTTATGTTAGGCTTTGTACAGCATGCTGATGTAAAAAACAAAAACAAAAACAAACAAAAAACAACACAAAACAAAACAAACAAACGAACAACAAACTTTACAAGTCTTAGAAAATGCCCCAGCGAAAAAAAATGGTGTTTGGTCATACACATATGCTCAGATCAGGGGTGTAGAGCTATACATTATAAACATGAAATGATTATTAGTTTTTTTAGGGGTATAACAGTGTTAACAGTGCAAACTATTGATAATAGTAATTTGTAACATAGTTATTCCCTAAAAAAAGGATGAAAGGAATATAATGATTAATGTGTACATGTGGATGCAGCTACACACTGCAACAGTACATTTACATAGAGAGAATGGCCAAGGCATACAGGGACTCCATTTGCAGAAAGCATTTGGTGAGAGAGAACATTATACATGGAAGAAGAAATAAAAGCCGAGTGTTTCACTCTCTTGGCTCTGTTTCTATGTTTGCTCGCAGAGCAATCGCTGACTTTAGCCGAGTCCGGCTTACTGTTCAGCCTTGCCTCGGTGCTTACTGTCAGCACCTGCATTTTCCACCGTTTGCAATAGTGTCTGTTCATCAAAGTGCAGTAGGATACACACTTGAGCTCAAAAGGCCATGGTACATGTGTATCTAGCAGAAGGAGATATTTATTTGGACAGCTGGGTGACACTTGTCACTCAGCTTTCTGCTGAACGTTTTAGAAGGGCAGGCTGCCAAGGGCAGCTCTGTCATACCTGTGCCCAGGATGGGAGGGCATGACCATAACACGGTGCTGCTGACCCAGTTTGTTCAGGTTCACAGCATTTTTGTGGAGGAGGGAGACACGTGGAAGCTCTGGTCTCCCCAAGTTGCATGGCCCATGCACCTGCAGTGTGTGGGATCCCTGCCTACCTCAGTGCAGGTGACATGAAATGTACAGGCAACAGAGAGAAAGGTCCACAAAATCTGTAGGTTAGGAGAGACGGCAGTCTTGGAAGCCAAATGGCTGCTGAGGCAGGGAGGAAAGCAGAAAACAGAGCTGCCTTTCAGCAGAAAACTCTCTGGAAGGGCTGGCCAGGGATTCTGGGCAAAGACATTGCGTGCTGCTGCTGACTCTGTTTATTCTTTGTAAATAAACAGCATTGCACCAGAGAATTACCATCAATCTCACATCCAAGGGAAACACCCCAAAAGATCTTAAATGCTGCCACACCTCTCAGAACAGACTGTGACAATACAGCTGGTCCAGTTTCTAATGTCCTGAAATAATTGCAGGTATACTGGTCCTAACTGGCAGAGCTGGACGCCATCCCACCCTGTGGGCATGGGGAAAGAGCTGCCCTTTCTACAGCAGCCTGGCTCAGCAAAAAGGCCCCATGTGTAGGGTTAAAGCCCCAGTGAAAGGAGAATTGGGGGGCAGAGGATCTAAGGTAGGGATTTTGGGGTATGTCTGCTTGCACTACTCATCTCTCACACAGAAATTGTGTCATCTACCTTGTGTAGCTTTAGTATCATTAATAGTTGAACCCAACTGGAGATGTACGGCCAGGTGAAAAAGGAGAACAGGTTTATGAGATGAAAAATCTCTTTTGACAAACTTTACCTGGGAGAGAGAGGCTGAATCTCAGGTCTCATTCTGCAGGTACCCCGTGCAAGCAGTCCTTAACAACTTCTCCAGAGATCCGGTTTTGTCCATTGATTAAGGCGAGCAGGATTTTGCCAATGATAATATCATCTTTCTGTGAAGCAAAGCATATTAATTAAGTTCATGGTCTCTCCTGGCCTGGCTAGAGATGCAAGTTACTAAATTCAAAGTGATACCTGATAGCAGCTGAGGGAAGGAAAGGCAAAAGTCCCACCTCAGATCCAAACCTCAGATGGAAAGTGCACGGGCAAAATGCAATCACCCATGCTTATCCACTCTCGTTGGCATGCAGAACTCTTTGGAAAAATTATGTGGGATCTTTGTCATGAATGACAACGGCTGCTTTTACATCTTATCCCAAAAGACTCCACTAAAGATCCTGAGGAATTTCTTAAGTAACCACATATGTTGAACTGTTACTTATCTTAATGAAAAAAAGATAGTCACTTAACAGAAAGATATCCAGAGATGAGTTCACGCTATGGATTATACAATATGTAACCCCCCAAAAAAAGAGACAATCTTAATTTATACAAGCACAAATTTTCCATCTGAAAATACTAAATGTAATTGTTTTCCATCACTGAAGGAAGTCCTGGCTCCACTGAAGTCAATGGCAAAAATCCCATTGACTTCAAATGGATCAGGACTTAAACCTTTGCCTCTAAGAACATGCCGACTGATTTTTAAATTTTCTTAAAAAAAAAAAAATCAAAAGAAAAATGTGTTTGTATTTAAAAGTTTTTAAAGTTTTGATGCCAAGTTTTGTCCCAGAGTGAATAACTTCAGCGATGATATAAATCTATCAAAATATGTTTCAAAAATGTAAAGATGAACACACCCTGAAAAAATAGCCCTGCTCTCCTCTTCTGCTCAGGTTCACTCAAAAGAATTTTGTACAGACAGTAATGTGGATAAAGGAGAAAAGATAAAACAAGCCAAATAATATCCAACCTTATGGATATAGTATGCAATTTCAAAGTAGGCAACTTATTGTAGTCCTAGGTATTTAATAGCAAAAATATTAATTTCCCCAGCTTCAATTTTGTTGAGATGTCAAATATTCAGGAAATAACATTAAACTATTTAAATTACTTTACATCAAGTTAAATGAATTAATTACAGGTAGTTAATCTGAAAAAAATAAAAACCACATACCTTTTCCATTTCATTTAATGTCTTGTGTAATACAAGAAAGTTTGCAGACTAAAGGTCAGTCTATCACTGTGTCCTGTCTTCAGCAATTTTTAGCAGCATTTGTTTAAGGATGAAGTATAAAGCCAGGTTGATGTGGAAGCATCAGGTCAACATCTTCTAAAATGCAGTAGATGCAGAGTTCATAAAAAGATTTTATTTTTTCTACAAATTAATTTGAGATTTTCTAAATCAGTTCTGTATCTGACCATATTGTCTTGTGGAGATAAATGAACTAACGCTGTTGTTTGGTGTTATTGTAGATCACATTGAAACTTCTGCTTAAATAAAACATTTGTATCCTTCCCACTTTAATCTTAATTTGTTAATAGTAATGTTAGTGAAGAAAACTTTCTTCTCTACTTTCTTATTTAAGTAGAGAAACA
This sequence comes from Streptopelia decaocto, assembly GCF_964273445.1. Classification (NCBI taxonomy): domain Eukaryota; kingdom Metazoa; phylum Chordata; class Aves; order Columbiformes; family Columbidae; genus Streptopelia; species Streptopelia decaocto. The sequence continues at coordinate 23,499,580 of NC_138655.1, forward strand.
GCTGGTGTCTTTTGACTCTGTTTGAAAATTAACCAAGCTCCTAAACTCGAAATAATACCCAAACTAAACAAGTTCTGCAGTTTTCCCAGATGCATTAGCAGAACTTATTGATCAGTGCAATGATAGTATGACACGGTGATGATACAATTTTGCTATATTAGTTACAGTGATACCAAAGGGAAAAATAAAAAATAAAAAATAAAAAAGCACTCAATGCTGCAGAATGTTGTAGAAACTATTTCTCTACTTTCTGATTATGATTAAATCTTGGTGTGCTTTGAAATCCCTAATGTGTAATGCGAACCAGGATTTGGGGTGTTAGGAATGCATCCCCACCCTTCTTCCAAATGCTCTGTAAATTATCATCTGCAGACCCCAAATCCTTGAGTGGAGGGGGGAAGGAAGGCGAGGGAGGAAGGAGCGGGAGCAGGAGAGGGAGGGAGAGAGAAGAGAGAGATTAGAAGCACTTTTCACCTCTTGGTCCCGTCATTGTGCTCAGCGCCGAGCTCCGTGCTTCGCATCCAGTGTTATCGTTAGGCCTGATTCAAAGGAAGTGAAATAGTCTACTGAGAAAACAGTGGAAAAAGTAAAGGTCCTGAAGAAGTAAGTGCTGCATGTTGAAACGTATGCATGTCACACCCCATTTGTCTTTCATATTGAAGAATAAAGCAGCCTGTCCCGCAGCAGTTATTATACACCATATTCTTTATTTTAAAAATGCAAGAAATTTGGCACAAAGAACAAAAAAATCAACTGATGAAAAGCATTTATGTCATGGTTTAAATTAAGACCTTTGTAATGCAAGAATTACATCAGCAGTGGGCTTAGCTTAATGAAAATAAGACAGTGTTTTTAAAGACCACGAAGGAACAAATCCTCTCTGCTTTCTGAAAGAGAGAAAAGGCAGATATAGATAAATAGATAATTTTAAGCTGAAATCAGAGCAAATCACACTTTGCTACCTTCAGGAATTACTGAACTTTTTATTCCACTGACAAGTCTGGGTCAACGAAGTCAAGCAAGAAGTTATTTTATATTCACATGTGGATTTTAAACATATTCAGGGAATATTAGGTATTACAAAGTCTCTTCGATATTCTCATTGCTTGAACTTCTGGCTAAGATTAATTGAAATTTTAGATTTTCCTCTCTTTTGATGTGTTTTTGGTTTTGGGTCCACCTAACGAGAACTAAAAGTTCTCGTTCTCTTGTTCTACTATATCAACTTTTAAAAATGTTTATTAGCATATTAAAGATTTGATGAAAAAATAATTTTGAATGAGAAGGAATTAATTAGTGTGAGCCATTTGTGGCTACTAGCAATGATGTAGTAATGATCTGATTAATGTTAAAATATATGGGCAGAGGTAGAAAAGGGGAAGTGGAGCCCCTTTGATATGTATTGTTTCATATACGCTTTTTTCATCTATTCTTTGTGCATTTTTAATCTTTATTGATCTACTGAATGTTTTATGAGAATATAAGCAGTAATTTTCTGACAAGAATGGAACATGGTAAAGCAAGGCAAAATAGTGATTTCTAGTGGGGATGAGTATAGAACTCAAAATCTAGACAGAAAACATTCTACTGTAGTATGGTGAGTACAATTATATTATTTTAATATTTCTTTACTGCAATTATGTAACAGAAAACTGCAAAGCGATTGGATCACCGCCATGTTTTGCTATTTCTGATGACAAATGCAACTGTTTTAGTCACAAAACATCACATATTTTGGGGGGTTATTGCATATGTGTTCAAATATACACGTGTTATTTACTCTATATAAAAAACAGAGAGAACTAACAAAAGCTGGTTTTAGTTATATCAGTCTTCCGGGGGGGAAAAAGTCACAGTATTTTGCATTACTCTGTTTATTTTCATACATGAACTAATCATGAAGTAATCATCCATTTTCTGCTAAACAAAGTTGTCTTAAACGTTTGTGGATGTAAATAAATGAGATGGGCACGCACAGCACAGAATGCACACCAATATGTTTTATAAGAATGTTTTATAAATATAGTATTTCTGAACAATGTGATCAAGCTACTGCCAATATTTGAGATGATGATGTATACTAACACATTGCTAATCAATCTGGCTTAAAGATTTTCTGAATTAATTATGGAGAATAAATTATTTCTGATCTGGTTAAAAACTAGCTATTCAAATCCTGAAAGATCCTTCATCTTAACAAAATGTCTTGATGTGTCCATTGGGATTTCAAGGAAGATAGCCCATTCTGTGACAAAACAAGACTTGCCCTCTGTGCCTACACGCACTCTCAGTAACGAAAGGATGACCAGCAGAGATTTTCTAAAAAACAAAAACAAACAAAAAACACAACAAAACACAGTGGTTTAGAAAACCATTATTATCTTCCATTTTCAGAGATTTCTGGTATCTGTTTCAGTTTTCTTTTGAACAAGTGCAGAAAACAATTGAATTTCAGTTTCTACTTCCTTTGGGCTGTGGGAATGAAAGAGTGAAGGGAAGGGATTCAGAAAGATGGGGCCTGATTCCATACCCAGAGCAGATCAGCAACCACCGCTGGTGTCGATGAGACCTGCTTGAGAGCAGCAGCTGCAGGACTGGCAGGATACTAAAGGTGACCTAGTGTACAAAACGGAAAAGAGATAAGGGTATTGGAGTTGCTGCTCCTTTTATTTGCACACACATACGCAAGTTTCTTATCAATCAAATATAAATCTTCCTCTCTCAATTGCTGTTTCTCAGGGACGACTAAGAAGGCTGTTAGAAGTTTGCCCAACCCTTGAAAAATAGCAGACAATACACAATGTTTACCAAGAAATCCCTCCCTCTAAGTATTGTTTTCAAGGATTTTTGGTAGGAGCTAAACAAAACAATTTCAAGCTAAGTTGAAAAAAGTTGCTTTTCTTCTAAGAATTCTTTGCCCCCTTGATTTCTGTCATGTCGTGTCCAATATCTTCTACTTCCATCATCTCTAATATCCACACTCCCCAGGAAATAAAGAGGGTAGTACCTACCCTCCCAGCAGCAAAAAAGGAAAAATATGCCAGAATTCCTTCATATATGATTCAGGAGAAATCCAGGCAACAGACAAAAAATACCCTAATGTCTAAACCACTCTGCATTTCACAGATCACTTCAAACAAAAGCCAATACCAGCATCGACGTTCTCTGACGGGGTGGTGGTTGTCTGCTGGGGGGGCAGTGGGTGCCAGAGCCTGGGGTGAGAGGCGGAGAAGTTCAGTCCCCGGCCAGGATTTCTTCCCTCATTGTGCTGAAGTGCGTTTGCACGCTGCCCGGGTGCTATGGCACTTAACTTCTTCAAAATACAATAAATAAATGGAGCGAACTTTCTTATTGGGATAACTGCTACTTCTGTTTTGCCAGAGGACTTGACAGATGCTGCTAATGAAAGGATAACATTTTTTTTTCACCCTAACACTGGTAGGTGGTTTGAGTAGGAATCTGCTCTCCTGCCTTGCTGAAGTTTCTGAGCTTTTGAAACACTTCCCTGGGCAGAAAGGGCACCAACACGAATCGCATTTGTGCCAAGAGATGTTTTCACGTGGGCAAGGTTCTGACAGCTGAGATTGCCAGGCGGGATCCTGAGTGAGATGTTTTGTGCTATTGTTTATGAAACAAATATTCCTCCTGATGCACTAAGTCGAAACAGCAGATCTTAAAATGTGGTCGACAAAGCATGATTTCTGAAGAGTTGGCTACTCACCTGGTACTAAATTCCATCCTTCTGCTAACTATTAAATTGTATTAGACACAGACAAAAGGCCATTAAAGATTTTACTTATATTAATATTCTTAATATTAATTTTCCATGTCAGCAAGGGTTCTCATTACCACAAATATGTTATGCAACTGTGGGCTGCACGGCTAGATCTGCATTGCAACTGCTGTCTATTAAGGTATGAGCCACAGCATGAAAATATTAGAGAATGTCTGCATTAAAAAATTAATATCTCCTGTGTAAAGCAGATTTATATTAATAGGGATCCTCAAACTAAAGTGTTTTGGGAAAACAAGCCATCCCAAAGAAGCTTGATGTGGAGCTAATGTTCGCAGGGCCTGGTCTTTGCAAATGTGTGTGCTCATAGTTTTATTCGTGACAGAAGCCGTACAGAGTTTAAGGGCTCGTTCTGTCAGATGATACTCATCCGTGTCCGCAAAATGGCTGCACAGGCGGTCCTACAAGTCTTAAAGACCGCACTTTGGTACGAGATCGGGGAAGGACCTCATGAGCATAGGTTATTTGAACACATTCAAGTTTTTCTGTTGCCATAGCTTTGGACTTCAAAGTTTTGAAGATTATTTGCAGTTAATGTAACTATGTTAGAAGCTATCACAAGAATTCTGCCCATGCTATAAAAAAAAAAAAAAACACTAGTAAGTACTATCTTGACTTTAGAGCCTGATAGCCGCCCACTTTGGGAATGAATGGTTGGCATCTACCTTCCCCAACTGGATGGTCGAATTACTATAAACGATAATTAGCAAATTAAAACTTAAATAGTCTTCCTGCTTGTTTGAAAGGGGCAAATTGGTTATAGATGCATTTTTCTAATGCTAAACTAAATTTTATTGCATCATAGATGTGTGAACTTCTTTTCCATAGAAAAAGAAAAGTCAAACTTTACTCTCCTCAGCATTTAAATCTGAGCTTCATACACAGACACACAGTTATACAGAAGAGAATTTTTGCCCTTCCAGCTCCAGTGATCTCAATCTTTTCATTTGTAATTGTCCTGACACATTCATGCTTCCATTTATTTTAATTGTTTAGGATTGTGACTCTTATTTAGAAATTGGAGCACTTGGACTAATTCAAAAGTGCTTTCTGAAAGAAATATTCTTTTACACAGCATTTTGTAACACCACTCTTGTAACATATTACAAATTGGTGGTGTTAGACCACCATAACAGAGACTACCATTTCCCTGCTCTGCCCTTCTGAAATGTTTACTTTATCCTACCAAAAAAAAAAAAATCTAATTAAGCCACACGATGCCTAAATAAGTGTTAGTTTCCTTGGGTTGCTAACAAGAATAGTGAGACACAGATGGGTTAAATGACTTGTTAAAAGCCACACAGTAGCTGCATTTTTATTATAAGGGTTAGCTCAAAGGGTAGCTTCACTGATTTAAAATGTGAACAAAGGAAAGAGAATCCATATGAAAAACAAATGAAAAAAATTCACCCTCTGTGGACAAATTTCTGCTGAAAAGGATATGCACAGTGATCAAAGCAAAGTTTAAAGAATGAGCGTCTGGGAAAAAAAAATAATAAAAAGCAACAACAACCAAAAAACTTTAAAAGATGTTTTACTTATAATAATGCAGTTATCCAAATGTCAGTGAATTTGATCAAAGCTGATCTACAGAGCTCAGGTTTAGCATTAGGTGAGTCATTTTCTTTTATTAGTGATGCTTTTTCATTCAAATGGGTAAAAAGGTGAGAGTTTGGATATGTTGAAGGTTTCATTGGCTTACAGTAGGGACAGACAAATGAGGCCCACCTAGTTTTACAATCTGGCCCACAGCTACTTTGTTTTTAATAAAATGCAGCATATTGAAAGGGCATGTCTCAACATGTCTTGACCCATCCAAACTGGATCAAGATGGAGAGCCCCATATTGAAACCAGTCTGCACCCAGGATTGGGCCTGTTGTCCCCAGGGAGCAGGGAGGGTCCCTGCCTCACCAGGGCAGGGAGAAACCAGCCAGCCTTGCTCCTCCAGCCACGTATCCACCCCTCTCCTGGCCATGGGATCTGGCTCCTTTGAGGGGAAACGTATTTTCAGGCTCCAGTGCTGCAGGGGGTCCTGGGGCTTCACTTAACCACCTTGACCAGCCTTCGTACTTTCACAGCATGTTTAAATTACCGGAGGACACAGTGTTGAAACCAGGGTGGTGTTAGGTCCTTATAGGCAGTTTACAAAGCCCATATGATTTTGGGGCAGGGGGTCTTGTCCCCACCTCTACTCCTACCCACAGGTGTATGAGGACAGTCCCTGGGTCTCCCCAAGGAGAAGGAATAATGTACCAGTTGAAAACTCAATTTCTCCTCTCATGGCTGCTGAACGTCATCTATCATTACCACAAGGGGCATTTCAGGGTGCCTCTACTGCTGCCTAGCAGAGGAGACCCCTGAAAACTAGGTTTTAAAAGAAAGGCAGCTTCCTAACCCTCTTTATTGTGACTGGGACACTGCAATGTGCTTGGGGATTTGCTGGGATGCTTAGACAGCTACCTGTATGACAGTAGGATGGCAGGTTCTTGGCAGTCACTGGGAGGTTGTTACTACAACAAGGCCCTGATCCTCCATTGATCTTGATGCTGTTAGAAAAAAACATATTAAAAGCAGTGTCAAAGTTCAGAGCTTGGAGAGCTGCTACTTTTCACAGCTTGCAACTGAAACTGTGTAAGTGCACTTTACAGCACATTCTCTCATCTGCAATTTCCTGTTGCTGAAACCTGAAGAATTTCAGTCAAACCAGGTTGCTGCCTGCAAGTGTCTGTGGGGCAAAGGCCATTGAGCAGGGAAGCTCCCATGCCATTTCCTCACCTGAGTCCGGACTTCACCATGGGGCTTTTAGGGAAATTAAGCTGTGATGCCCCAGAGATTAGGGAGACAACCAATCAACTGCAGGACAAGGTAAGTGTCAGCCTACAGTATGGCTGCACTTGGGTGGCAAGTGTCCACCTGCACTCTCTTACCCGGTAGTACATTGTAGCCAAAGACAGGTATCTCATCCCTAGTGACTTGTAGGAGAGGGAGTGAATTTTCTTTTGTGAGAGAGTTAAGGAGTACGTAAGAGCAGTTTCTTGGTGGTAGCTGAGATGCTGAACTTTCACACCACCTGTTTTCCCTGCAGTAACTTGTTCATCTGCCTGTATCCTCACTTCCCAGTTGAAAACCCTGTTGAAGTGAACAAACTAGTGTAGGGCTAGACTTCAGCAAAGGCAGAGAGGTCCCTACAGCCCTCACTCCTGCACCGTAATCCCAGGTCATTTGGATTTACTGGGTGATTTTAAGGAACAGAACTGCATGTGCCCCCAGCAAGAACAGGACTGTGTGACTGGATCTCAGTTTAATTTTTTGTTAAAATATTTGTGAGTCTAGAGTTTGTGAGGTTTTTTAACTAGGCAAACAAGACTCAGAAACCTGTGAGTTTCCCACAGTTGAACTACTGAAAAACTGTTAGGTAATTTTTCATTTTTTTAATGGGAGTTTGAAAATATGAATCATGGTTGTAGGCTGGCAAGAACATGACATGTGATGGTATGAGCTGCCATATGCCTCTTCATGCCATATGCCTCTTGATTGCAAGACCCGCTTCTCCATGAAATAAAACTGGAGGCTAATGGGTGCACGACAGAAGAAGACGGGAAGGATTTGACCTGTTCACTTAGATTCATTCTGTCATCCATGTAGCTGAAATTCCCTCAAAGGCTTCCTTGCTTTCCTAGCGTTTCTCTGTTGCAGTCGCGCCCATGCATCTCCAGGACAGGATCAAGCCATCATTTCCACTGTGGAGTGGGAAAAGGAGGTCACAATGTGGAAACAAGAGGCAGAGTCATGGGGTACTTACGTGGTTAAATGATTCACCCCAGCAGAACCAGCTCCTGGACTAAATCAGGGCCGGGTTTACATCGTACCCAGCCAGACGGTCTTGAAAGGGCTCTGAAGGCCAGGACACCCTGCAGGCAGGAGCATCCCATTTGCATTGCCCTTGCTGGCAGCCTGAGCATGCCTGGGGCTGGAGCTGCCCATGGGTCCCATCTGCCATCACGGCTGAGCCTCAGGGCCTTCCAGAAGGCCCCTGAGGGTTTGCCTTCCCGCCACCCTGCTCGTCATTCTGACACACAGGCAGACAGGGTAGTGCACAGCCAGCACAGCACGGGGAGCCGCAGGGTTCCACTGGAACTATTAATCAAGTATTAATTAGGGCTATCCCCAGGACTGGCTTCAAGGGCACTGCAGCAGGCAGCCTGTGACCATAGGTGGTGCTAAGCTGTTCCCTCACAGGAGCTTTGGTCCTTTTCCTTCTGACGCACTGAGCATCACTGCCCAGCTTAGCCCAGCGGGGCCCATGGGAGGCGGGGAGGAGAGGCTGCCTCCACGGCCTGGGAGCATTCACTGCGCTTGCTGACTGCAAGCCCCAGATTAACATAATCCAGCTGTCTGCCTGTGTTTATCAAGGCAGAGTTTACAAGGTTTAAATAAAAGGACTGTGATACAGCAACAAAAGAACCTAAAGCATGTAACTTCTGTAGAAGATATCAAGCCCAGAACAGCCGTACTTGTTTCACGCAGAGACTCAAGTGCGAGCTCTCCCCGTGTGCTCAGTGTGGCACGTGGAGCACAGGCTGCTTTGAACATGGGCAAACTTGCATTAACATGATGGGAAGGAGCAGCTACATTCTAGTGCACCAGTGATCCATGCAAAATGGGTCACCGGGAGATTTAGAAACTGTACCTTTCACTCCCAGCCAGAGAGATACATCAAGGCATGCTGACATGAAACATGACTGACACACCTTGAGGCATCTTCAGTGCACTGAGTGGTAGTGACGCCAAAAGATGTCAGCTGGCAATATCAGAGACAATGCCTTGTAAATAATCTCTGAGGGAAAAAAAAAAAAAAAAATTTACTTCCTCTTACGCTTGATAAAAGAAAAGCAATCAATCAACCAACCTCCCTTCCCCAGACAAACAAATGGATGTCCAAAATGCCCTAGCATGTAGGAAAGGCCTCCTGAGCGTGCAGTGAGGGAGCCGCAGGTCAGGGTGCTGCCGGAAGAGTGAGGCTCTCTCAGCGCTGCCTGCAGCCAGGCAGGTTCCCTGCAGATCTGCGCAGGGAAGGTGAAGTTTGCTCCTTACAAAGCCAGAAGTCCAGGGTATTTCTGCAGGACAGAAAGCCGAAAGAGCTGGGGTTTGTAATCTTCCATCCGCAGCCCTCAGCCCTGTGAGGCGATGGAGCCACTCTCTGGATCCTACGAGAATTTCAGGGAAGCGAAAGTCCTGCTGCTCCCCTTCTCCTGCTGAGAGGAGGCTGGTGGCAGATGGACCCCCAAGGCCTGGAGATTCGCTCAGCTGCTCCCAAGCAGCCTGAGGACTCCTCAGCACCCTCCTTGACCCCCTTTCACTGTGGCCCTGATGGAGCTGCCAGTAGGACAGCTTGTGGGAGTGCTCCCCCAGCTCCCAAAATCCCAACCAGCCCTGTGCCAGCTGCCATGCCTGGCTGCTGGGGCTGGCAGTAGCCTGAAGCCAGGAGAGGCGCCTCCTACAACCAGCATAGCTAGATCTGAGAGTAGACGTCTGTCCATCCCCTGGGGCCACTGCACCTTGCAGCAACATGCGGGCTCTCCTGAGGCTGTGCCACCCCTGTGCCCACCTGTACCCCTGCCTGCCTGTCTGCTGGGGATGTGACCTGTCTGTGCCCGCCGGTACAGCTGTGTCGGCAGGGCCCTGCTGGGTAGACCACTCACTCTCAGGCTGAGCTCGGTGTTTTCCATCTCAGTAAATTTTTAAATAAGTTTTTAAAGTCAATCTGCACTGCAAAGTTTTGCCCCAGTGCTGATGGAAGAAGAAGTCTCCCCAGGGAAGGCGGCCGTGTGTGGCTCCAGCTCGGCCATGAAAGTGTGAGGCCACTGCGCTGGGGAGTAAAGGCTTTTGGGTCCTGCTCCACCCAGCATAAATTCACCAGCGGTGTTTGAAAGTCACATCTGGGAAAGGCTGCTCAGGGTTACAAGGCAAGCTTGGAGGAGGGGGAGCAACTTACACCTTGCATTGCCTTAATTCTGCAGGTTTAGAAGAAGATGTTTAGTGTTTTCAGCATTAATATTTTTGCATCTCTTGTTTACTAGACTAGAAACTTCTAGAGAAAGTTTCACAAACAGCTGCATCTGGATTTTTGAAAATAGAGGTAAAAATGAATGTTTTATACAGATGTTATGCCTTTATTTTGAACATAAATAAATATTTTAAAATCTAAGTATTTGTCTCTTTAATAACTCCAACAAAAATAACATCTTGGCTAGTGGCTCTGCTATTTTTGCCATAATTACACCATTATAAATAGGAAAAAGAACTAATAAAAGCTTCCATAATTTGGAAGGAAAAGAGATGCTGTGAGGAGGGAAAGAGACACAGTACAATATTAATATAAAAGCAACGTATAACTAAATCAATGTGTAATGTAGCTTGTTGAACAAAGCCACCCTCCCACACATAAAGGACAATCTGCAGATACAATATACAACGCAGAGAATGATTAGAGGCTTTGAACCACCAGCGCAGTTCCACTGACTAACTGCAAACTCAGTCTTGAAATTTTGGAGCTGGTACATTTTTCTCCTCATTCACCTGAAAGCGTGGCTGCCACCAGCCAGCTGCACCACCAATCCTGATCCTCCTGGGACCACGCTGCTGGCTTTGTGCCAGACCTGGCATGCTTAAAATGGTCTGAGAGCATTTATGGCACCAGCATTGATGCCTCCAGAGTGTCATGTGGACACGGCATCAATTAATGGAAACAGCAAGGAAGGACCGGCAGTGTGTGAGAAGTCCCAGGCAGGGAAAATGAGCTCTGGGTCAGTGAAGAGAGAGGAGCTCATATGGGCTGGTGGCTGCAGGGCAGATCAAAGCAACAAGTAGAAGTTGGGGTGGTTCAAAAAGAGGGAGCTAAAAAGTCTGAGTGAGGGCATTTGCTTAGGAAAAGAGAGGTTTAAACACAGAGTGAGACAAGGGAAGGCAAAAAAGAAACCAGGAGGACTAAAGTAGGGAAGGAGATGGAGGGGAGCCTCGGCAGGAGGCAGGGTATTGTACAGGATGAGCCCAGGGTGAAAGAAACGGCTCCTGAAGTGAACATCCAGAAGTAGAGCAGTGAGAAGAAAGGAAGAGGAAAAAGGAAAGAGGGGTGAGGGCAAAGTTCAATAAATAATGGATTTTCATGTTTTACTCAAGTGGTTTGGATTTATTCAAATAGTGGGACACTTGGCACCAGCCCTTAACCCCAGCCAGGCATGGCTGTGCCACATTCCTGGGTCGCTGCTGGACTGTTTCCCATTTAGACCTGTGCTGTGCCAGCTCCTGAGGTGGGACCTGTACAAAGTCGGGCTTTGCCAGCAAAGCTACACTGGTGTGCTGGTCTGTAATAGCATGGCGTGCTGTTGCTATGTAATAGATGACCTCATAGAAAAGCATCATGCACACATAGCTGGGCTGAGCCGTTCTGCCATCGGCTGCCGACAACATCCATTTCAGCAACTAATGTACGAAGAGCTCAGTTTTGAGATGCAACCTAAAGGACTCTGATTTTTTAAATCTGATTTCCACCCCACACCCCCCAAAATGGAGATTATAGCCAGAGCATTTCTTATTATCTGCTGTTTTTTCTCCCCTGCATGTAGCACAGATAGTCCTTCTCCCGCCTGCCCCATTGCACAGCTGCTGCCTGTTACACAGCAAAAGGTTCAGAATGAATGGTGCCAGCACAGAATAAAAAAAAGCAGTGTCCCCCCCGCCCCCCGACAAAAAAAAAAAGCAAGGGGAGAAAGAGGAACACAGGGAAGCAGGAGGCAGGTGGTCTGGGAAACTCCAGGAAACTGCAGAAGCGCAGAGCTGTGTGTTGTGACTGGGCTGCCGAGGCAAGGAGGATACTTCACACAGACACAAACGGCAGTCACAGGAATATTAGTGTATTTAGTGTTTGCATTGTGAAAGTCAGGATGGCACTTTATGGCTATAAAAAGCCTAGCCCTGACCAAAAGACAGCTTTACAGAACTTGTTTCTCTTCCCAACAGGTCTAATATGAACAAACTGTATGTGTATTTTAACATGTTCTTTATAGCTGTCTCTGAAATTTCCCAGGGAGCGGTGGTCTTTTAAAAGTGAATGGAGTGTGTCAGTGCCATAGGCAAGTATATTGATATTAACGAGAAATACTAAATCATCTTCTGACATTTTAAGATGATAGCTACTGGTTTAAATTCAAGAAACAGTCCAGGGACCAACTATTAGAGATACTTGTCACTGCCTCTCTTCAGCAATTTGGGCTTTATTCTGGCCACTGAACTTCTGAATTCCTCAGAAGATAAATTTATAGTCTGTGTCTGCTCAGGGAGAAGATTATTAAACAAGCAACCTCAAAAAAATAAATAAAACTTTAGCTATATGCAATCGTTATAATTTAGTCCTTTGATATCGTTCAGCTGATTAAGTTCTTTCCAAACATACTGCACATAGAACTTGGCCTAGGAGGAGCGGACTAAGCCCATATGTATCCTGACAGGGGTGTTTACTCAAATGGAGTTATCCCAGCCTTGCCATGCATACTTGGGGACGCAAAAAGGCCTGGGGACAGGAACTTGGAGAACAATAAGGACAGAGAAACTTAGAGGAAATAACCTACTGGGAGAACGGGAGTGCACTGGGAATAGAAAAATCAGTCAAACAGGAAGAAATCAAATATTGGGAAGATGCCCATGGAGGGGGAGTGAGAGATACCCATGGAGTGAGGTTTGGAGAGGAGCAGCGTGGAGAGAAGTTTGGAGAGGGAGGACAGGAGCTGCCAGCACAGGGAGGAGGAAGGCAGTCCCAGGGGCACAGCACTCCAGTGAGGGGGTCACAGAGGATGAAAAGGAAAAGAGCAGACGGCCCTTAAATAAACTGTGACTAGGGAGGCTGTTCTCCACTCACCAGACCAACATTTCTGGCTGCGGAAATATTTATTTTCCTCCCCATCTTGCTAGACAGGAGCAGATGGAGAGATAGGCCTTGACCACTTAAGCAATTCTGGCTGAGTTTGAGCCTGCCATGCCTGTCCCATCAGTGGAAACTCACCTGGCTGCCTGGACCTGGGGCAGAGCAGGGCTGGCTCAGGGGTCCCTGGCCCTGGAGTGGGCACAGTAGCTCTCTGCAGAGGCAGCAGATAGCAATAACAAGCAGCTGCCGGCAGCAGTCCAGCCCTTTCTGCACTGATGGCCCAACCACAGCCCAGGCAGACGCTGCTGGTTTTGACTTGCTACTCATTGACAGGGTTCAGGCAATGTAGTTCCCTGCCACAGGACCAGTGAGGGTCAGGGACTGGGAGAATGCAGCCACCCAAGCCCTGTCAGCACCTGCTCCCTGTAGGCCTGGTGAGACTGGACAGATCATCCCAGAGCCCTGACACCCTCCCAAGTGGAGCCCAGGAGTGGAGCCCTCCCCACTGAGCTGGGTGCAGGAGGATTGATCCCCCACCGAGACAGGGCTCCCTGGTTTGGGGACAAAGATTTCTTCCTGCTGTTCTAGCCTGGTCCTGAGTTTGGGACAGGTAGGGCAGGATAGGTGTGCCTAGCCTGAAAATAACAACTTTTGGGCACCCACATTACCAAAGACATTGCAGGGAGAGTGCGGGGAGTGACAAAAGCTGTGGAGTGGCAGAAGTGGGGTTTTCACATCCACGCCACCCTGGAACACATCAGGGAAAATGCCTCAGCGTTGGCACCAGGCCTTCCCAGTGGGGATCAGAGGCACTAGTGAGGGGCTCCCAAGGGTGGTAATGGAGGGAAGAACAGGTGTCTGTGCCACCACCCTGCTACCTGCATACTGGGCACAGGCAATGAGCATGCAGCCCAAGGCATGGAGACACCGGGCTACCAAGAGTCACCTCCATGTGGGGTGACTGGGGGTTTATAGAGGCGGTGAGGGAAGGAGAGAGAGAGAAGGGGGTGCCCGAGGTGGGGTGAGGGTCTCCCGGGAGGGAGGAACGGCCCCTTTCCTCGTCTCCACTCCGTCCGATCCCCCGGACGTGACCTGTGCCCGGCAGCGGGCGGCTCCCGCGGGCGCGGCGCGGATGGAGCCGGGGGAGCCGGGGCGGGGGGGTCTCCGCTGCCAGCGCCGCCGCGGGCCCGGGCTGGGCAGCGCCGCCACCCCGCGAGGGGCCCGCGGGTCCCTCGGCTGAGCCCCGGGGCAGGGGGCGGTATTTGCGCCTCGCTGTTTGCTTCCAGAGCTGCCGGGAATTAATCGTCTTCTGCAGGATAAAGTCCCTGTCTACGCGGGTGAATTGCCCGTGTCCAAAGTCTACTGGTAGGAGGCTGTCTGCGGCAATCTCCGCGAGAGGGATGACTTTTACAATATATGGGCTGATTGCAAATAAGTTACTAATAAGCCGCTTTGGCGTAAGAACGGCTCTGTGCATTATTTCCTAAGATCTGTTTATTTGCAAGTATTTCTTTCTTTCTCTTCTTTAAAAAATATTTCGTTCGGGAAAATAGGAAAAAAAAAAAGTACAGAAGTTAATATTTAGACATTCACACTACTAAGTAATAGAGCTATAAACTCTCAAATACGGCACTTTCATTTTACTTAACAATAGATAACACAACAGCGACAGTGAAACAGGCCAAACAAAAGCGATCACCAAAATTGTTGTGACAGTACAATTACCCGGCTAGGAAATGTATTCAATATGCTTTACCATTGCATTGACACAGCAGGAAAAAAAAGACCAAATGTTCAGAGAATAATACAACAAGGCAGGAGGTATTTGGAAAAAAAGAAAAGGATTTATTTTGAAATACACTTTTAAGAGATACTTTGCCTCTCCGATTTGTTATCGATGTGCATCTGACACGACGATACGAAACAAACAAACGAAGAAAACCACATTCTGTACAGAGCTCTAAAATGAGCCGCGAGTATCTACAAGACGAGCTCTACGCCTGGGTGTGGGTTGGAGAGGGGCCCGATCCTGCAGTCCGCACTCCCTAAACGAGTTTCGCAGACGTGTGGTAGGAAAGCTTGGCCCCGAGTCTGCGTGTCTCCGTGTGTGTATGTTTGCGTGTCTGTGAGTTCCTACAACACAGTCCTTGAGCGAAATGGGCAAGTTGGAGCTGCCGGAGCGGGTGCGGGTCCCTGGCTGCTCTAGAAGTCCTGCCGCGGGGTGTGAGTTAGACTGTGCCGCCGTAGATCACAGTTTCGCCTGAACACTTTGCCGCACTGCTCACAGTTGTAGGGCTTGATGTCTGTATGGGTAAGAAGGTGAGTTTTCAGATTACTTCTTTGATTAAAGGTTCTTCCACATGTGGGACATTTGTGTGGAGATTCCTGTTCAGATTTGAAGCAAGCAAAGGATTAATCCTTCACAAACTACCTGGTTGAACGTATTACTGCACTTTTTGTTATCGCAACGCACAAGTTGAAATATCGGGATTCGATACAAAGCAAAAGCGATCAAGTGGACGGGAGACGGTCTACCTCGCCCGGTCCTGCCCCGAAAGGGTTATTTTATAGTTTTCGACTTGTAGCGTTTCGCTCTCCTGGGGCGCAGGGAAAGCGGCCGCATCGCCGGACTCCCACCCGGGGCTCCCGCTGCCCGCCGGCGGCCGCGGCGGTGTCGATGGGCGTGCAGGGAGCTCCGCGCCACTCCGCATCTCTCGCACCGCTCCGCGCCGCTGGGCTCGCCCGCCGCCCTGCGCCTGCCCTCGCCGACGCAGGGCTGGAGCCCTCAACGAAAAACGCCTCGAAGCGGTGGCGTGGGCAAAACCAAACCCGGGGCTCGCTCCCCGTCGCCAACTGCGTCCCCGACGGCTTTAAGCACATCACCCGCGGCCGCCGTTTTTAGGCGGGTGGGCCGCGGATGTAACCGCGGACGCTTCCCTCTCCCACGGAAGGACGGAGCCGTCAAGGGCCGGAGCCCCTCGATTCCCTCCGCACCGGAGCCCCTAACCCCCCGGCACGGCCGCCGCCCCCGCCCCGCCGCGGGCCTGGTCCGCGCCGGCAGCACACGCGCGGAGGAGGCCGGGGAGCGCCGGGCTCACCTGCATGTGTAGGGTTTTGTGGACCGCCAGGGTCCTGGACTGGCAGAATCCCTTCCCGCACTCCTGGCACTTGAAGGGTTTCTCTTTGGAATGGATGTACCTGGAAGGCAACCCGAGGGGTGAGCGGCGCTGCCGGGAGCGCGGGGCCCACCCGCCCCCCGACCCCACTCCCCCAAACCCGGCTCCTCCCAAGCGCGCCCACCCCCCAGTTGCTATTTCCTCCCCTCCTTTAATTCCGTTCATGGTTAAACTCCTCTATAGGTTCAAAACATTCGAAATAATTCGTATCGAGGCATGATTGTACTCTCTGGTGGCAGATCGGGACAGCATCTGCCGGCCGGACCCGAGCCCGCTCTCCCTGAAGGCAGCGCGGATCCTGCGCGGTGCGGACGTAGAGGGGGGAAAGCCGGGGAGCGCCCACCTGCACCCCGTCCTCCTCCCAGCACCCCCAGGGCCATGAAGCTTCACCCCAGCCGCCCCAGCGCGGGTGTCCGTCCCACGCAAAGCGCAGGTTTTAGCTGCTCTGGCCCCTCCGCGGCTGCGTAGTGGGAGCGCGGGTTTCTGCTGCTGCTTTTCCGGCTCAGCTCCCGGAGCGGCTCAACCGCACTCCCCCGAGCTGCTCCCCCCACCCCGGCTCCACACGGCCTGGCCCCGGGCGCGGTGGTCCCTCACCGGTGGTCCCGCAGGTGGTCCTGCCTCCGGAAAGCCTTGTGGCAGATGTCACAGGTGTAAGGCCGCTCGTCTGTGTGGGTCCGCTCGTGGATGAGGAGGTTGTAGGACTTGGTGAAGTGCCTGCCGCAGAACTTGCAGATGAACTCCTTTTTCGTCTTGGAGGGCAGGCGGCCGCGGGAGGGCTTCCTGTCCGGTGACAGCTTGCTGATGCCCGACAGGGGTGAGGCCAGTCCAGGGCTCAGCTTGGCGAGCTCCCCCACCTTGGGTGGGTCCTCCTGCGTGGCGGCCACGGCCAGATTGGCAAAGTCAAAGCGGGGCCTGTCTTTGTGCAAGGCTGGGAGGACGTGGGCGATGGCCCCTTGCTTCGGGTGGAAGAGGTGCGTGGCAAAGGGGAGCGCGGGGAAAGGGAAGCGGGAGTCCACCAAGCCTTGGGCGGCCGCCATCTCCGTGATGGTGGAGCGGGTGATTTCATGCACATTGGGGTAGCCCAATGTCCAGTGGTTCATGTGCATGGTTTGCACGGCGCTGAGTCCATACAGACCTTGCAACTGGTCGACAGCTGCGGGGAAGGTGTTCACAGCCTGGAGGAAGGAGTAATTGGTGAGTTGGAGGGACGGGTGCAGCGGGATGGGGGCTGGCAAAGCCTTGCTTCCCATCTTCCCGGGGCGGGCGCAGGCCGGCGGTGCCGGTGGTGCCTCTGCTGGGCTTTCGAGACGGGAAGAAAATCCTAGGAAGAAAGAGGGAGGAAGGAGGGGAAAGATAATTTCACTGCGAGCAGCGTGGTCCCCCTTAGCCGAAACGAGCGCAGCGACGGAAGGCAGGGAGGGCCAGGCACGGCTCGGGCCCCAGCGCCCCGCCGCAGCCCCGCTTCCCGTCCTTTGCCGGGGCCGGCGGCCGCCACCGACCCACCGGCGCGATCGATTCGACAAGAGAAGCTATAGCGTAAAAAAAAAAAAAAAAAAAAAAAAAAAAAAAAAAAAAAATCAAACTCACTCCCAGGAACACCCATCCCAAATTAAAATAAAAACGAGAAAACCTAGCGCCGGCCAACCGAAGGAGCCGCGGATTCAAACTAAACGAATCGTGGAAAAATACACCAAGAACGGAGCCAGGGCCGCTCCGCACCCCACCGCCGTCCTTCCGCAGCGCCCAGCCCGGGCCGCGGCCACCGCGAGGACCCCCGGTGCTGCCTCCCTCCTGCCCCCCGCGCCGACCTGGCCCCCAGCGTCGCTCCCACCCTCCGCGGGCCCCCGCGGGCGCTGAAGCCCCGACCCCTCCTGGTTGGGGCCTCCCCGGGAAGGAGCAGGGTGTTCACGGAGAGCCGAGGTAGGGCCGGGGGGAAGCGGGGGTAAAGGGGGGGGGAGGGATGGAAACCCCGCGTTTATCCCAGTTCGGATGCTTATTTTTCTTCCTTCAACAACAACTCATTTATCAAGATAACCGAGGGAGAGAAAAGGAGCTCCTGCCCCGCACACACACCTCCTACTCAACCTCCCCCCCGCCCCGCGAAGCAGGTCCTAAATAAATCCACTTTGCGCTGAGATCCCTTCCAGATGTCCGGGGCCGCGTCCCGGAGCCCGCTCGGGCCCGGGCGATCTCATCGGCCGTGAGGAAAACAGTCTGCCCGGAGGCCGCCCCGGCCCGCCGAGGTCTGCCCCACAGCCGGCTCCCTCCATCCCGCAGAGCCGGGAAGGGCGAGCGCAGCCCCGGCGGGACAGAGCCGTCCGGCCGAGCCCCCCGCACTCCTTCCGCCGTCCCCCGGCCGGGAGCTCTGCCGGAGCGACGGGGCCGTGAGCTAATGAGCGGTGTGTGACTGTCAGAGGGTTTCACTCTGCCCACTCAACCGAAACCGCCGGGCCCGCTTCTCCCGCCGCCCGGGGGGACCCTTCGGCGCCCCGGGGAGGGGATCGTCTCCCGCGGGGCAGGGGGGCATCGGCGCGGGGGGCAAGCCCCTACCCTCTCCTTTTTTTTTGTTTTTGCTGAGGGTTTACTTTCAGCAGCCAAGAGGCCACATCGACCCAGAGAAGTGGCGTCTCTTCCCCAACGGAGCAAAAGCAGGCGCCGGGGGCTCTCCGGGCCTGCAAAAAAGAAGTAGAGCCGAGGGTGCCCCAGTACCTCCTGGGATTTGGGTGGAGAGACCGGTAATACGTAGTTTCCAAAATACAAAAGACACTCTCCCCTCAAAACAATCCAAATCCAAAATCCCCAGAACCACAACACAAATAAAGGAAACTCCGAGAGCAGAGCCAGCGCCCCGGGAGCAGCGTCCCTGCCCCTCCGCGCCGGGCCGCTGCCTCGCAGCCCTCACCGTGGTCACACGCTCTGGGCCGCTCGGCTGGCACCGTGCAGCCTCCGGGTGCAAAGTGACTTTTGGATATTTTTCCTAAAATACTTTTCCTCCCCGTTAGTGACACCGCACTGAATCAGCCCTCCGGGGAAAAATGCGGCAACGAGGTCGGGTGTGAACTCCAGCGCTACCCACCCCTGTTTTCGTTTCACTTATATCGTGGCTCTCCCCGATTTCCTCCGATGCTGCCCAGTTTTTCTCGTTTGTGATTACATCGAGACCGGGGCCAGTGTTATCATACGACCTATTATATATGGCGACCTTTTCTTTTTTTCTTGGGGGTGGTTATATATAGAGACTTATTTTTAAAGATGTCGTAGTATGAGTTCCTATTCGCTTTCCTCCAGAAGCCTACACAGAGGCGATCAAACCGCTTTTCGCCGGCTGCTACCGCAGCTCATGCCTCCATCCCGACTCGTTGCGGCTGCGTTTCGGAGCTACCGCCTACGAGCAATGACCACGGTAGGTACGGAATTTCTGTAGGACAGAGCCTCTTCCTTTACAACAGTGTTTGGTGGTCTCTTTACAGGGCACTCGTTTTCGCGTCAAAGAACCAACTCCGAAAAATATTCCGAACACGAAACCCAGATTTTAACGCGGAAACTTTTACATCAACACTGTTGCCCGAACCACGGAACGTCTCTTACTATTTGTCCTTCGAGGTAACTTTATTAAAATCTATCGATTAAGACCAGAAAGTGCCTTCCTACTTTATTTCGAGGCGACTTATAATAAGGTGCGGGGGGGAAAGTCAACCAAAAACGGATGTTACTTAAACCTTGGCACTTCCTTTTTCCTTGCTATTCAGACCGCTTAATTTAATTAAGCCCGGTGCCTCGGCAGTACTCCGCTCTCTACCTGCCTGCCTGCTGCCGGCCTGGCCGGCGCTGCCCTTCCCCCCGCGGCGGGGCTGCGGCCAGGGCCGTGTCCCGAGGGCCCTCC
This sequence comes from Streptopelia decaocto, assembly GCF_964273445.1. Classification (NCBI taxonomy): domain Eukaryota; kingdom Metazoa; phylum Chordata; class Aves; order Columbiformes; family Columbidae; genus Streptopelia; species Streptopelia decaocto. The sequence goes on from NC_138655.1 coordinate 23,519,353, forward strand.
GGTCGTTCCCGGGGAGCGGGTGGGCCCCGGGGCGCCTCCGCTCCCCTCCAGTCTCACCGAACCCGCGGTGGCCGCTGCCCGCGCAGCCAGGTGTATTTCCACGAAACGAGGACTCCTCCAGCGCGACCCGGGGGCCAGCCCCGTAGTGCCCGCACGCGCCGAGGACTTTCGCGTGAAGGACATCGACCGCGCACTCCGGGGGGCCCTCGCCACCTGGTCCCGCACCAGCGCGCCCGCAGAGTAGGGAGGGACATGTACCCCAGCCGTGCGGAGCTGCAAACTGAAAGTAAACCCGGCGGCACCGCGCTCCCCGCCGAGGGGACGCGCTCCTCACGGGGCCCTCAGTAGCCCCGCTGCTCCGCTCCCGCCGACGGCAGCAAGCAGAGCGGGCCGGGGAGCCACTTACCTACCGCAGCCGGCTGCTCCTCCCGGGGCAAAGCCGAGGCGGCGGCCGCGGCACCTTCACGGAGACATTAGATCCACAGCGGGGATGCTCCGCGGGGTCGGGACCCGGCGGTGGCCGGCATGTTGCGGAAGGCTGGGCAGCCGCTGGGAGGTCTGGCGGTCCCGGCGCCCCGGCATAAACCGTGGCCACCCGCCCGCAGCCTCCCGCCTTCGACCCCGGCGAGGCTCTTCGCGAGTCTGAGCCGCCCCCTGCCCGGTCCATCACATTTCAGCGGTGAGTGGCGTGGAGCGCTGTCCCCGCCCGCCCGCTGCCGGCCCACCCCGCGGCGCGCACAGCCCCGCGCCCGGGGCCGCGCCGCTCCGCCCCGACGGGACGGGACCGCCCCCGGCCCGGCCCCGGCCCGCCTCGCCACGCCGGCCCCACTGTTTACTTGTGTTTGGGTAGCAACTGGGTTTTAAAGGGACAGGACGCCCCCCGTCGTCCCCCCCCCGCGTCACCTAAGGTGACTTTTCCCTCCAACAACCACCCGCCGTCCCCCACCCCACTGCCGGCCGCGGCCGCGGGGATTTACGCGCTCACGGCATCGCACCGCCCGCCTCGGCCGCCTGCCGTGCCCTGGCCAGTGTGACACATGCGCCACGACTTGCTAAAATACCTAAAATATCCCCCCCCGCCCCAAACCAAGAGCGCGGAGTTTTGTGGGCTCCTCCGTCTCCTAGGGGCCCTGTAAGTGCAGGTAACGCTCACTTCCAAATGGTTCCGTGGCTGTCATGTCCAGTCGCCCTATGGGCCGACATTTCAGCGGTTCTGCTCTGCCCTTTGACTGATATTTAGGCACACAAAGGCAGATTCAAAAGCAGTGAAGTGGAGGTATCCCCTCCGTGTGTGGCGACTAAGCACACAATCCTTACCTGGAACAGACAAATAGTTTCGAGAGCAGTTTCGATTTATTACCAGGGAATTTATTGCTAAATGGGGGCCTCTGTGACCCCCTTCAAATTTCTCGATTAAAGCACTGTATTCATTTTTGTCGTTAGTTGTAATACGGTTGGTTGCATACAGCGAATTTGGGTTTAATTTTTAGCTGTAACTTTATCTTGATATATGCATTACTTAATGATATGTATGAGAAATTTATTATATAACCTATACTGAAGGTTAAACGTAGGCTTTGAGAAGTATGAAAAGATATCGGCAGACACGGCATTTTAAAACTGCTTTGAAAATTTTTAGAGGTAGAGCCTGTGCCGGTTAATTTGAGCTCGAGGAAGAGAAGAGGACACAAGTGGCGGTTGCATTGTTTTTTTCTCCCGTTAGTATTCAGAAGAAAAAAAAAAAATCAAAGAGAGGAAATAGAAGTCGGCAGAGAAAGGTTTGGAGGTGTCCCCTCACAGGGCAGCGCAGCCGAAGCCGACGCTCGTTGCAGCGCACGGCTGCCGCCGGCCGCGGGGTGCTCGGGCTGTTTTTCGTTTCTTTTCGTAAAGTCCTCCTTCGAAAATGCCCTGTTTTAAATCCCAGTAGCCCTAAATAAATAGTATTTCGTCTCCTGGGCAGTGAGGACACGGAGATTCACAGTTACGGGAGAAGGAGCCATCCCCCCGGGCCGGGTTGAGGTCGGTGCAGGCGGCCGCGGGAGCCTGTGCGGGGCGAGGGCTCGCTGGCCGCGGCCGGGCCAGGGGGCTCCGGTACGGCGCGGGGGAGGAAGCCGCATGCCCTCGTTATTTTGCTTTGTCAAGTGAGGCAGGTTTCTTCAAGAACGAAGTGGAACGAGGAGTTTACAGTCGCATTTTCCACCCCGCACTGCTGCCTTGTGGAAGTCAAGAAGGACCCCCCCGGACACAAAGGTTGGAGGGGGCTGTTTCGGGAGAGCCATCAATTATTGCCTTTACAGCAAGGGAAACTAAGCTGCATTTGCTGGGGAGAAAAAAAAAAAAAGGAAAATCAATCCACAATCAAGACCAAATAGCAAAATAAAAGCTGCTCAAAACCCAAACCGACCAGGCAACGAACAAGCCTTAAGGCGGAGTGAACTGGGGAGGGAAACGGAGCGGTGCAGTGTCGCCGCCGGTCTGCTTGCTCCCGGCCGCTCGCGGTACGTTTCTGCTACGCCGTGAGCGGGGAAATTCACGCTCTCCCGCTATCGGCAGAGCGGCGGCAGCCTCGCACGTCTGTATTGGCAGGGAGCGCCCGGTGACCCCCGCCGCGCCACCGCCTCATTCGGCCAGCAGGTGCGCGGCGAGAGCTGGCGGCGAGACCCGCCGGTACTGCCGCACCGCTCGGCGCCTCCCCCGGAGCCCGGGGTTGCTCGGACGTCTGGTGGCTCCATGACAGCGGACACCCGTCGAGCAAGGGTATAGCACCACCGGGGAGCACAGACCGCTGAGTCCCGCCGCGGCCCCCGCGCTTGCGCGTCACCTTTCCGTGCACCCCGGCAGACCCTCCCGCCCCCACGGGCCTCCCCCCGACGCCCAGCGCACGAGTCCGCACCGACGGCCACACCGCGGCCTGCCGAGAACGGGCGCTCCCTGGCCAGGGAGCTGCCCTGATCCGCCCCGCTGTGCCCCCCGCCCCGCCGTGCCCTGGCCGGGCGCGGGTCACGGCCGGGCGCTGCGGTGCGGCGGGGCGGGGGCGCGCCCGGAGCCGCGCGTCAGGCGGCGGCCCGCGGTGCTGCAGTGCCCCCTGGAGGCCAGCCCGGAGCCCTGCCCGCTCCGCCCGCCGCCGGCTCCGGCCCGCTCCGGCCCCGCGGGGCGCGTTGGGGCGGACAGCCCGGCGGCACCCAGCGCGGAGCTCTTCCCACACCCTCCGGGAGACGGGGGCCGCGGTGCCCCGAGGACAGGGGGAGGCAACGACGCTCTACGCGGGAGCCCGAGGGCGCACCCCGCGTTGCCGGCTCCCATCGGCGCGTCCCGCGGGTGCCGACGCTTCCGCGGTCATCTCAGCCTCCCCCGCCCATTCTCCCTTCAGCCGCCTCCCCCCAGTACATCCCGAGCGCTGGACTGTGTCCAGGGACAGGGAGATAGGTAGTGTTTGTTCCCGCTGTGAGGAACAGATTAAAGCAGTTCCTTCTTGGGCAGAGCAGCCTGGGGCAAACCTTGACCACCTGCCCCGTCCTGAGCACAGAGGGAGACAAACGGCGGTTCGGCGACAGCGAGGCCCCGCGGAGGGGCTTGACGGTGGCTCCCGCGGAGCACTGTGCGCGGCTGCGGTGCGCGATGTCCGCAGGAAGCGGCTCAGACCTTAGCGCACCGCCGCTGTCAGCAGTGGGCGGCTGCGGGGGGCTGGGGACTCAACCCCGCTAAAAATGAACGGGGCGAAATGTTCAGTGGGAGCCGGGGGTGCGCGCAGAGCTGGCGCCGGAGGGAGAAAGAGCGGCTGGGAGCAGAGTTCCTGCAGCACCGACCCGCGGGGGCTACTCGAACCGCTTGCGGCTCATGACAGGTGCTATGACGAGGAAGGGGCCAGGAGTACAGTCCCCGGTGCAGGGCACTCCGCACCCTGGTTAGGGAGGCGCCCCGACGGCTCCTGACGGCCGCTGGCTCGGGGATCGCTGCCGGTGCGCGTAGGGCGGAGGTGCCCTCGGCAGTGGGAGCACCCGCGGGCTGGGTCCCAGGCCCGGGCTACTGTCCGCCGATAGACAGGCTGGTGCTGCAAACGACTCGGGCTACACACTGGGACTTTTAAAAAATTTTGTAAAGGAAAATAGCGACCGCCCGTCGATCTGGCATCTGATTCCGTCGGTATTTCTTGGTGACTAAATCATCGCTTCCTTCATTCAGATTTATTGGGGTGGGGTTTTTTGTTTCGGTTTTTAATGTACCAGTCGGGAAATGCCAAGGTTTAATGAACAGGCGCAGGCGGCGGGAGGCGAGGCTCTAGGCGGGCTCCGGGGGGACACCGCCGATGCAACTCCCGCTCAGCATCTCCCTTCCTCCACCTCAGATTCGGATCTCCAAAAAGCATCGCCGCGATTAATTTCCATAAAAGAAAACAATTAAGCACACAACGACCTCAGCGGGCTGGATCTCGCCCGCGTTTCCTACGGCGCTCGACGCCCGCCACCTTTCGCCCGCCGCCCCTGACCGCGGTCCCCGGCCGCGGGGCTGCCCCGGGACCGCAGGGAGCGGGGGAGCCGCCCTGTCCGCTGCAGCGCCGGCTGCCCGCTCCGACGCCTCCCCGACGGGCACCACCACCGCAGCCAGCCCAACGGGTGCCTCCTACTCGCCTTCCCTTCACTAGGTAGCACGGAGCCCCGGAGGGGGTTTTGCTCTTCAGACGTCGCGGTCGAAAGACAGCGAGGCTCACGGGCACACTGGGAGAAGTGTCAAACCGCTCTCGGTCGAGTCCAGCTTTGCCGTGTGCGCGGCGGTGGGGATCCATCGTCCTGCGAAACTTGCGCGCTGGGCCGCGGTGCAGTGGTGCGGTGCGGATGGGCCGATGAAGGACGCGGAGGCAGGCGCCGGTACCGCGAGGACCGGAGCCAGTTCGCCACCCGCTGCGGTGCTGTCACCTTGCCCCGGCGACGGGGCCCAAGCCCGCAGAGCCCGGACCCTCTGTGGAGCAAAGGCTCCGTGTTTGGCACAGCCGGCCTGAGCCAGAGGGAATGCTCTGCCCCGGCCCTGAGGACGGGACTCTCTGTCCCCTGCCGGGAGAACCTCTGTCCTTGCAGCCATCCTGCCGGGGCGAGCCCACCCGGCACAGCCCGAAGCTGTCGGCCTTCTCCTGCTTCTCCCAGCCTGCTGATCTCCTCAGGGAAGAGCGGGAGAAAATCTTTCGATAAATGGACATTTCTAGCCTAAAGCATTCCTTCCCCTACCACCAGCAATTACATGTTTTTGTGGTGCCTGAAATGAACCATTGTCAAGACATAAAGAAATACAACGTGCCATACCTTATTATAGTTTGGTTTAAGCAGTCATTTGGTTGAAGTCTTTCTTGCCATCAGCACTGAAACACTGAGCAGGGCTGTCGCCTACAGCCGCAAGCGTGGACAGCCATCGCACATAAGTGAGCCCCTTTCTCATCATTTCAGCTCTCCCTGATCTGAGCCTAGGGACTGCAGGGGTCCCCAGGCTTTGCTTACTCTCTGGTGGTGGCATTTTACCTCCCTTGACAGAAGTGCCAAGTAGCAGCCTGCAATGTGAATGTCCGTGGGGCTTCAGGGTCGCCTGCCTGCTGCAGGGATGTGGGTTTGTATGTTTTGCTCCTGGGAACCCCGGGGTTTCAGGCACCGATGAAGTTCTGCAGCTGCCTCAAGCTGGAAGGATCATGAAGTTTGCAGTCTCTGAGCCAATTGTTATGGAGGAAATCTAAGAGAAATATAGTATAAAAGCAATAAAGTGGTTTAAGAAATGCAGTTGTACATTTGGTCGTATGCCTCGTAACTCACCTAGGACATGAGAACTCCAAGGCAGCAGAGAATGAGGCCCGTACATCTTGTCCTGTGGCATATGTAAAATAACTCCATTTCATTTTAAGAACTTTTTATATCCCAGTGAATAAACTGATTTTCACAAATAAAATTAATACTATAGGGTGAAAGTCAGCAAACAATAAAAAAGCTCAGAGGGGTTTTTCCAGTTGTAAACATGCAGAATCCATATGGTCATTAGATACATCTGTGGGTTAAGCACTGATTTGTTTATGCAAGCCTGATACTTATGATACTTTTAAACTGTGACTGTTCTGTTGAATATATGTACACTGTAATTCCCTTTTACCTATGCTCTACATGTGTGTTTCCTGTTTTCAACATGCATTCTCAATGTGTAAACTGTGGTGAAGGACATGTTATAAACCAGGATACTACAGAGCATTTCAGATATTTTCAGAGCACTACAAGCACGGTGCAAGCATATGCAAATCATCACTCACAGATGTGCACAATGTCTGTATTAATCTCTGCGTGTTTTTTCAGTTTTTTGTGGCATCTAATTCAAAGAAGAGGACAATAATGGATATTATGAAAAAGTACCAGTTGTTTCTAGGCAGACTTGCCCCTAGGATGTCCAGACAAACCTTATTGATGAGATTCTGCACTTTTTTAATAAGATCAGGATATTTTAATGTTAAGATATTGAAGATTCTCGAAATACAAGGAAATTGAGGGAAAACTTACCATGGTAATGCATTTGAAAACTCTTAAAGACACTGCAAGGTTGAACAGTACCCTGTATCTCTACTGGGTATGATCCAAAAAAGCAGTTAAGCTCATGCTTAAGTTAATCACTACCCAGGGCAGTGCCTAAGTAGGTGTTTCAATTTCTTTATAAGCCAAAGTCATCTGATGAGCACGTGTTTTACCACTGGTTTAAAAGATCTCCTCAATCAGGGCCATTATTTTCAGATTGCCTCATAGAAATAAATAAATAAAAGCTTATAAAAAATGTAAGAGTAATTACCATTATTGGCAAGATTTTGCATCATGCTGGCTTTCACATACTCTTCCATGAGTTAAGTTGTTGGCACTCACTTATCTGTTATGACCACCTTTTTCTGCCTTAAATGCTGGTGTTCTCCTCAGCTTCTTCTGCCACCTCATAGCACCATTGTGTGCACCATCCTGTTGGGTAGAAGGACAGTTGCTCCAACAAACTTGTGGATGTGATGCTGATACACCTTGGAAACTTTTTTAAGCAGAGCACTTGGGATCTAGCTTGCAGCATGGGAAAAAGAGCCCCTTTTCTCCATGAACTCTTCACAGTCACTATGGAGAAAGATCAGGGCAAGATTACTCTGGAGTACAGAAAGGCTGCTGAGTCAAATCATAGAATCACAGAATGTTAGGGATTGGAAGGGACCTCGAAAGATCATCCAGTCCAATCCCCCTGCTGGAGCAGGAACACCTGGATGAGGTTACACAGGAATGTGTCCAGGCAGGTTTTGAATGTCTCCAGAATAGGAGACTCCACAACCTCCCTGGGCAGCCTGTTCCAGTGCTCTGCTACCCTCACTGAGAAGAAGTTTCTTCTCAAGTTTAAGTGGAACCTCTTATGTTCCAGCTTAAACTCATTACCCCTTGTCCTATCATTGTTTGTCACCGAGAAGAGCCTGGCTCCATCCTCATGACACTCACCCTTTGTATATTTGTAAACATTAATAAGGTCACCCCTCAGTCTCCTCCAAACTAAAGAGACCCAGCTCCCTCAGTCTTTCCTCATAAGGGAGATGCTCCACTCCCTTAATCATCTTGGTTGCCCTACGCTGGACCCTCTCCAGCAGTATCAAAGCAGTGGCTGAGAATGGGAACAGGTTAGTTCAAGAATGTATCTGAGCTGGGAAGGGACCAGACAGAATACTTTCTGGTAAATTATATTCTTCTGTCTTCCCTTCTCCATCCCATGCAAACCCATTTTATCATGTCACACAGCATCTGATTTCTGGATAAACCACCAATGGACAGAAAACATATAAAATCAAGACAACTCCGAGGTGGAATCCAGCAATGGATTTCCACTGTCTCTGCACATGGAGCCCTGGTTCCTGTTCCTGCAGTAAGGCAGGTCCCCGCTCAGAGCACGGCCATTCCGCTTTCTCTCCTCATTTCCTTTTCGCAGACCCCTCAGAAGTATTTGAGGGACCTACTTGTGCTGGTAACTGGTAAGATGAAAACTAGCAAATGGACGTTTCCCCTGTTTCATCTGTACTAGATGGCAAGGTTGAGCTCATAAGGAATATCAATGATTATTGCAGATCTGCTCTGTCTGCATTAACTATTTCATTTATTTGACCTGCTTACCCATGTTTGGCTGGAGAAAATTATTAATTGGTTATGCTATTCTTTCAAATGCCCCTTCGGGAGCTATTACCAAGAGAAATACAGACCCCATTCATTTCAACACCAGAACTCATTTTAACACCAGAGAAGTGCTGAAAGCCAAGGACATTACACTGCAGCAGAAACAGAGCTGCCTCGAGGCCTCTTATTTTCAGCTTTTCAGAGCAGTGGAGAGGGGAAGGAGATGCTGTCAGCCACACCACACACTTTCAAGTGTAATATGTATTCCCCTTTGCCACTTCATTTCTCCTGACGATTGCTGGTTGTTCAAATGCAACTAGGAGCTTTTGCGTGTCACTGTTCTGACAAGTCCGCTGGTCTCTGAACTGCTGACGGAGTGCACCGGTGTAGGTACAGCACTCTGCTGTTTCAGGAGGCTGGGTGTGCATGGAGGGGAGCAGCAGGGACCCAGGGACAAAGCATGCTTTGGAACAACAGCCCTCCTGGCTGTGATGGAAGCAAGGATCAAGGGTGCTGGCAAGACTAGGGGCTGGACGGGGCTCTGAGCAACCTGATATAGCTGAAGATGTCCCCACTTGTTGCAGGGAGGGTGGACTAGATGGCCTTTGAAGGTCCCTTCCAACCCAAACTATTCTATGATTTTATGATTTCAGGGAGCCTAGGATAGTGCTTGTGGAAAGCTGTGAGGAAGCCTCTGTCATTAACTCAAATCCTCAAGACAGAGAAATCAAAGCTGGTTATAGTAAGTGAAAAAGTATTTTCTGAATCCAAGAAAGGCCCCACAAGAACACTCATGGAGCCACCTGAAAGGATTCTTGAACAAAACGTATCTTGTGCTTGAACTCTCTGTGAAACCTGAGCATAGAGAAGGCTTTGGGCAGAGGGCTTTGACCAGAGTGGCATGGTAAGAATTCGTATCGGGAGGAAGCATCAAGTAAATATAATACAGTGTGTCTCTTTCAGTGTGAGCTAGTATGAGAGTCAGTCGGTGGCCATAGTGGCATCGCTGACACAGCTGAGGTCTGAAAAGGAGACCACCGATAAAGGTCATTAGCTAAGGTTAAGCAGGGTTAACCCTGACCTTTCTCTAGTCTCCAAGCAGACAGCTCTTGAGCAAACATAAAACCACAGTTATTAAAGAACTCTTAAACAACTACAATAACAAAATAGAGTGAAGCAGAGTCAAAACTGCAGATCTGTTTTATTCAAAGCATAATATTTATAGATGACAGATAATGAAAGGCAGCAGAACTGGTTTTAAGGACCATCCCTGTACCTCGATAGTAGAGGCACACTTGAGAGCATTCTGTCTTTTGAACCACAGTGAGGCACGGATTTGAGTTTTTCAGAAAGAACATTTTCATTCCTAGAGCTTGGCAATTCCTATGTGCTTGGTAAAGAATAGCATTTTAAATACTTGACTTTCAGTTAGAGTTACAGGTGAAGCCTGAAATCCTAAAAGGCTGTTCAAAGCATCACCTAAGTCTGATCTTGTTCAGCATTAGTCTAATGTTATCTTTCCCCCCTCACTGGTTTCCACAGAGATATATAAAACCAGACCAGAGCTGATGTTTACTTTTACAACTAATGGTTCCTCAAATCTACAAGAACTTCTAAGGAGTAGATAAAAGCAGCTGCAGAAGTGATCTAGAAATAAACATCCAGAAGAAAACATAACTGCAATCAAAGTTCCAGCTGTTCTCGTCTTAATTCTTATCAGTATTCTTTTTAATCAGGCACATTTTTAAGTCAAAGGCATATTTCCAAAAGCTTTTGTCCATACATATGTACATCTATATGTGTGTAAGTCCCTTGAAATATTACAGAAGTTCTGTTTCACATCAAAATACTGTACATTGTCACTGAAATTATTAATTTTCTTTTCCTCATCCCCCATGTTCTCTCTGGGCCCCTCTTTTGCATCTGGCATGTGTACTGATACTCAAGATGACAAATACTGATAAGTGCGAAGCTGCAATGCCGCATACTTCCATAACGCAAAGCTTAGCCAAAGTTAGTTGTTGATTTATGTCTCCTATTCTGTCCAACAGCATTTTTTAAAATTCCATACCTTTAATCCTTGCCACCTTCAACCTAGTGTGCGTGAAATTTCCATCTTTTTGTTGCAGCTGTAGTTTCTTAAAACTAAAGTACACTTCTTGAAGGCAGTGACACATTTTTAAGTTTATTCCCAGATTTAAATGCTTAGTTTTTCAAAAACGCCTGAACTCATGAAAATGTGATGTTGTGGGTTTTTTTCCATATTAAGTGGTTGATACTGGGGTTTTAAAAAACAAATGAGAGGTGTTGGGATGACTGTTTTTATTCAGCCCAAAGCTGTAGGAAGTGCGGTAACTTAGGCAGAGATCAGAAGCCCAGGGTTCTCCTTAGCAAAGTGGTTATTTGCAAAACACACGAGACAGAAAAAGTTCTCCCACACATAAAGAGCCTTCTGCAGGTGTACAGATGAAAGGAAACAAACTCTGCACCATCTAAGTACCATATTACTTAGGATGACTTCATGACCCACAGTAGGAGGCAGCCTACAAAGCAGATTCATTTCAGAAGAATCTCTATGCTTCCAAAAAAGAGTTGCAAAAGTTAAGTATTTTTATTACAACTTTCACTGTTTTAAGAGAATACTCAGCTTCCCTGTGCTCTCCTGTGGAAAAAGGACCAGAGGCAAGATGCTCTAAATATTTCTCCCGGAGCCTGCGGGAGTGCCCTCCGTGGTACCGTACCAGCCGCTTCGACAGCTGTCTGTGGAAGATTGCTCTTCCTCTGGCCAACCATACCCTTGCTTCAGCCATTTCAGTTCAAAGTCTGGTGTAGTAACTCAAACCCACTTTATTGTCTTTAAAAGCTAAGAGGTTAGTGTTTTCCACCAAAGCAGCTGAGACATGTCCCATTCCAGGAAAAGGCCAAGAAAATAGCTGTGAGCAGTAACAACTTAAACTGCTGCAAAAAAATCTGCCAGAGGACATCTGTCAAACTCAAAGAGTTCCAATTATGTATGATTTCATTTGATCCCAGAGGCTAAATAATGTACAGGAAAGATTTAATAATGTTATGCAGATTACATGTGGAAATGTAAAAGGAACTGAATACAATGCCAGTTTGAAAAATCTGCCTGTGCTCATAGCACTATTACTGTTGTACAGTCAGAAAACACAGCTTGAGCAATATGATAATAAAATTAAAAATAGGAATTGCTAGAATATTTACTCAGGTGAGACTATTTGATTAAAAAAAAGATGACTTAATATTTTCCCTCTGCCAGGAAGTTATCAGTGGAGAGAGTCCCATTCCCCTTTCCACCACCTCAGTTCCACTGCCATGTGAAACTCGGATAGCGAAAACGTGGTAACCAAGCATCGCTGCTCACAACACTTCCAAATGCCAATGCAAAGGAGACTTCAGCTACTAAGAGCAGAACAAAAACAAATGGCCCTCAGCTATATTTGCTTGCAAATTTGAGTTGCGGTATCTCACCTAACCAGAATTGCTGGGCTACAGGTATGGTCCCTTTTGCCAAGTCACTTCCAGCAACAGTAATTTCTGGCGGATAAGGGGAAGGTGCAGCTGGAAGAGTGAAGTGAATGGCCACCCCAGGAGCTGCCAAATGATATCTGTCAAATCTTTTGGTAGCATAATGCTACAATGCCATGTGACACTATTTAAATACCAGCAAAGGAAGGATTATTAAACAGCATTCTTAGCCAGAATGGCCATGGGCTTCATCATTTAAAACAACAACCTGAAAGCAGAAGCAAATGGCTCCTATCTGGTAATACCTGAAAACTTTTGTGCAGAATCTCACAAAGGAAGCAAGTGCAATGTTTCCTCGATTTTTTGAGGCCGGCACTTGTGGTGGTCTTTCTTCGGCTGGTGCTTTTATCTCCCTTGGGATAGTGGTTATAGTTTTAGCAGCTGAAAACTTATGCTCACCAGTTTTTATTTCAGTGGAAGGATCTAAGACTTTTCTTTCCAAGGTTGGATCTTTATTTGCAGGGAGTTCCAGCAGGTTTCTTAGGTTTCTCATTTCCTCTTGCTATTTCTGCTCTCATCTGTTCTGCAAATGGCCACCATAATGTTAAGCTTATCTAATAGCCAGGCCTCTGGCTGGAAGAATGCCAGCAGCGTTCTGAAAATCAGTCATCTGAAAGCATTCAGAGGAGATGGCCATCACCTTCTCCCTGAACCTCGAACATAAAACTTGATAAGCACATACTCCAATGCCATGAAAAGCAAGAGGTTACTCTTTAATTCAGCTGTCACTTTAACCAGCTTCCTTGGGTGGCACTCAGACACTTTGCTGAATTAATCTCACTCTACAAATAACAAATTATTATTTTTTCAGTGTTTGGAAAATATACTAGTCATACATGCACACAATAAAGAGTGAGTGTCCCCATGATGGCTTCACTGTGAATGCAGGTTTCATTCTGCAGTTGCTTCCACTTATTTTGTTAATTGGGATCCTTTTCCTCCGTCACTGGCAGGGTGTACTCCAGGTCCATCTACTCCGGGCTTTTGACATTAGGCATGGCCATGGCAATTCCTACCGTCAGTGAGACTTAGTCAGAAGTCCTGCTGAGAAAAGTGGCAAGGATGGAACACGTCTATTTTCCTCAGTTTGGGGAAGTCTGCAAAAATGCAAGATTTGTTGCAGGTCTTTATGTGCAGACATATGCAGAGGACAAAAATCTTATGAATTTTACTATTAACCTCAGTGAGTTCTGTATTTTTATTAAAAAGGAGGAATTCAGTAGGAGAACCGTGTCTCCAATTTAGAAACTTGAGAAGAAGCCGAAAAAGCTGTCCAAGGCCTGCATAAGACACTCTGAGGACACAACATGTAGCAATAAAGATTGATATAAGAGCTGATGAGCTTAACCTTGCAAAAAGAAAAACAGGAGTTTGTCATCATGACATTTATTTAGTTAAGACCTGAGAAGGAAGAGCCAAGAGCAGCTCCTATAAATCCTATAGAAAAAAACCAGCTCTGTAGGAATGGGATCTGTATGGAAAAAACATCCCTTGTTTGGACTTTCATTTCGCCAAAGAGAAGGAATTCTGACCTTGTGTGAGACAGAAAAAAACAGACTCAAAGGAGGAAACTGCAGTATGAAGACACCTAGACAACAAGAAACTACCCTCTGGAGTAACCTTATTTTGGAAACAGGGCTGACAACAAGAAGAGAAAGATCTGCTGGCTGCTGCTGTGTCTGTCTGAAGGGCTGGTTCAACCGGCGCCAAGAAACAGAGATCTCCTGAGAGCCCGCTGGGAAACCAGTGCTTCCCAGCCTGCGGGGATCTGGCTGCCCCAGCGCTGTGGGATCTGCTCCTGTCCACAGCAGGACGGTTGCCGAGTCAGCCGCTGAGCATCACCCAAACACCTTCTGCTCAGATATACCAGAGGATGCAGAGAGGCAGAGTGCGTGACGGAGCTAGAGAAGGTATCATAGCGCGCAAGGTAAATGCCTTTCTGGAAAAGAAAAAGAAGGCATACACTTAATACTGTTTTATTAGGCTACATAGTGTAGCTTAGCTCGTTTATTTTAAGCAAACACGAGCAAATTTAGGAGGAAGTTATATTTAAGTGACATCAGAAAAAAGCTTAAAATAATAGATACGTAAGTATAAACTGGCACAGCTCTAGGAGTGTCAACTGGTGACTTACACGGACTGTGGGTCTGCCTTGACACAGTCATTTGTTTATTTAAAAAAAAAAAAAAACTTCTTAAGGCTGAGGAATCCAAATAACAGCAGTAACACTCCCTGCAGCTCCTAACTTGTGCAATAAGGCCCTGTGCTAGCCTTCCTGTCCTAGGAATAAGACAAACAAACAAAAATAGATTTTCTGGAATCCACTGCATTTCTGCAGGGTATTTTTTATAAATCAGGCTGCAAGAGATCATTATCACAAGCACATCACTTTAGAAGACTTCCTAGAAGCAAAGCAAGTTTGGAGAAAACCTCTCAAACAATCCCCCTCACTGTAAGACACCTGTTCTCCTTAAAACACTTTCTTTAGTGGAAGTCACCCCAGCTGAATTAAATTTGTTTCCCTTGGGCCTGCATTTTCTTTAGCCAACACAACAGCTGCACCATGTGGAGATGAGCCACAAGAAGTGTAACAACACATGTTTGTGATTGCTGTATCAGCTTTGGCAGATTTAAGTGCAGAGGTCTTTAGCTGCCTTCTATTAGAGAGCCAGCTTTACAATATATACAACATCTTGCAAAGTAGTAGCAATAATACATATAGTTTTATGTATTTCTTGTACATGCTGGTACAGTAAAACCAGAAAGGAATTGACTATTACGTATAGCTATAAATATTGCACTAAGCACAAACATTTTCTTTTTGCTTGTAGGAATAGGAACAGAACAGGAGGATGGGTTAACTACACTAAAATCCCCCAAGTCCGCTGTGCTAGCTGTTATCCAGTCCTGCAGAGACACTCGCCCATTCACAATGTGTAGTAACCCTGTTATTTCAAAGCTGCAGTAAATTTAATCTCTCCAAGAAACTGCTGAATTCCTGGAAAATAACGCATAATCTTGATTAACTGTGCTTTTTTTTTTTTTTTTCATTTCAAGAACAGGTGCCAAAAACTGGTCTTGCGGAGCCTAGTTCCATATACTTCAGAACACAGTTTTAAAATCTGCTTTCGAGGCATTTATTTAAGAGCTGTCGAGTATCTTGCACCCGTCAAAATGAGGTAGCTGTTTTTGAAATATCATTTTGAAAGGTCAAGATAAATGCCAATAATTCAGCACAGGATCAAGCATTTGTATTTATAATGTATTGTTCCTGTTACTTTATGTATAATTAGTGCGGTATGTATTTGTGGGTATTCTAACACAGTTGTGTGACTTTAATCTTCCTACACATTTTCTCACTTAAAATTGCTATGCCACTGCATATTATATAGTATGCAAGGCATAGTATACATTAATATTGTAATGCACTATACATTACTATGTAATGCATGTTATACAATATTGCATGTGTCCCTGTGACTCTGAACAGCAAATTTTCCCACTGTCTAAAATTTCAAATGCTTAGTATCTATGCCACAATAAGGGGACAACTTCTACACTGTTTATCTTCTCTGAGTGCATAGTTTCTAATCAAATGAACCTATGACATATTATTAAGAGCTTATGTCAAATAAATAGTAGTGTCTAATGTGATCTGCCTCTAATTTTGACCTTTCCTCTATCCTCCTGGGAGATGAATCAGGCTGAGGATAGAAACACCAGTCAAGCAAAAATCTACATTTATATTCACACTCCCATGAGCAAATTAGGTAGGACTCTCCTTTGAGAACTGATCCCCAAAGTGGTATATTTGAAAGAAAGACTCTGTTGATGCTGACTGATTTTGGATCAGGTCCTAGAGACATCCTGCCTAGTTTGAACTGCATAGAGCAGGGATTTACTATCTATTAATCTTACTGAAGGAGAGACATAGTATATATCAAAATATGCAATTTGGTGCTTTTTTGTTCTGGTTCAGTTTTTCATTGTTTTACTTCGTATTCAAATTAGCATGTTCTTTTTAAAAATTAGCTTTAAGGAATTTAAACTGCATTTGTTAATCCAGAAGGAGAAGCTTAATACCACCAGTGTAACAAATTAGATCATGGAATTACAGACGAGCTCAAGGATGAAGCAATAAAAGTTGTGTATGGGCCAGCTCAAGGTTACACAAAAACATTAAGCTCTGTCTTGTTTAGAAGACATTGAAATGTGATATATGAACACAAAAGCAGTAATGTCTTTAAATTTGAAAACGATTAGCAGTTTTACTCTGCAGGGATCTATGGGAGGAGATGGACTCCACCCTGAGGAAGATAAAAGACCTCAGTTTTCTCAACTGGAAGAAGTGATTCATTTTAGGTGGAAGTGGTATGCATATGATATTCCTCATGTGGTAAATTAACTGTTTCCATTAAGAAAGCTCCTAGCATATGGAATTGCTCTGTTTTCCTCTGCTCTGCAGGGAAAATTATACCACCAGAACATTTTATTTTTGCTAAACCCAGCCTGGGTAAAAATGGGCAGTGTTGATGGCTGTTGATAAACTTATTTTTGTCATTAAAAAAATCTATTAATTTTCCACTGTTTCTCTGCTTGCAACTAAGAAAATTTATTTTTAGTGAAGGAATAGTGGAAAAAACTTAGGTCTCAAATTTAATGGCGTTCATAAGCTGTCTAGGTAGTAACTTGCTTTATGTTGCTTTATGTTTTACTGTTGTTTTATAGTTTGGCCTATGTATGCTCAGTCATTTCAAAGTTTTGTTTTCAACAGAAAATTCTCTTGCTCAGTAGTGACAGTAGTTTCAGTACTCATCCTGGGTAACAGCAAGGATGCCATAAAACTTCCCTGTTGAACCAAACTGAACCTGATTAGTGGAGGCTCAAATCAGTGCATCATATAAAGTCAGTTCCATGAAACTTTATTATGTGCTGCTTTGCTGCCTCTTTAGTACAAGGGCTGCTGTGGGGAAGGCCTCCTGCTGCTTTTAAGAGCAGAATGGGAATGTAAGTGCAATCTTAATCTTTTCTTTTTTGTTTTGAATATGTTTCTACTTTCCACGGGCTCTTATCTTGTAATCAGACCTATTACTTCACAGTCAGTCATGAAATGGCTGTTATGCCACTGAAATTTTTTTTTTAGAAGTTTTAAGACAAGATTTGTATTTAGGTCTTTTTTTTTTTTTTTTAAGTATGACTGCGCATGTTATATGAGTAGCTTATTTGGACTTGAATTATAGTCTTCTTGCATGTTTTGATTAGGAAAGGTTGAAAAAAGTAGGAAACTGAAATTCTGTGGTTTCTGGATTGTAAAACATTTAGAATGAGTGATTCTTCCACATACAAAACACTGGCTTTGTATTATCTATGAAGCAAGCTGGGGATGTCATTCAGAAATAAATAGGAAGGGTTTTATTAATAATAAAAAAGCCCTCTAACTGAATAAGCCGTAAACATTTCATGGCATTGCTTTTAGAGTGCCCGGTATTCACTATATGCTTTCCAGTTGTATTGGGTTCCTCTAATTTGTCATTTGTTGTTTTGTACTTCTGCTTCCCACTGTTTAGTATTTCTCTTCAAGCACTTCTGTGAAAGGTCGACAAGGGCAAGGAAGCTTCCCTTCTTTAGAGCTGAAAGAATGGGTCTTCGTAGCCTCTTGAAAGCAACATCCATGAAAAGAAAAAATAATCTTCCCTAAACATTTCTGTGACGTCTTCCTCAAACTCTCAGCTCAGAAGCTAAAGATGGGAGAAGATGCAGCCTTCATGGGGGTGCAAGCCTTGGGCACAAAGCTACATGTAGTCAGGCAGCTGAAGTTCATTTCTTACAGTACTTGCTTCATCAAGTAACGATGATTCAATCATTCTTTAGCTATTGATTCTAGTTTCTGCTTCTAGCGCAGGCATCAAGCCTTGCTAGTTAAATGTTATTTATTTATTCTCCAGGGCATGAGCACACCTCTTTGCAGACGGGAGAACAGATGGCTGTCCCCGGAAAGAGGGGGAATGTTTTTGTGTAGAAGGGAATCCAGAGTAACTGAGTATTACCACAACAACAGCAATTGTTTCAAGAACTGAGATTTCTTTTTTTTTTTTCAAGTTGATGATAATCTGTAGATCCCATGAGCACAATCAACACAGCTGTAGTAGAGACTGGAATATGTTCTTTGGTTAATTGTAAACAGCAACTCTGTATCCATGGTTTATTTTTACCATAGTGTGCTATAATAGGAAAAATAGCAAATGGTAAGTCTATATATAGCCTGTTACTAAGACTATGAGCTAAATGGTTAGTCAACAGAAAAATCCTATCCTAATCAACAACTGTCTTTAGCTCTAGTAATAATATTTTGGATACCAAAATGATGTATATTAGGTAGTGAAGGAATTGCAGCAGTGCAGCTAATATTTTACTACTCTCTTCAACGTTAAGTAGGAATTTTGTGAATCACGTTGATTTTGATGGGGTGGATATGGATGGCAGGATCTGTACCTATATTTCCTGCCTATTTTCTGCATCTTTCTTTTGCTGGACCAGCAAAAACTCATTTTCCTTTAATGTGACATTAAATAACCATTAAGTTGTGAATAGTTCAGGAAAAGAAACTAAAACCCCAATTGTTCTTTATTCTTCACCTTCATTAAAAACTTGTTTTTTAAAAAAATCGAATTTGTAGTCCAAACTTGAGAATATGGTGTTCTTTATAGTTTATTTATAACTATTTTATGACTGATAGGGTTAGGAAAGTATATAACAAATTCTTAGATAAGCCTTCAAGGTTACTTCATATTGGACATGATAGGTAGGAAAAAATACAGGCAGAAGTCAGTTTTTCTTATCTTCTGTATAAACAAGTTGGTATTTCATTCAAGGCCGTTCCCTTAACTTTCGGCATACCAGATCACTATCAGGCAGTCAGAGGGAGAGACATGCAAACATGTTGTTGTTGACTATTTGTCTACGGAATTTATGAATTGATTTCTAAGGAAATCAGGCCCCTGCATTCAGCCTGTCTCTGGGCTTGCCTGTTTTTCCTTACCTTTCTCCCCTTCACAAGCATTTGGGACTTAGCTGGCCAATATTCATCATGTTTGATGAAAAGCTGGACGTCCGTAACGACATCAAGTTCCTGTTTTTATGAAACTCAGAGGTGATGGGTAGAGGAGGGAATACCCTGTTTGTGGGGCTGTCCACCCCATGGCAAGGGAAAAGGGAAACTTCTTCCTTAGCTGCTGGGTTTGGGACCGTGCTGGACCCGCAGTCTGCTCCTGAGAGCTCCACACAGGTTGTGATGCAGACACAGGGTATTTGGGGGGTGATGTCAGGGTGGGCCAAGGCCCAGCAGAGGTACCCGTGATGTGGAGGCATTGTAGGCAGCACAGAGGAGGGGGAACACTTGGGGTCTATGCAGGCAGCAAGGACATGGTGGGTTTGTTGTGGCAGGGGCTGGTACAGGGACTGGTACAGGGGACACTGAGAGAGGGAGAACTGAAGACCCTGCGAAAGAATTGGGGGCTACTGGGGTGAAAGGTAGAAAGCAGACAGAGAAGGAGCCAGGCTGTGGAAAGCACCAGGGATGTGATGAAGGACTAGGGGTATTTTGTTTGGACAGCATAAGAAGTTCGTGACACATACTTCTTGGAAAACATGTACTATTAATTCTGCTGCTTTCTAGTAGCGCCATGTATTAGTTACAATGCATGTTGTCTAAATGAGCCTGATCGAATACCTTCTGCAGTAAATGTGGCTTTTATTTGCTACCAAAGGAACCAGATAAGGTCTCTACTATAACATACATAATTTATTTGCATGATGTTCATGAATGACTTTGAAGTATATATTTGGAATTTAAATCTTACCATTAGTAATACCTGTTAGAAACTCAGACATGAGCTTCTCAAGTAATTTTGATATTTCTCAGGTTTATTATGAATTACATGCAACTGAGGCAGGACTGACATCTTGGAACTTTTTGGTTCATACATTTAGGGGCTTGGGGACTGTCCTAGTTTGCGGTTATACAGCATTTAATACTTGTCTGTGCCATCATGAATCCTGATTCC
Organism: Streptopelia decaocto; assembly: GCF_964273445.1. Taxonomy (NCBI): domain Eukaryota; kingdom Metazoa; phylum Chordata; class Aves; order Columbiformes; family Columbidae; genus Streptopelia; species Streptopelia decaocto. The sequence continues at coordinate 23,539,106 of NC_138655.1, forward strand.
ATTGCAATATAAGTAATTATAATATAAATTATTTTATTTGTTTACAAAACTACATTATAATATAAAATAATTACAGTACTAAATATAAAGTATGCTCTTCATCCATCCTTTGGTCTAAGGAATTGTATTTGATGTTGATGCTAGTTCTGCACAGGAGTCCCAATTCATGCTGATAAACTGGTGAAGCAGATGAAATGCTTTAGAAAAAAAAAAGAGTAATTTAGTTAGTTTTCTTCTATACTTTTAAGATCGGGCTACATTAAGCCTTGCCTTGCTCACATGCCTTCTTAGCAGTGTTATATAGTTCTACTCTTCGAAGAAATAATGGGAAAACTCATGCAAATTGTTTGCAACTTCCTCATCTCCATGTTGTCTAGACACCAGCAATCTCATAGTATATTCATGCCTCCAGAACATCTAGACTGCCCTTGACTGGAAAGTCTGAATGAGGTAGTAGAACAGAGGGAGTCTGTTTTCCCTTTCAAAGTTCCTTCTTTGCTGGTGGCTAGGTACAGTACTGCAATGAAATACCAAATCAGTGTTACATTTCACAACGTGGTTCCCAAATTCATGGTGAAGGGGAAAGGTGAGATGAAGTTATTTATTCTGATGTCTGAAGATAACTTTTGAAATTAAAAGAGATTAATAAAGAAATATTGAAAAATACTATGGTATACATGTTATCGATATTTTATTTTCAGCATAAAAGTACTTAGAAAGCATTCTGAAACTTCTGTGAGAAAGACATGGAATTAGTCCATTTTTTTTGGCACTGTTTGCCCCGCTAGGTTAAAGCCAAGTAACCTAACTATTTCTGTTTCAGGCATCTTATTTTTTTTCACACTCTTCTTTCTTCCATAGCAGAGATGGAGGACACTCCTGTCACTTTCTTCCTCAATTATTGGGTGGTCAAGATATTTTTTGGGAGAGGGATTGTGGTATTGAATTGTTTTGAACAAAGAGAGCTAATATCTGTATCTGCTATTCTTGGACAAATTTTCTTTAGATGTCTTCTTGTCAACTGTTGTTAAAGGGGGAGGGAAGAGTGGCAGATTAGGCTGTTTAGCCTTTTTCCAGAGAAAGATGCATATGTGTGAATGGGGAGAGGGAGCATTGCCTTTCATCTTGCTGTTACAACTATAATATAGTACCTGATTTTTTTCTGAGACTGATTTTCCTTGCTTTAATATATAGTTTATTGCAGCTTTGGCTTGAGATGAAACTGGAAAGAAACCGCCTCCTCTGAAATAGCCTGAACAAAATATTGCCTTAAAGATTTGTGTTAAAGGATGTGGAGACAGTCTCTGCATTCCAGGAGTGTGACAGCCAAACAGGGTTTGGGTGAGATTGGTGAAATGTAAATAATAATTGGTCAGTGGGTATAGCTGAAAATCCTGTAAACCAAAGTTGGACATTTACATCTACTTGCCTGACCTCCCTTGTCCTAGAACTGGGAGACGGGAAGTCTGGTGGGGTTCTTCCTCACCACTTTCTAACGCCCTCATACCACACTACATCTGAGGTATCCACTGGCTCCTTCTCCTGGGTGGTTTGTTTTGGCATCTCCTACTAACAGTTGTCTATGGTATGGACACATCTGGCAGTACTGCTGGTGAGCCACTCTGGATTGTGGGATGATACTTGAAGAGCTCTCCTTTAATCTGTTGTGCAAAGGAAGATGTTCTAGTGCAATTTTTCCATGACTCAGAAAAACAAAGAAACCTAAAAGGTCATATGGTGGTGTGTGATTTGATTTATGGGTTCATTCAATATTGCCGTTGTGCCTTTAGCCTGACCACAGTGAGTCAACTAGATTGGATTGACTCAGGCAAAGCAGAGGACTTGCACAACAGTAGAACTGCAGTCATTCAAAATTCCCTTGCTAATGCACATCAAAGAGATGAAGTTAGGTATAGAGTGCTTGCTTTTTTTTTTTTTTTTTTTTTTTTTTAAAGGGGGAGTGCTGTTATACTCGTATGTCCAAATTCAGCTTAAAGTATAAGTTGGACATCTTGGTATTTTTATGGATCTTCCCCAAATGTTTCACTACCTTGAACTTCCATTAGTTAGGCAAATAAGCCTACTTTCAGGAAAGGATACAGAAGCTGGCTTAAACATTTAAGCTCTTCTTGTATTGAGTTGGCTGGACCTACTTGGATGCTTTCTCAGTTTCTTAAATTGCTACATAAACAGCACAAAGTCAGAAGTTGGAAGGTCGAGAAATCGCAGGGAACTATCACGTGGTACGCGGTGGCCTAAAATCTGCTGTTTGAATAATTATGTGACAGCTTCCTATGGCTTTGCAGGGTAACTTGTATGCTTTGGCATTAAAAAGTCAAGTGCCAGCGTTTTCCACCTCAAAGCCACGCTGTGCCAGCGGAGCCAGCCTTGGAGAGCAGCTCCCCATGACTAACTGCAGCCTGCCCCCCGCCGTGCTCTGGAGCCAGCTGTCCCTGGGGAGATTCACCTCTCCCGGCAGGGGCTGGATGCAGCTCAGCAGCAGGCCAGGCTAGTGCAGACAGGCGGATGAAAGGCGCAGAAACCCGGCAGCCTTGCCCCGGGGCGGCGGGGCGCGGAGGCGGCAGCGGGGGAAGAGCCGCCTTCAGCCTCGCCCCAGGCCGTGCCCGGGCCTGCCCTTGCCCGAAGGCCCCGCCCCAGGAGCCAGGGGATGAGGTGAGCCTGTGGGGGCGCGACGGCTGTCCTTCCCCCCGGCGAGCCTCTGCTTCTCCGCCACCCGGTTTTCCCCGCCCGACCGGGCCCCTCCGGGCGCCGCCCCACAGGAACGGGCACGGCCGGTTCCCGGGAGGACTACACCTCCCGGCGTGCCCCGCGGGCCGCCGCGCGGAGCATGCCGGGAGCGCGGCCGCCTCCATGTTCTTCCCTTCCCGCCGGCGCGACGCCCCCAGCTCTTCCCGTGGTGGGGTGGGGCCTCGCACCTCTTGCCGCTCTGAGCGACTTCCGCGCCGGCCAATCAGCACTCTGATGGCGCGGGTTGTAGCCATTGAGAGGCGCGAGGGGGCGGGCCTCCACCGGTAGCCGGGTAGGTAGCGGTAGTGGCGGGTGCCTGAGAGAGGCCGGGACCGGCGGCGGCCGAGGGAGGGCGCGAGCCCCGTTTAAAGGGCCAGCGAGCTCGCACGAAAGTTGTGAGGAGTTTAGTGGTTGCCGGCCCGGTGGTGCCCTGGGGCTCGGCCGGGAGCCCCCTCCGGACAGCGGGGCCGGGGGGCCAGCAGCGGCATGGAGCAGGCAGCGCCCAAGAGGTAACGACCCTCCCGAGCGGCCCCTTCCCCTCCCGGAAGCGCGCGCGGCGGCACGGCCGGGGCGAGGCCTTGGGCCCGCGGGAGCGGACGGGCCCGACCCCGCGCTGGCCTCGGGAGCCTCCGGCGCCGTGAGGGGGGCGGCGGGACCGCGGCGGGGGCTGAGACGTTCCCCCCGCCGGAGGGGTTGTGTTGCGTTGGGAGAGGTCTTCTGTAGTGTGGGGATCCCCGAAGTACCTGTCCTGGATAAACTTCCAGTTGAAGGCAAACCCTGAGGGGCCGGTTGAGTTACAAGCGAAACATTTTAATGTGAAATGAGGAAAACTTCATGGCCCTCAAGAGTCCTTTGTGGCCTGGGGGTCAGACTTTACAGTGCAGGTCTATGGAAAAAACGGGCAGAAGTAGCTGTCCTTATCGTTCCGTATGAGAAAGTGCCCTTGTGCCCTGCTGGTGGAGGGATGCTTGCGGGGGTGGGCCTTGCATAGTTGCGATTGCAAATCAGGGAGTGGGAAGAGGCAAAAATCAAGAGTATTCCCACAGTATGTCTGTTTTCTGAAACACATAGGCTATCTGGTCATATGAATTAATATATTTTTTTGGCATTATTCATTTATTTTTGTGTGCATGTGTAATGATGTGAAACCATGAGCTTTGCTTTAAATGTGACACTGTCATCTCTGTGCACACAATAATTTTGCTTTAATTGTTTTAAATTTAATAATATATTTTAATAGGAACAATCCTTTCTTGGATGTAGTTGTATACTACATAGAATATAGTTGAGTGTTATACAGAATGTAGTCACACAATTTGCATATATTCTTACACTTACTGTCTTAGAGCTCCAAGTATTTTACTCTTGCTTCCTATTAATTTAATGAAAAACCTGGTGACTGGCTACACAATAGAAATTGGTGTTAGAAGATTATAAATCAGTTTTTACATTCTGCTTTAAAACATTTACATTCTACATTTAAAACCTTTATAATTCTTTAAAACAGCTTCCTGCAGGATGACAGAGCTTGAGAAGAATGCTGTCTTGAACTCTTACTGTTTTGTCCTCCAATAATACATCAAGTAACAGTATCTACTTGAAAACTTTGACCAAGAATTAATTAGTAGTTGCTATAAAGAGTGTTTTTAGCGGGCAATGGAACAGTATCTACTACTGAAAACTTTGACCAAGAATTGATTTGTAGTTGTTATACAGAATGTTTTTAGAAGGCAGTAGGGGGAGGAGGAACAGGCCTACGCTATAGTTTCAGGCTGACAGTGCTTCATGTCTCAAATAAAGGAAGTAGGACAGGCACCAGCAAGGGTTTAGAAGAATTGGGAATGTTTGAGGAGTAATCAATATTACCACCACCAGCACAAAGCTTGGGATCTGGTGATATCAAAGTTTGAAAATAAAGCTTGAAATTAGCTTAACCCACGAGATTTTTTAAAAAAATATTATTATTATTATTATTATTATTATTATTTTTTTTTTTTTTTTTTTTTTTTAAAGATTTGGGACTTGCTCTAACTTTTTTTACCAGGCCGGAGGTTGTGTGTATGGCCTAATGGAGAATGAGGAGCTGTTTAAATCTTTAGCTTCAGTCAGGAAGAATTAGGAAGTTATGAGAGAACTTCTAAATTCTCTGGTGTGTTTTTATACATTCCATGTTTTTGAAGCTTATTTTTGTAAAATTGGATGTGATGAGAACTTAATGGATTTGTTTCTTTGGTGAGAGGAAGATCTGAACTCAGTTTTTCACAAGATATTAACTCAAGTTTTCATAAGATTTGGACTAAGGTTTTAATGAATGTGCATCTATATCTCCTTTAAGTGTTGTTTTTACAGTTCTCTGCTTGTTTGGCATTCCAAAGCATTCTGCTAGGACACCTTATTTTTCTGTAAATCTTCTAGACTAGAAGGACTAGAAATTAATTTTTGTGGGCTGAATTTTTTTGATGCCTGCCTTGCATGCAGTAGTGGCCTGGGATGGACATGCCATATTTACTTTGCAAAATAGATGCAGGCACTGGACTTGACTTTGCCTGTTCTCCACAGAAGTAGTTACTGACAGAAATCTATTGCCTTGGTATCTGTAGTGCAAGACATTCATCTAGAGGTAGCAAGAATTCCATATCAACACTTAAAAGCTGCATAGGTGTCCTAGAATTCCAGTGTTCTCTCGCAGATACAGGACACTTTTATCCCACCCCCCTTATCTGTAAAGGAACACACAACTTGGTTGGGTGTTGTGTAGATCTTTAAAACAGCCCTTCAGAATATAGCGGTGATGATGCCCAAGTGACAGGCTGGACCACTGTGGCTTTTAAATGGTGATGCCGTCAAAATCACTGGCTTTTCTTGTTTGACCAATGTGTTGCAACAGAAACAAAAGACGTACAAAGAGGAGTCATTTTCAGAATAATATTGTTTATATTTTAAAATAATTTATAGTAGGTGTTCTGATTTTATACTGACCAATTTGTGCAGTAGTTGCCGCAGGGTGTTTCCATGCATCTGAATTTCTAACTGTATTTCAGATGTGCTTTATACTTCTTTCCCTCACAAAAATGGACATTTCCTCTTGAAATCAGTTACAAAATTTGCCTCTGAGTCTTGTAATTTTCCCCTGTTATTATTGTTCTATTTTTCTGTATATATTGGCATACTCAGGTATGAGGAGATACATTGCATGCAAGTGAAAAGTAGCTAGAGACCCAATTCTGTGAAATACATAGTTTTTAATCTAGCCACCTTTGCCACCTTTATTTCTGATGATTGCAGTGATTTCTCTTACTAGCTTCTCTTTTAATATATGAGTGTAATTGATCCCAGCCATTCTTTTTAAATGTTTCAATGTGCTAGTTCTTCTGCAAAATAAACTGCATATATTCATGTTTCATGGAACAGCTGTCCAGTTTTCCATAACTCATGACAGTAATTGATGGAGTTCTGTTCTTTAGTCTCACTTTATTTTTCTTTGTTAGCTTTCAGGGTTTTTTTTTTATGCCTACCTCTGTAGCATATTGCCAGTTTATTTCATAAAATCTGTAATGACTGTAGGACACTAAACTCAGGATTTTTTTTTTTTTCATATTGGGTGGGGGAAAAAAGTATCTCTTGCTCTTTCTAGTCCCAGTTCAGATTTTTTCTGATAGTTGTGCTAGGATTGTTAGTCTTGGGTGCCTCTCAACGTTTCTTGGGTTTTCTGCATTTAGTTATTTGGAGTTTTGCTGGCATACTGAATGACGTGTAAGATTCTAATCCTGCTAAGTATGAATGTTTTCTCCTATTAACTGGATTTATAAAAGTAAAGTTCTTTGCTAGGATGTATTTTTCTTGTTTAAGAGACTAAGTATTATGCAGAAAGTCAAACCTGCTTTGAACAAGAAAATCCTTTGGATATCTCTTGTCCCAGAATTGTAGTTCAGTTAGTCCTCCTGCTTCCAGGAACAGCTTTCCTCCTGCAAGAGTGCTGAAAGAGCCCATAGTCACTACCTGATGATTTTCTAGGGCAAAAAAACCCAAAATGACTTTCTACCCAGGTTTCATACTTTCTTCTACACATCTCATTTGGACTTTCTCCCATTTTTTTTTAATATGTGTGTGTATGTATATATGGTACTTGTATCCTGTGGCCAGAATAAAATGGTTCCTGAATTTACTGATTTATTTGTTCTGTTTTAAATGCTTCTGTCATGTAAATAGAGTACCCATGAGGGAGAGGAAGGAGACGCCTTTTTTTTTTTTCCTCCTGATTGTTCTCGAGCGCTTTGTCTCTTCAGTTGTTTCTTTCACTTCCACCTCCCTCATATTTCTAGTCGTGCCTTAGCAGATCAGTATTTTGCTGGGTGCTTGTAACATTCACATGTAGAAGACCTTAATGCTTAAAAAGAGTAGTGATCCTTCTGAAATGCCTGGCTGTGTATGTTTTATATTCCATATTTAGAAAGTGAGGCTAGTAGGACACACACATGCAAACAACTCCTGATTAAGGAGCTGATTCTGAAGTTTTAGATGCATTTCTATGTCCCAAGTTTTAGTTTCTCATTTTTAACCAATATTATAAGATTTCTAATAACTTCTTGTATTCCACTTAGTGCTGTACAGCCAGTTAAAACAGTCATCTTCTTCCACCCTGCTTCTCACAAAGTTTTCATGAATGCTTTCTTTATTGCAACTGTTTCAGGGTATATTGCATGCTGTTCTGTAGTTCAAGAGCCAGAAATTGTGTGAAACTTATAGAAATCATTGAACAGTCTGAGTTATTAGAATTTTTCTATGTTTCAAAGAACTGTGGTGTTAATACTGTCACTTGAACACCAAACCTTGCATCTGTACCCTGACAATGTATTTGTGAAGGAGTGTGAAGTACTTTTGAGCAATGCATTTGGCAATTAAATTTGGCTGACCTTTTTTCCTCTAAATGGGTTTAGTATTGAGCTGCCTTACTGTTAACTATTTATTATGTTTGTCAGAGTTGGATAATGTGAAAATAATTTTAAAACTGCAGAATGCTATTTCTTTGATCTCCAGGTTGCCTCTTATGTACTCCTGATAGTCACTTATTTGACAATTATATTGGTTTTGATGAGTTTATGGCTGTTGGTGATTGTTTCCCTAGCTCTTCTCACCACTCCCTGTGTCTTGGCTTTAATGGTGCTGCTGAAACCCTTTTGGTCTTAAGCATATTCTAAAGTTCTCTTTCAAGAACCAAATTTGCTACAAAGACACACACATACATATACATATAAATGCCGATTTTGAAGAGGTCTTCAAAATTTCATATTTGCTTCAGGATTTTTCTTTTTTCCCTTCTCATTGTAGTAGGCATTGCTCTTTTGGTGATCAGGTGGAAGTGTTCTCAGACATCTTTGGTTGAGGTCACTGTATGTTTTTCTCTTCCAGTTACTACAAAGTTAATTCCCGCCACTGTTCTGTTGATTATATTATGTGGTTCTTTAGTTAATTTAGAGGCTTGGCTAATGGTCATGCTTTTTATTTTTTGAGGCTCTGCTGGTATCATAAGCATACTGTGCATGTTTTTTGTTGGTGGCAAGCAGAGGATGACTGCAGTAACTCTTGTTTTGTGAACACTGCCTTCAAGAATGCAGATAATCTCATCAGAGATGAAAAAAGAATTTGAAACAAAAGAAGCAAAATTAATGATTTATTTCTTTAATACCCACCTGCAGAATCTTTTCTTCCACCCCTCCTCCCAGTTTTATTTGTCTCAGCTTGCACTTGTTCATTAATGAAAGATGTGCTTCTCTGCAAGATTTAAGTTTTATCTTTCTGCTTTTTGGTCTCTAATGAGCAGAGAGAGGGTGAAAAAGCAAGCAGAGTCATTATGTGTTCCTTTATTTGATTTGTAGGCCACTTTTGCAGACTTCATTTAGCTGCTCTCATTTGAGTTTTCTGCTGTTGTTCTTCATGTTCATAAGTTGTGCCTGTCCTTTTCTGTGGAGATTTCTATTCTTCCTTAAACACACCTGCTTTTCAGCTTCCTGCACATTTGCTGTAGCAAACTGCGTGGTCTTTAACAACATGTCATGCACCTTTCCTTTCTGATTGTGGATGCTTTTTGTATTCATATAATTGCTATGTCTATGAAATAGATCTTTGATATATGAATGTGTACAACCTCCTTCCCACCTTGCTTTCCTTGTTTAACACCAATCCATATGACCTGTGTGCTTATATAATTACTTTAAATTTTTGTCTTTACTTAGATGGCTGGCAGTAACAAGTCTCTTCTGACTCGGGTATTCCTTCATCAGTCATTTCGCTTTATTTTTTGTTAGTTCTGTATGTCTCAGAATTGCATCATGTAATACGAAATAATTTCTTTTGAACTGTTCTTCCAGTGTTAGATTTGACAATCTTTTCTGTCTGTGCCCTCCCTTCCCCTAATTCGTATTCACTTCCAGGAAAGTGTCACAGGATAAAATATTTTCCATAATTTCTCAATGATCTGCTGTGCTTAGAAGTTTCTTTCCCCCTCCTACTGCTGCCTTTTTTTGTTTTTCTTTTTCTTCCTCCTGCATATGGAATACGTTGTCTATATCTAACACTACAGCACCAGCTATTCTTCAGTTTATCTTCTGCCTTAATAGTACCCTTGGCTATCACGTAGAGTTAACTTGTTATTTCAGTCTTGCAGCAAAATTCCCTCTAACTGTTAAGGTGAAGAATTTACAGGTTCCAGCCACCCAGCCTCACTGCAATGTGTGTGAGGTTATATTTTCCTGTGCTACGCTAAGTGTCAGTTCCATCACAAGCTTGCAGCCAAGTTGTGTTCTGAGATCTACCGGGAGCCTGGGGGGCTGGCTGAATGGGAATGCTGGAGGCTGAGGAAAGGCCAGGAGTGCTGGTAAAGAACAAAGGGTAGTGGTGAGAGTGGGTTGAAGAAGCTGGGAGAAATGGAAGGGTGATAATGAGTGATTTGTGACTGTGAGAGAACTGGAAGGCAAATATGCTGGTATTTGATAATTAGAGATTTTGTTGCACACATCCCTGTGTACACTCACAAAGATGCAAAAGGGGCTGCCCCAACAACTCTTGGAGTACTCCCCTTTTGAAAGTTCAGTGTTCTGCTACCACCTGTGTCGGTGAAGTGCTACCAGATGCTCCCATATCATCTTGTCTCTGGGTTCTGCTTTTAACTTGATGTAATTCACTGGCATATGAGTGGTGTAGTTTAGAAAGTGGATACTTCGTGTGGGTGAAGGATTGGTTTATGCTTTCTTAGATAACAACATGGTATGCTCTAGGCAGTAATGAGCATGTGTTTGCATGCTGGCTGCTCTTTGATGAAAGGTGAGCTTTACTGGATGATTTGGCTGTTTCTGCTTTAGTAAAGGAAGTGGTTTGGGCAGTGAATTGGTCCCATGCTGCTCTGAATTGAGCAAACAGTGGGAAAGTGATAATGACAAAAATTGTCATAACTTCATCTTATATGATGGTTGATTAAAATTTTATTACTGCTCTTTAATTAGGCATTTTATTTGAATTGGATTTTTTTTTTCCTGTGTGCTCACTTGTATGAAAGCTTGCTTGACTTCTGAGTGTTTTTTCCCGCAAAAAACAAACAACTTTTGTCTTTCTTTCAGCAAACTGAAAAAGCTAAGTGAAGATAGTTTAACTAAGCAGCCTGAGGAAGTCTTTGATGTTCTGGAGAAACTTGGTGAAGGGTAAGTGCAGCTATTTATGAGGGGATACGATCAGAGGGAAACAGTATGTAAAGCACGTGTTGGAATATTAAGTTACAGAAAAAGTGACTGTAAATGTCCTAAGGAATGCTTCTGTAGACAAGTTTTAATAATAAAGCAAATGTGTGCATCAGTAGACTTCCATGCTTCCCCAAATATATTTATGCATTTTTGATGTCACTTGTTTATTAAGGCAGCAAAAGTGGTTGTGCCTATACCAGTGTTAGATACGCTACATCTTGACAAAGATCCATTATTCGGGGGCACGTCTTTCCGGAGGTCTCAATAGAACTGTTTTTTTTGCAGCCTGAAAAAACCCTCGAACTTCAGCATGAACATATGGCTTCTATGACTTTTGAAAGTTTCTGAATAATGGAAATAACAATCAGTTTATCTTGTTTTAAAAAAAATCCCTCTTTTATTTTTAGGTCTTATGGTAGTGTGTTTAAAGCAATTCACAAAGAGTCTGGCCAAGTTGTAGCAATTAAACAGGTCCCTGTGGAGTCAGATCTTCAAGAAATAATTAAAGAAATCTCTATAATGCAACAATGTGACAGGTAAGTATGACAATTCTGCTCCCTTTCTAAGAGTCTGTGAGAAAATGTATTTGTACTTGGGAATATAGCTGAAATCTATGCAGCTGCAATTTTTTTTTTATATGGAAAATTAAAACAGTCTGTGTTAAACAGTTTACTTAAAGGACCCATTTTGCGGATCTTTTCCTACCACTAGCTTGGAATGAAGAACGTACAAATAGTGTACCTCACAGAAACTGTTAAAAGAATAAGTACTTGCATCTGTTTAGAATTCTCTATGCTTGTTTCACTTTACTTGCTCTTATAACCCCAAAGGGGTTCAGAGTTGCCTGTTTCAGAAGATTGATGAAGATGTTTCTTGTACAAGGTGAATGGCTAGCAGTTAACTTCCAAAATAGTATTCTATTGGTTGCCTTTTTCATGCAGGAACATACCTTTTAAAAAGTGAACAATCTTCAAATTGTTCTGAAGAAGGACTATTACAGTACACTTGTTCAAAACTAGTATATAACATCATGGCTTCAAGTTGTACCAGGGGAGGTTTAGATTGGATATTAAGAAAAACTTTGTAATGGAAAGAGTTGTCAAGCATTAGAACGGGCTGCCCAGGGCAGTGGTTGAGTCAGCATCCCTGGAGGTGTTTAAAAGCCATGTAGATGAGGTTCTTAGGACATTGTCTTAGAGGTGAACTTGACAGTGCTAGGTTAACAGTTGGACTCCATGATCTTAAGCATCTTTTCCAAACAAAATGATCCTATGATTCTATGATCAAGTGCCTTCAGGGATGCAGAAATTACTTTGCATTTTCTCTCTTCTATGGAGTTATCAATTTTTTAATTTGTGTATTTTTAGGGACAATCTTTTAAGGTTTTGGATGTAACTTCTAAGTCAGATTTGCTAGGTGGAGTCTTTAATCACATCTAATCAGTGGTACAGGAGTCTGTTTGACTTGGATGTACAATCAGGAGAGCTTTGCACTACACTTAGAATAAGCTTTCTTTAAAATATTGATTGCTTTACTCATTAACTTGGCAAATTGTATTATAGCAAGTGGTCAGTTATTTCTCAGTTGTGTTTGTGCTTTTGTGATGTATCAATGTTGAACTTCTGTCTTTAAATGAAAAATTTGCACTTGTTTGGCAACGAGCAGTACTCATCCTAGATTTAGAGATAATCCTTTTAATGCTGTCTGAATTCATTCACATTTGTTGCTGAATGTTTTCCTCAGGTGTTACATGAGCTTGATTGTACTGCTTCACAGCATTTTGTCTATAGGGTCACAAAGGAGAAGGTCCAAATATGTATCCTTAAATATAGGGATGGAGACCTCAGAGTACATTGTACCTGTAGCACATGGGAATGCCACTGTTCCTTAGACTTCTTTAAAGCCTCTGGCTGCAAGTCCTGATCTAAGTATTTGTGACCTACGAACATGCTGGACCATGTAGTCTGTTCCCTTCTGGCATTGACTGCTTGGAATGCTAGAAGTCTGTAAAATGCGTAGGCAGGGGAATGGGAGGAAAAGGAAGGGTTTATGTTTTTTTCCAACATTCCACAAAGATGTATGATAAGATTATTTCAGATGATACTGAAAGGATTTGGAACCCTTGAGTTTTGTTTCAGGCTCCTCTTAATCCTTTTTGTCCCTGTGAGACTATTTTTTGTCTGGCCAATTGGAGTTTTGTAACAGATACACATGAAAAAGGCCGCAGCAGTCTTGTTTGTCTGCTTAACTGTGGAACTAGATTTCCTCCTCAGAGTAGGTCCTCAGCTCTTCCTGTGCACTGGAAGAGGAGTTGAAATATGTTTACTTTGATTTTTCTTGTTGCTGTGCTGTTAATTCTTTTTATCTCACATTTCATTTCTTTCCCATTACACAAAGGAAGACATTGAATAAGTTTGAAAATAGTACCGTATGAATTCTCAGAAAGAGCTCTTCTGTGGGGTCAATGGCAGAATAGCAACCCTTAGTTGCTGCACAGGCTTGAGCCATGTGAGCTGACTGGAAACAGTGGGGTAGGTTGTGGTGCGTGTATGTCTGTTAGTACTAGAGCAGGGTTGAAAAAGATATTAAATGTCTGTGAAATATACTAACAAAGAAAAGAAGTGGTGATACTTGAGAATCTTCTAAATTTTTCACCTTTCTTTCTGTACTATGCTTCGTGTGCCATTTTCATTCTTGTCCTGGGTCAGCCTACTCACCATCTGATTGCTGTGTCCCCTATCCTGCTCCAATTTTCTCTGCCCTTGTTCTTTGTTTCCCGCTTTTCTTTGAATAACATGGTGCATTTAGTATCTACTGGACATGTACTATTGTATAACTTTTATTTTCAGAGTTCAGAATTTTAAAACACAAACTCTTCCCTCACTGGCCAAGATGCAGCCATTGGCTGGTTGCAAAGAAGGATTAGGCTGCAGCTCTGTCCCATGTGCTTGTATATGTGTCCAGTGCCTTCAAGCAAATATAGTGCTGTGCAGTACTGATGGGGGTGATGACACACTTTTTAGTACTTTTTTTTCCCCATGTGATAATTCTGTAGATACTACAGAAAAGCACTGAGCTATTGCAGCATCTCAAATAAAAGATGACTAAATCTTACCGCTTTACCCTTTCTTTCTTTTCTATGCCTATTTCTAGAACTAGCTCATGCTTGTAAAACCAGGAGAACATGGGTGAGTTTCCATGTTTTCCAACCAAAGTGGTTCTATGATCCTATGTTTTTTTGTTTTTTTTTTTTTTGCTCAGGAGAGAAGGAAACAAGGCAATCTTTTCAAGAAGGGAAACATCCAGTAACTTTGTGATGAAAGTTAAAAACTAAGAGATGCCTTAGAGGAGGGAAAAACAAAGCTTTATATTGGAAGACTAATGTTTGAGAAAACTATGTCTGTATGTGAAGGTCGCTGAAACTTACATAGTAGTGCCTTTGTAATTTTATTAAGCAGCAGACATTGGTTAAACTGATTACGGTTTTATAATGTATTTGACTACACTTGCTCGTTAGCTGTGTTATTGTGTGTCAAACTGTTTTTTTTAATGCTTGTTATTATGACTTTTCTTCGTATTAAGAATTAATCTCCCTATCTAACTTTTTTTCTGTCTAGTCCCTATGTTGTCAAGTACTATGGCAGCTATTTTAAGAACACAGACCTATGGATTGTTATGGAATATTGTGGAGCTGGCTCTGTTTCGGACATAATTAGACTTCGCAATAAAACGGTGAGTTTATACATTTCAAAAAATGTATAACAATTGTTAAAATCAAACTGTGAATTAAGACTAGAAGCCAGAAGAAAAGGCAGAGTTGTGGGACAAGATCTTGCCTGATGCCAAGGAGTGTGTCTGTGCCTTGGATCCTCAGGAAACAAGCTTGTGCAGTTGCTTTAACTATCTCTTCGTCCATTATTCCGGAGTGATCATGAGCAGAAGCAAATGCATTCTGAAATATGAAGATCCTGTACGTTTCTTGCAAAGTATTGCTTTGTACAAGGCAAAACCGTGTGTGGCTTCTTCCTTTTACCTCTTCCAACTTACAGCCTATCAGTAGACCACTTAGTGTACACACATGGTTTGAAACAGGCATAGAATTGTTTTGCTTCATTCAGTAATTAGGGAGCATGAGAAGTAATTGGCATTCCTCTAGGAATGAGAAGGGGAAGGGATGCCAATCAAGGAATGTAAGAGGGAACCAAAATAGAGGATTTTATGGGAGGATCTTAATGGGCTGTCGAGGGTTAAGATTGCGGGGTGACAATAAAACCCCGGCAGATGTATTGTTAACCCCCTCTTCCCCCCCCACTCCCCCTTTTTTGCCCCTCCCTCTCCCCCCTTCCCACTAAGGACAGGCGATCGGGAGGGAAAGAAGAACAGAGAGAAGAGAGTTGGAAAAATTAACAATGTTTTACTGATGCTACTAATAAGAATAGAGAAAATAATACAAAATATACAAAACCAATCTTGAAAGTCTCAGCAACTGCAGAGCCGGCCACCAAAGTCCTGGATTAGACTCTGCAACCAAGCGGAGCTGGATTCAGTCTCTCACTAGGCCTCAGTTCGCAGGGACGACCAGCAAGATCCTCTCCTAAGGTCGGCCATAAGCAGAAGGGAAAGGCAAAAGGGACGAGATCCTTGTGATCTCCCACTTTTATATGAAGTATTCACGTGAATGGAATGTTATACACAGTTGGTTAGTTTCTTAGTCACTTGTTTCTCGTTGCCCCTCTCGCGAGATGTCCATCCATGCTTATCAATAAGTTTGCATTCCATTGCTAGGTTTACCAAAACATGTGTCTGGTTCTCCAGGAAAATGCAGTTAATATGAAGGCTTTAGCTGACAGGCAAAATTCACTGAAAGAGAAACTTGTTTTTAACAAAACCAGGACATGGGCTTATAAGAGCAGTTATGTAGAGGGGGATGCAAACCTGTAGGAAACAATCATTGCTAGTTCTACTTAAGAAACAGTTTATCTGAAAAATACTTTGTTGTAGATGTCAAATGATCTTTTAGTTCCTTTGAGTCTATGCTCTTCAGTAGTGGGCTGTAACAGAAGGTATTGATTTTGCCAACAGGTATTGAGAGATGACCATCTGCTTGCTAGTCCTTTTCCTTTTGTAAACACACCCTGAAATGTTCTTTGCATCATGTCTTGGAAAGAGAATGAGAGAGAGACATTCTTCAGGCTTAGAAAATAAGATGTAAGGGAAGATAGAATTAAATCTATTAGGAATGGGTTTGATGTCCAGACTAGAGGGAGTCTCTTTGGGAAACGTGGCTTGTATCAGGGCTGCTGTCATGTTGAACTGATGACAGGGGAAAGGCCAAAAACAGTGTGAGATTGCTGGAGTTTCTGCAACCTTTAGAACTGGTGTCCTTACAGTTGTGTGTTATCCAAGGGTTAGGAGAAGAGTCAGTAGCTCCAATAAGAAATGGTGCAAGCTAGTCCAGATTTTTTTTTTTAAAGTCCCATTTTAAATGTGATTTACAAAAATAAGGAGCAAATGTGTGTGCATCAAATAAAATGCTAGAACTTTTTATTTTAAAAAAGGAGAGTATTTGTGTATATATGTGTGTGTGTGTATATTGAATAAATCAGACAAACTAGTTTCTTTTATATTCATTTTAGGGTAATGATATAGTAGAGATTTGAGGGAAGAAGATGTTTGAGTCTCAGAGCAGACACATGCCAATGATCAGAAAAACTAACTCTTCTACTGTTGTTTGTGGTTAGAGTTGATATGATTGAATAGCATAAATTCTGTTCAAGGAAATAGAATAATCAATAAATACATGGATACATGTAATGAGGGAAAAGTTAACATACCTTTTGCAAAGGTAAGTTATGCAGCATGTGGCTAGTACAGTCCCGTAGAAGAGTTGTTGCACATACAAATAATTCTGGTTGGTCTGGATGTGCTTGGTACTGAAAGATTTATGGACAGACTTCCACACCAGTGGCTCTTCAAGAAATACACCTGTAGTAGAGTGAAAGAGGAGTTCTGTCATAGATGGATAGTTGATTGAAAGATAAAAAAAAGATGGTGCGAGTAAATGGTCATTTTGGGAATTTTACATGGGTGTGTCCTATCCTTTTCAGGAAACAGTGTATAAATACTGATGAGAGAGGTTGCATTCCTAGTAGTAAAAGCAGGGAAAGACTTAAAAGGCTTTGTCATACTGAGTGTCTGAGTGAGAAAATAAGCATAAGTAAGTGTGAAGAGAGAAATTTGTCTTGGTGGTGAAGGGAAACTCTTTATATACATGTTCATTAGCACTTCGGTTTAATGTTAAGAAACAATTGAACAAGTAAAGGGGTTGCTGAAGATTACAGCAGTTCCAAGGATGTAACAGAAATCTGGAAGTTAGATAAAGGTGGCAAGTATGATCAGAAGTTACTTGTCTAGAAGGAGATACTAAATGGATAAGGATTCTTCAGTGTTGAGAAGAGACCTGGAGGGAGAGACATAGTGGAAGGTTTAAAAAAAACATGAGTAGCACAAAGAAAGCAAGATATGGTTATGTGCTGTTTATTACAAAACAAGGGATCACTGTTTACTTGACACATACTTACATTCTTCCCTAGGTAGCTGCTGTTGGCCACTGATGAAGACAGGCTACGAGGTCAGACAGAACTTTTATTCTGGCTTAGGATAGGGGGTGTTCTGCTGCATGTAACAAAAAAACAAACTGCTCAATTTCTCACTTGCTGTGCCTATGTCTTGCAAGTTTTGCAAGATTGAGGCAGAGGCTTTGGACTTGTTTGAATTCTCTTGTTCTCTATGGAACAGTGACCTGATCACTCAGACTACTTTGACTGTGTTACTGAAATAAGGCTGCTTAAAGTACTTCAGCATTCTGTTGGTGACTTTTTAAAACGGAAACAAGAAGTAGTTTCACTCTACTTTTTCACAAGAAAAAAAATTGGAGGTGAGGAGGGAATTGATTCTTATTTTGTCAGAATGTTTGTTGAGTAGGCCCAGATGCACAGGGTTATGTGTTCTGTAATTTTCTTAAGTTGTTAAATGAAGAGTGTATCTGGGCCAAGGAAAACGTTTATTTCCTGCTTCTCCATATGTAAGGAAAAGAAACTGAGGAAGAGAGAATTGAAGTAAGAACCCTTACTTTAATGTAATGGTCATTAGGATCATCTTATCAAAATAGAGAATAGGAAAAGGTAGATGCCTCCTTGTATTTGGAAAGGAAACGTTACTATGCATTTGCCTTTGCTGATCTCTAAACCTAAGGATTTACTAATCTTAATTTCCCATATCTGTGTTTCCCCTACTTTTGAAAAAGTGTTGTTTGTCTAGGAAGTGAACAACGCCGGGCTTTGCTCTAGAGAACTAAAAGCAAAGGAAGCAGAATTCCAAGTTAAGGAAGTGTCTAATGAGTGTTGGGAGCCTGTTAATATCAAGAGGTTTTCTGCTTGATAGAAGCAGGTTCTTGTCCAAGAGACCCAAGCCAATACTTTGAAGTTGAATCAAACCTCTAGAATTCTGCCCCACAGTTCTCCAGCGTGTCAGGTGAATCAGCAGCACTGGAGTAAGATTACGATGCCTTTTAGCTCATCTGAGGTGTGGTGTTCACCAGTCCAAGGCAACAAAGCTGTGAATCTAGTCTTGTCTACTTTTCTCAGAGGCTGCTTTGGGAGGTACATGTATGTCTGACAGTCAAACTGGGTGTTGCTGCCAAAAAGGGCAGTTCCACCATTATCTTCCAACCAGGCTGATGTATTCCTGCCTTCTCCATGCCTCAGATACAGTGATTGTGTGGCTGCAGGGTGATGTTGGGCAAGCTTAATGACCTGATGGAGGAACTCTTTCTTCTCTAGTCTATCCTCACCACCCCTTTGTGAACTGACTCAGGAGTTATTGTGGCAGCGTAGTGGCTTGATCTGACGCAAGGGAGACATTAGGAATGAGCAACAGGGAAAGGGAAGGAAAAGAAGGAATGAGACTGACTTTCAGTGGCAGCTTGCAATAAAATGAGTTAATTACAATGTGAAGCAATACTTAGTCTTACTGGCTGCTATTAACATATTGGGGAGTACTGACACACTAGCAACCCTGCCTCTCTACTGATAATTTAGGGTGCACTTACTCATGCACTGATCATGGTTAACTGAGTCATCCTAATCCTGTATCTTTTGGGGACCAAGTTCGGTTGGCTGTAATATACCACACAGTGACGGTCCAGTGGGTTTGAGGCAAAACCTTCTTATTTGGGACAGTATTGTAAGTGGCAAGTGTAGCAAAGTACTGCTGCACGGTGGTATGCTATTAGTGTACAACAGGTGTGCTGTTGGGTCCAGAGGTCCTGCATCTTGTATCTACACTGCCTTCATTTACATACCAATTTATTGATTAGTTACATATACATTGTCTTATGTTTTCTTACTTTTTTCATGTGTTTAAGCTCCTGTGATTCAAATTAATAGTGTATCTGAATCTCTAGATGCTCTGTTTCAATGTCCTCCTGGTTTTGCTTTCACTACCTGTAGGCTGTGATTTTTGTCTTTGCACTGTGTGCAGATCTGCTTAAGAAAAACTCTGGAAAGTAATTGCTGTGAAAGTGGCACTCAAAGTGGCTTCAGGAGGGTGTAGTGTCATTGAAGTTTGTAGCAGACTGTAGGAACCAGACTGACGCTGATTTCAGGCTAGAGCTGGAACCGTAACAACTCTTTTTCTCTCTGAAGCTTTCTGCTTTAATTCATCTGTTATACTTCAAATATTACTAGCGGAAAGGATATTGTAGTAATTGTTATCTCTGCTCATTTGCTTGTCTGTCGTACATCTCAGCCTCTTTGTTAGTCCAGTCTTGCCTTCACATAAATGAAGACTAGGAGAGGTATGTGATTATAAGATTGGTGATGTCTGAGCTTCATATCTTCTGGTGGAAAAGTGATTACAGCATGGTGCCTTTATTTACCATGGGAGTGGACTTACCCAGTGTATTGACCTAATCAGTGTGTTTAGATGCAGTGATCTGATACTTCCTGGAAGCATCAGGCTTAATGTGCCTGTATTACTTAGTGTAAAAAGAGCAGCTGGGAATGGACTTAAGCAGTTAAAGCAATTCAGTTGACCCAGACCTCTTCAGAGGGGCCCTCAGGAAGGAGAATGATTGATTGTGAGTAGAGAACCTGTAGATGAGTTGTCCCAACAGCTGCATGGATTAGGTAGTGTGTGATAGACCGTATAAATGCACCCTTAAGTCTCTTTTGTGCATGGCATCCACAGCCATTTAAATATAAATATGTGGATTAGATGATTTCCTAATAGATGTGGAACACCTGAATTTGCTGCAATCTGCTTTACTCCAAATTTCCATTTTAAAGATTGGCTTCACGGTTAATGTTTTCTATGTAGGCTTTAGAGTTGTTTGCCTTTATCATTCACATTCATTTTAATACATAACTTGTATGTGGTTTTGATGATGAAGGAATTAAAGCTGCTTCATGGCTGACTCATATGTAGAGGGTAGCACCAACTCATCAAAGGGACACCGCATATAGAATTAGAACTAGCTAAAGATACCAAGCAGGTAAATGTTCTACAGGATCTTAAATTAGCATCTTGGCAAAACTGGAAATTGGAAATGAAGTAGAAAGATAATGACTGTGAAATTCTACTAAGCTACAAGGTATAGAGCGTGATATGCTGATGTAAGAATGGTGCTGTATGTTTAAAATCCCAGAATAAAATATATCAACTGTTTTAGCAAGAAACATAATAGCTATATGGCTTGATCAGAAATAGTATGGGATAATACATCCAGACCATAGCAACAATGACTGTAGCATATGCCTATATTAAAAGGTAAAATAGTTTTGTTTCATTTAATTGTGCTGTATGGTAGTTATCAATGGCACTGCTTGTATGTCAACATAAAATTACTGTTAGAAACAGTGAGTACTGGATAGTAAGTAGATGAGTTATGTGCTATGACAAGGTGTACTGTGGGCTGATTCTGTATTTAGCTGTTTCCTTTGGAAATTGAAAGTCACTTGTGGGGACACAGGTACTACTATACTACCTATGTAATCACCTCTAACCATCCTGATGAGGAAAGCTTGTCATTTAGGGTGAGAAAGGGAGGAGACATAATTCAAAAGTCCCTTGATGTTGATTTTAAGAGTTTATTATAGTTTTGGTAAGATTTTTATGAATAAATGAATAACTGGAGGAGCTCTGGTTCTGTTTTTGTATACTTTGGTCCTTTGTTGTTTCCAACAATTGGTAGGCTCAAAAAGCATATCTGCCTTATCTATTCCCCCAAATTGCATCAAGCTGATGTTTGTTTATGTGCAAAGTAGTCTCTATATGATGTGAAGAAGAATTATACATTCTGTTTTGCTGTGTTTGGAAAAAAAAAAGTTTTAATATATTTCCCAACAAAACAGTTTTTTCATATCTTGTATATATAAAGACATAAGCTGTTGGTGCATTTAGCTAATCTCTTTTCAGAAATATGTCCTTCTAATACAAGTTTAGAATGATGGAATAGATTATAAAATCCAAATGAGGTTAGCTGCTATGCTCATTACAGAGGAAAAAAAAAAAAAAAAGAATAGAACAGAATAATTTCAGTTGGAAGGGACCTACAGTGATCATCTGGTCCAACTGCCTGACCGCTTCAGGACTGACCAAAAGTTAAAGCATGTTGTTAAGGGCATTGTCCAAATGCCTCTTAAACACTGACTGGCTTGGGGCATCGACCACCTCTCTCGGAAGCCTGTTCCAGTGTTTGACCACCCTCTCAGTAAATAAATGCTTCCTTGTGCCCAGTCTGAACCTCCTCTGGTGCAGCTTTGAACCATTCCCACGTGTCCTGTCACTGGATCCCAGGGAGAAGAGCTCAGAACCTCCCTCTCCACATCCCCTCCTCAGGAAGCTGCAGAGAGCAATGAGGTCACTCCTCAGCCTCCTGTTCTCCAGAACAGACAAACACAGAGTCGTCAGCTGCCCCTCACAGGACATTCCTTCCAGCCCTTTCACCAGCTTGGTTGCCCTCCTCTGGACATATTTAAGGACCTTCGCATCCTCCTTAAATTGTGGGGCCCAGAACTGCACACAATGTTCAAGGTGAGGCTGCACCAATGCTGAATACAGTGTGGTAATCACCTCTTTTGACCAACTGGTGATGCTGTGTTTGATGCACCCCAGGATGTAGCTTGCCCTCTTGGCTGCCAGGGCACACACTGCTGACTGATATTGATCCTGCTGACAGCCAGCACCCCAGGTCCCTTTCTGCAGGGCTGCTTTCCAGCCACTCATCTCCCAATTTATGCTTTTGCCTCATGTTACTGTGCACCAGGTGCAGAATATGGCATTTGTACTTGCTAAATTTCATCCCACTGATGATTGCAGAATGCTCCCATCTATCTAGATCCCTATGCAAGGCCTCTTGTCCCTCAAGAGAGTCAACAGCACCTCCCAGTTAGCTATCATCAACTAACTTGCCAATGGTGCATTCAACTTCTGCATCCAGATCATTGATAAATATATCAAACAGGGCTGGCCCTGGAATTGGGGCCTGAGGAACACCACTAAGTGACTGGTCACTAGCCAGATGTAGCCCCATTCACTACAACCCTTTGAGCTCTGCCCTTCAGCCAGGTCTTCACCCAGCACACTGTGAACCTGCTCATCCTACAGTTGGGCGGCTTGTCCAGAAGGATGCTGTGGGGGACGGTATCAGATGCCTTACTAAAATCCTAACAAACTGCATTCATGTCCTTCACTTCCTCCACGAGGTGGGTGACCTTATCCTAGAAAGAGATCAAAGTAGTTAAACAGGATTTTCCCTTTGTGAACCCATGTTGACTGTGCCTGATAATTGCATTGTTTTTTAAATGCTTTTTAGCAGTACCCAGTATGATCTTCATAATTTTTCTGGGAACTGAGGTTAGACTAACAGTTCTATAGTTTTCTGGGTCTTCCCTCATGACCTTTTTGTGAATTGGAATAACACTGGCCAGCTTCCAGTCAGCAGGAGCCTCAGCTACTAATTTTTCAAAAATTGAAGCTAGGGAATTACCTCTTTAGGAACACATACTTGCCTTTTGTTCAGACAGTCAGCTAAGTTACTGGATATTCCTTAGTAGCTAAGTATTTTGGAATTTCTTTATTTTGGGGTGATATACAGGGTTTAAATGTAGACCAGTCAACTAAAACAAACCACCTCTGATCTATTGAGATTGGCATAAATGCACATAATCCTGCTGTACAGAATAATTTATTTGTAAATGATACTGATACAGAATCACAGAATGGTTGAGGTTGGAAAGGACCTCTGGTAGTCATCTGATCCAACTCCACCTGCTCAAGCAGCGCCATCTAGAGCTGGCTGCCTAGGGCTGTGTCCAGATGGCTTTTGAATGTCTCCAAGGATGGAGACTCCATTATCTTCTTTGGCAACCTGTTCCAGTGCTTGCTTGCCCTCACAGTAGAAAAGTGTTTCCTGACATTCAGAGGGAACCTCCTGTGTTTCTGTGTGTGCCGGTTGCCTCTGGTCCTGTTACTGGCACCACTGGAAATAGCCTGGCTCTGTCTTTGCATCTTCCCTTCAGAAGGAATGTCCTTCTGATGAGGTCCCCCATACCCTTCTCTCTTCCAGGCTGAACAGTCTGAGCTCTCTCAGCCTCTCCTCATAGGAGAGATGCTCCAGACCCTTCATTGTCTTTATGGCCCTTTGTTGGACTGTCTCCAGTATGACCATGTTTCTCCTGTACTGGGGAGTCCACAACTCAGCACTCCACTTGTGGCCTCACCAGCACTGAGAGAGAGGAAGTGTCACCTCCCTTGATGTGATGGTGACACTAACACAGCTCAGGATACCATTTACTTTCTTTGCAGCATAGAAAATACTTAAATACCATACTGTAAGAAAAGTGCTACACTCAGCATGTCATAAACTCTTTATGATACAACATTTGTTGATAGCCAGAGCTTAAATTGCTTGCAGTGTCAGTTCAGATAATCAGTTTTGTTGTACTTGACCATAAAATTATTAGCTGACATAATGAGGATTGTCTCTTTCTCTAGATATCCTTCTGCCCACACTTCAGTTTATCTTACAGTTGTTTAGAAGTCTCTTCTTGCTTGATTCCAGGTAGATGATTTTACTCCCTTGGCACCGTGCCAGGAAAGCTGTCTTGTTTGAGCCGTGCATAGCAGGGTTGTCAGTTCTCCTGGCATACAATCCTTTGAAGCAGCATAGCAGTCAGAAAAAAGTAGCACAAATAAAGGCTTTGAACAGTGTGCCACTGAACAGGAACACTGAGAGCTCTTGGAGATCAAGGAACGCTAATGCACAGCAAAGGGGGGAACTGCTTGCTGTGGAGCGTGAAGCTAATGCCACCATCAATTTCATCCTCTGCTTGCATAGGGAAAGGGCTATAAAAGTCACTGGGACTCTGGGTGTAGCAACATGTTATTTGGAAAGCAGTGACAATTTGAGCAGCATCCTTGTTGACTATGCCGTGAATTGATTTGTTGGAAAGGTAATTTGGGAGAGGCGTTGATTTTTAACTAGGGTCAATTACAATTGTTCAGTGGAAGGGCTGACACACAGTGGCAATTACTGTTGTAAGCTGCAGTAAAAGGAGGGACTGTAGCTTGGCACTTCTGTTTAAATAAATGTCTGTGTAACTGTGCCCTTGGGCTCCACACCTAGGTTTTATGAGGCTGGATAGAAGCTGGAATAGGGAACTTGTTTTGTATGTTAAATAACTAGAACTTGTTACAAACAAGTCAAGTGCAGATGATCTTGCTGACTAATCATTTTCCCCTTACTATTGAGTCATTCTATTGATTTGGAGGGATTATGAATTATGAGTGGGTTTTTCAGTTCTTGTAGAGTGGTGGGGTGTGGTGGTGTTTTTTTTTTGTTTTTGTTGTTTGTTTGTTTGGTTTTTTTTGGAGGTGCAGTTTCAAAACTGGAACTTGAAGGAATTGCTACTGTTTAATTTCTATGTAGGATTGGAAAAGTAGAGAAAGAGGGGGAAAATGCAACCCAGTGTTGCAGCCAAATTAGAATATTCATCTTCAGTTTTGCAGCTTCTTGCATTTCTAAGGAGTCAAGTTCACGTGCTTAGTTTTTATATTAAAGCATTGATGTACTGTAATTGAGCAGCATTTCAGTTGCATGAATAGTTTCTTTTGTATTTCCTTGAGAAATTGCATCACATGGAATGAATTGTAGTTTTGCTTTTATTCTAGAATAAATGTTGATTCAAATCTGAGGAGACTTCTCAGGGTGTCTGATACCTGCAAAAGATTCGCTCTTAGTGTTTCCATGGTAACACTTGTTCAGGAGCTTATGTGTTCCTATTATGCTGATCTAAAGCAACAAAGATAAACAACTGTGCTAACTGATGACTTACTCAGTACTCCATGTAGTTTATCAAGCAGATAAATGAAAAAATATATTTTGTTTTTTTTACTATATTGTATTTTCTTTGGTAGGAAATGTCTGTCAGCTTGTTGCCAGTTGATACTTGCAGCTTATTGTATAATTTGTGATTGTACATGAATTCTGCAACATATTAAAGTATTAAATAAGAGAAGCATTTTGGGCTATCCAGTCTACACCACTTCTTTCTTTATAGTAGGTATTTACTTATTGATAATACTTTTTTTTAGCTGTAAAACTCAAGTTTGTCTGATCTGCTTAAAAAGAAAGTCAAGTGAAAGAGTTTCCTGTGATGCTTTTACAGAGTTCAATAAATATCCCTGTTGTGATTAACTCGTGAAATTCTCTATTTTGTTTCTCAGTTTGTATTCAGTTACTTGATGAATTCGAGAGTACCTTTCTGTTCATCCTGACTGAAAAATAAACAGCAAACATAATATGAAAGTGTACTGGGTATAAATGTTCAAAATGTATTGTTGACCTCAGCAACTCTGACATTCTGAAGAGCCTCAACTCTTGTACTTCAATTTTCAGAAGTGACTGAAGGCTATGCTGTTACTAAGGAACATAAAGAAATATGTTAAATATTCATTGTGCCTGTAGAAGATGCTGTTGTGCACTGGTAAACATTATGTAAAAGAATATGCTTTTTAGAGGCTGTAAGGTATTAACAGACTGCAACAAATTAGAAAGTTTGTGGGCTGACATGTCGCACATGTTATCTTCACATAGTGGTAGTTGTGCTTATGAAAATGTGGCTTTTCTTATAAAATACACTCAGGACCAGCTATGTTAAGATTTCTGTTAGTTCAATTGTACAACTCTGTACAGCGATAGTAACACGATATAGCATAGCTCATGTGGATTACTTGCACTTAATACCGAGAACTCACAGGAAACCTTTGCATAGACAGCAAACTAATGTTGGTAGATATTTAAAAAAAATACAGTATTTGTGGCTGAAATTGAAGAGCCATATATTCATATCCTATCATCTAGCAATTGTTGAGTGATGCAGGTAATTTAAAAAGAACCCAAAAGTTCAATGAGCCTTCATTATCTGTATCAGTTTGCTACAAGAACAACAATGTAAGAAAAAGCCTGTGGCATCTGGTTGGCATCCATCCTCAATCATTTCTGTAATTGTCTACAGTTAATGGAACAAGTGATAGTAGTTATTGGCACCTTCCAGCATAGGGGTACTGTGGCATCTTGGTTGTCCTTTCTCAGGGCTCAGTAGGGAAGGTCATTGGGGCACATGTGTGTGGGTGCAGTTCTACAGCTCTGTGTCAGCGTGGAGCACAAGCTGAGTAATATTTACTTTCAAAAATTACCATTTTACTTACATTCCATGTAAAATGAAAGCACTAGCCTTAAAAGGAATGGCTTACTTGACAGATTTCAGTAAAATTCTGTAAACTAAGTGAGAACTGTTTGAGTGTTTTGTATTTGTATTTCTGCGTGCTGTATTACATTCCTACAGATGATAATTAGCAAGTTATCCCTGATGAATAAATTTTTGCAAGCTTTGTGATAAATAATTGTTTGTCTATTTTCTGTACATCTTTATTCTTTGCTTTTTTTTTTTTCTTTGCTTTTAATTCATCCTCTCTAATTTGTAAATTGCTGGAAATGAGAAATTAATAGTAGTGCAGTTAGGAATAGTTGATGGACAAAAGCTTGATACCTACTAACTGTAGCCTTAGCAGGCATTTTATATGTAAAAGTTGGAGAAAAAAATAAAACATGACATTAGTTTAATCTCTTTCCAAATGTAGGAATGTCCTAGTTTGTTGGGCAAACTGTGTAAAGAACCTAAGGATGTTTAAGAAATAACTCTAGCCTTCAACGGTAGAGAAAGGGCTACCTCTTTTTCCAGGGAAGTATTCTGGTATGTGCCACCTTGTCACACAGTGACAACCATTACCTTTTTTTTGACAAGGGTAATGCATAACTTGACAATTAATGTGTATTATCTTTGTGATAAATATATTAGTTATATATTGTAGAAACTGTGCTGCAGTCATTAAGAGCAATGTCAACATCTAAAGAGTAGTAACTTTTGATTGACAGGCAAGAGAATACTGCATATACTGCCATCTGATCTGCATCTGCCAGCCCCTTCTCTAGTTTTGTAACTCACTTGCTCTAATTGGATTCTAGAATCCAGCTATATGGATCAAGTTAGTAGATCAGAGCTTTGAATTCTAGATGCTATTGGGGTTATTATTGTATTAAAATACCTAAGGTATATTGTCTGTATTAATTATAATGTTTTAAATAGTTCAAATATATAGACTCTGTGTATACCTGAAAATGGTTTTGTGTTTTCTTGCAGCTAACAGAAGATGAAATTGCAACTATTCTGAAATCTACTCTTAAAGGACTTGAATACTTGCACTTTATGAGAAAAATACATAGAGATATAAAGGCTGGAAACATCCTTCTTAACACTGAGGGACATGCAAAATTAGCTGATTTTGGTGTGGCTGGCCAGTTGACAGTAAGTACCTGTGGAAAGATCCTTTAAAAATATTGTAGTGCTCCTAACCATGTTCTTTTACCTTTTGCCTTTTCTTCTGCCTTAAATTTTGTGTCGGAGGAGTGACTGGTGGTAACGGTAGAGCCAACAGTCTTCGTGAGTATTTAAGATATTGCAAGGCTATTTAGTTTTTTGTTCTTTATTTTTATAATGCAGTGTACTTCAAGTGCCTGATGACCCCACTTTAAACTTTTGTGTGAGGTTTATGATCATCATCACCTCCTTGGCCTATGTAGACTGATGAGCTGTTTGGTGTTAATTGGAATTCACTACCATTTGACCTTTGGGTAGCTAATTCAAATTTTAAATATAGAATATCAAAAGAACTTGAAAATAAGCATGTCTGTTTTAATTGCCGAAATAATATGATTACAGGATACAATGGCAAAACGTAATACTGTTATAGGAACTCCATTTTGGATGGCTCCTGAAGTAATACAAGAGATTGGCTATAACTGTGTGGCAGACATCTGGTCCCTTGGTATCACTTCAATAGAAATGGCTGAAGGAAAGCCTCCGTATGCTGATATTCATCCAATGAGGGTAAGTGTGTGTGGTGGTGTTTTTTCCTTTGTTATATATATTAACCCTACCCTGCCCCCAACAATCAAACAAAAACGTATCAAAACCAAACAAAACAACAAACCAGCCAACCAAACCAAACACAACCCCTCTTCCCCACCCTGCCCCAACCTCAAAAAACTAATACTGAAATCATAGAACTGTGCATTTATGGACAAAAATTTTAAGAAAAGGATTTTTACTTGCTGTCTTGCTTCCTATTTACTGCAGTTTACCTGTGTTTTAACATGTCTCTGTGAGGTTTCAGAATACTTTTATCTCCACTTAAAAGAGAACTAGAGCAATATGTTCCTAATTGACTTGAAGGCAACATATAGACCCTATTTTGTATTGTACCTGCACTTGGAGAGTTCCATATCCAAGATGCCATCCTCCTTTGAAGGAGAGTTGAGAAGTAAAAGTGACCTAACGAAGGATTCAGAATTGTCCTGTGTGAGCACTGTTAATATTGGTAACCCCTGACAGTTTTTATTTATTACCAACTCTTAAAAGTCTGTTACTGAATTAGTTTGCTCTTGGCCAAATAAAATGTAAATAGAATTAGTCACTTTATGAGAAGTAGCAGTTATAAAGGAATTACTTGGAGAAGGTTCATGGAGAACAATGTTTATCTAGGAATAATTATTGCCACTGCTAGTCATGCTTTTACTTTTTGAAATGAGCTATAGAATACCTACGTTGATTGCCCTGATCATCAATAAAAACTTGGTTCTTGAACTGTTCTATCTAAACCCCATTTGGTTTTAATAAGGCACTTTATATTCGTAGAAGCAGATTTTTTTCATCTTTGTGATTTGCCGCAAAAATGGCATGCACGCTACGTTGTTCAGTTTTATTTTGCTGGTGCCTCATATATCAGGAACTTAATAGAAGGAAGCCGCCACTCTTGAAGGAGAACGTATGTCTAGTATGTGATTACTCTAAGGTGATGCATATAAGAGTTCAAGTGTATTTAGTGCTGTTGGGTTCTTGATATTTTTTGTTTGTGGGGTTCTTGTTTGTTTGTGGGATGTGTTTTTTCTTGTGTGTGTCTGTGTGCTTTTTGCAGTGGAGACATTTCCTGAAGTTTTACAGCAATATGCAGCTCGATTAAAGCTAGTGAATGTTTTACAATTAGAAACATTACGTAAATTTCACAGCAAAGTCTAGTAATTTTCCTGCACTTTTTTTTTTCCTGTGTAATGAACTATTTAAAAATTACTTTTCAAACTGAAAATACCCAGATGAGAGCTGAGAACAAAATAAGTATCTCTGAAGTTTGTTTTTGATGGGAATTTAATTTAAGATGAAATAACAGTAAAAATATTTTTAAGAACTATTGGTTACAAATTAAATACATTTGATCATGCTGGGGTTTTTGGTTGTGCTTTTAATGAAAATGTCTTGATTACATCTCTTCATTTTAACATCGTTATATGTAGTTGCACTAGCTGTTGAAAGGTGAGGACTACATTATCAGAGAGGATTTTTATATGCATGACAACAGCTGCTTATAAATCAAAGGTCACTGAATTTAAAAGCTTGTGAATCTGTTTAATTCTTGTAATCAAATGAATGCTATCAAAGGCCAAAGTAATTTAACACAACAATTCTGGGTTACATAGAACATGTGTTCTTGTTAATAAATTACGTTATGGTTTTTAAAGGCTTGTATGCAGTTAGTACTCTTTTGTATATCTGATACCTACAGTTTTTCTTAATTGTTATTAGTGAGTTGTTACAGTGGTTAACAAGAAATACACAGATTTAAGTTGCAATAGTTTTCCCAGTGTCATACGATACAGCTTCACAGGACTTTTGGACATATGTAGATGCTTTCCTACTTTGTTTTAGTTATGACACAGAATTGATACAGGCAAGCATGAAAGCTTGGGCAAATTTTCATTGCTTTTCCTAGATGTTGCTGGAGTTCTGTGGTATTTATGTAAGGCACAATTTTGTTACTCGGGAATGCATGTTGAAATTACCATGTGCACTATTTTGCTGGAGGCTGGTTGGCACTGCCACAAAGGTAATGTGCTGCCAGTAGGCCATTTCCTTGTCAACTGCATTTACAGCTTAATAGAAATATTACATGACTTCTTTAAACAAGTGTTTTGGCAGAGAGGAAATAGCAGATTCCATGCAAACAAGCATAGCTTCCTCTGCTTAACCACACTCTAGCTACTCCAAAGAACTGTACTAGTTTCAGCTGGGAAAGAATGAGAAGTGGGGGGTGCAAAATGGAATTTCATGTGGAGGGAAAAAACAGCAGTTTTTTTCTGTTTAAGTGTTCGTGGTTTAGTACATTTTGACTGCATAAGTGTCATCAGTGCTATTTCACTTGTTTCTGCTGCAAACCTGAGTTCAGCAGAACCTGCAGTTGTCATATTTGGTTTGAGGCTGAAAGGTCAAGACCATTTGCCGGCCCAGTAAGTCTAATGCTTTATTCATGTAAGAATTATGGAGTGTCTCACGTATTCCATGTCAGAGTCCTTTTGTGCTTTTGCTAATGGTGAAAAGTGAAAGTTCTGTATTTTCTTGGAGTTTTCATCAAAGGAGGAGTGTTTTCAAGTAGTTTTAAAGATGGAAAAAATACAGACGTCCTCAAGGTTGCCCTAAAACTTGGTAATACAGTCACTAGAAATAGGACGGAATTTTCTACTAAGTCAGAAATCCCTCAAACCTGGGTAAGTTAACCCATCCAGCAGGGCTATAAGCATGTTGATTGCAGAAGTCTGTGCAGCAACTGGTGTTGATGTGGCTGACAGGGTTTGCATCTGCCTTTGCTCCGCTGGGATGAGCAGTTATGAATTTATAGTGGAGCTAATTAAAGGGGGCCTCAGTGTGGTTCTATGTTCTAGAGCAAGACTCCATCTCCTATTCTGAAGCTGCACTGATATGTTTTAACAGCTGTTTTCCCGTGTCCCCCATTCACTGCAGCATGTGTGCTGTCCTGTAGTGATAAAGTACTTCATCTTCTGTCACTGTCTGAATTTAATTCAAGCCATTAACTCCTTTTTCCGTCTCTCCTCTTCAGCAATATCTGTCTTTATTTCTGTTTGCTTTGAAATTTCTTTTTTTTTTTTTTTTTGAATCTACAATGGAAGCATAAAGATAGGCACTGTTTTACTGCAGTAGTGATATTGCTTTTTGGTAAAAACTGGTAATGTGCTTCTGAAGTATCTTCCATGTTTGCTAATCAACCTATGCTCTCAAATCTTTCACGTAAAAGAGTTGCTTCTGGTAGCAGATCTTTTAAGCTGCAAAATTTTTACTTGATCATAATCGACCTATTGCCGATATTTGGCTTTATTAACAAGCAGATTAACAACACTTTGCCATAAAGCTCATCTTAAACCTTAAGAATGGCTGGTTTTGAGGTCTTTTCTCTAGGACCACCTTTACCAAAAATTTTCCTTATGGTCACTTATTGCCGCAAGACTGTCATTTATTTATTTATTTTAATAATCAATTGAAACCAATTTAAGTGCTGGCTGCTGGTTATACAGACCACCTATCTTTAGCCAGGAGTTTCTCACCTTTCTGGTAAGCAAACACTAGCATTTTTGTCGCCTCACATGCAGTTGGATAAAGGAACTGATGTTCTGAAAAGTTAACCTGTCAGAAATGTGCTGGTTTAGAATGTTGTAGGAACATGCAGGTGGACAGGAGAAGTGGGTTGAGTGGAGCTGCTGCCTTTGGCCACAGCCAGCCACTGAGCCCCATAGACCAACTGTAAAACTGCAGCCTGTGTTTTATAAAACTTGCTCTTCTTTGCAAGGTCAACACTTCCTGATAGGCTGATGTGCCTCAGATAAATGCTAGTAGCTCTCTTCCAGGGGAAAAAAAAAAAAAAAAAAGCCAAAAAACCCCCCAGACTTTTATTTCATGCTTATCAGGCAGCTGCAATGGTTAGCATTGCTGTGGTATGGAAGAACCCGGTGGTAGATGTGCTTTTCGACACTTCACAGTATTGGCCTTTGTTTCTTTATGGTGAAGTTTGTTGGAAATGGACACATGGGCATCACATGTTCTGCAGTGAACTGGAGGAAGCCAATTTGAACTGCTTCCATTTGCCTTAAGTCCAATCATGATATTTATTTTTCCATGGCACTTACCCAGATTATCCATGCCTCCTGCTTAGCCTGTGTTATTTCCACCCTGGACTAATCTGTTTGTAATAACCTTTTATTCCTGATGTATCTTATAACAATCTACCATTTCCCAGTTCTTTATTATCAGCATGTTGCTTTAAAACTGGAGATTGAAGTGAGAATTATTGTGGTGTAAAGCTGTAATAAGCAAGGAAGGTGTCATGGTGAGCATCACTGTCTGATTGAGAGCAGTTTTTCAATCACTGAGGAAATGGTTTCCTTTATGCCTTTTGTGCCAGAAGTTGAGGAGAGGGAAAACGCAAAAAACACTTCTGGCGATATCAGATGTCTTTTTGTATAGCCACTCTTGCATTTCTTCTCTCCAACAGATGGAATTGTATCATCAGTTTCTATAATTCTCTTTGAGAGTTCATCAATCTTATCTCAGCATTACTGCTTTTAATTTAGAGTAGGTTTGTAAAAGTGTATGATATGGTTTTCTTATTTTAGTGCTTTTGCTTATCTTTAGAAAAGAGTTTGAGTTAGTTTCTAAAAGTCCTTTTCCTTTTAAGAACTTTCTTTGAGATATTTTTTGTTAATTTGTAACTTCATCTTGCCTGCTGTTTCTAGATAGAGTGAGCTAATATTTAAAGAGATTTAAAATATAGATTTTTTGATTGAACATTACTGTTTATTACTTTACTGCCTCTTCAAAATCTTGTGGAAGAATGACAGTGAGTGTGAGTCCTCAGTGAGATCATAACTCTTCAATATTTCAGTTGTCCATTCTCTGTTATGATAGTTCCCTTAGAATTAAATATCCTATGTGCTTTTAAGTGACTTAACGTATTAAGATTATTTAAAAATAGTTAGATCTGAAGTCTTGAAAAAAGCATGTGAGACCCTAACACATCCAGTTCTTTGAATGGCAGGAATGCGTGTAGTTAGGAGAATAAAAAACCACGACTCCCCCTTCTTCTTTATCTTCCATTGTGCCTTGTCTTTCTTAAAACAAAATCTGACTTCTCAGGATGGGATTTTAGTGTGTGTTGTCTTATGCAATGCCATAGTCATTCTAAATTAGTAAATAATAAATTTGCTTTAAATAAGCTTGCTTTAAACTGCCCTAAATGCAGGTGGTGAGTGCAGAGGGTTGGTATTCCTGCCTGTTTCCATGCATTTTCATCACCCATTTCTGTTGGAACAAGCATTTAGGTGGCCACATGATGAGCTGGACCAGAAAATTGATCCATTTGAAAACTAACCAAGTAACAAAAAATAGCTTTCACTGATACTGTTAACTAGTGCTTGGACTAGGTGGGGATGAAAACATGTGGTGGAAGCAGTGGAAGAATTGAGTCATCCCATTTGGGGGATCAGCCAAGTTGGTGCTGAGGTTGACTTAAAGTAGTTGCAAAACCAGTGTCTCAGCTGTCCATTTGTAAATTTATTATGATTAAAATGTAATAATTATTTAATAAAACTCCTGTATACATAAGTAGATCAAAGGGCATAGTGTATCCAGATACCATCATGCTTGGGAGCTCTGGCTGTAGGTGCAGGACTGCCATGCTGTTTTTCCTACTCTGGATTTCGTTTACCTTTTGAATGCAGAGGGAGCCTGAGGGGAAGCAAAGAAATTCCTCTTCCTTTTTCTGATACACTAGGAAGTGTCTGCGGACTGTGGAGCTTCTCTGGAGGTGGCCCTTACAAATGGCTGTTGTAAGGCACAAACTGACTTTTTTTGTAGGCTGTCCTACCTGTCCTTTTGGACTTTTTCTATTTGGGCATATCTATAAAATGATTACAGGGTTCTGAACCTTTCATGGGTAAGTGTTTCCCCCACAAGGCCTCCCTCCTTCTTCACCTCATCTGTTCTTCTACCTTTAAGTGCAATTGAAGTGATACAGCTGAACTTCATGGGGTAAAATTCCAGTGGCTTCAGTTTGCATGCACCTGACGGCCGTGTTGCCTCATAGTATATTTGCCTCTGTGGTACTATTTATAGACAGGATTTCAAATAAGTGTTATAACTTTACTTAAGAAAAAAAGATGAGTGCAGTACCAGACAGTATTCATCTAACAGAAAATAAAGTATATTCTCTATATAGACGGGGCTGGGGGGGGGGGGGGAAATTAATGGCAAAGGAGTTGCTTCAAATAACTGCAAGAAATGCAGCTCCACATAGTAACAGGATATGTAGCATTTTTTCTTTGAGGTAGTAGTAGTATTATGTTGTTAAAGCCAGTTGCACCTATACTAATGCCATTGCTGATCTGGGTATTATATATTTGATAGTGGCTTGTTCTGGGGTTTTTTTTGTGTTGTGTTTTTTTTTGTTCAACAACTTTCTTTTCAGGGTTGAATTCTAAGGAAGTGTGACTTACTTTATTTATGGTTTTTTTAAAAAGAAAGCTTTACATTTTCATTTAAATATGCTGCTACTTCAAATCAGTAAGCAGCCTATCTACCTGCTCTGATCAAAATGTGAATAACTGTTTTAGGGCAATTTTTATATGAATAAAAAGTTAAACAACAACAGGTAAGACATTTCTTTCAGCAGTACATCTGAAAACAAAAAGGTACCAAATGCTTTTTCATTCAAAATTTATTTCACTTGTCAAGATAAACACAGATTTTAAAGTTTACTGGGTTTTTTTAACCTTGAGGAATGGTCAGTATTTACAGTGTGTGAACAGACCTCTTCGCCTGAACTGCTGCTGCTGTTGCAAGTTACTGGCTGAGGCCAGTTCATGACACCCTGTTCATGACTTTGTTCAAAAAGGTTTCTGTTGGGCAAGTTAAAATAAGTAACTGTGTACATTTGAACTCCTGTATGTATCCCATTTTATGAGCAAATACCTGATGTGCATATCTAGGTAAGATATTTGCATGGACTTTGCTGGAACCTTAATACCTATGTACTAAATCTACTGATCACCAGGGGAGTTCCTCCTTCTGTGAGTTAAGATACCAGATTGTACTTGCTGTAATTGTAATGAGAGTTGGACTTGGGTGCTTATTTTGTCAGCCTTCTTCAATAGGTATCGAAACCAACTTTTCTATGGGTTTTTATATGTAACTTGAGGAAATAAATTTAAAGTTTTCTGGAATACAATTAAGGCAACTCTTTTTGTAACAATGTGATTTTTACTAGGAGAAAAGAGCTATTTTTTTCTGTACTTACTAATTGCGTCAGTTTGACGTTAGTTTTCAGGTTGGTTGAGTTATTTTTTTAGCAGTGGTTTGAAACTAAATTAAATGCAAACAAATAATGGTTTGTCTGAGTTGCACTTGTGGCTCATGGGCAAATTGTGAAGATCTTGCTTTATAGATCACTTATTTATTTCATGATACATGTGGATGTCCAAACTTAGAAGATATGATTTTTGATTTTAGTTAAAATGTGCTTGATGTTCACTTACGTATGTAGGGTGATTTAGGGAGGGTTCAGATGTTTTCCTTCTTGGGCTCCTGTTTTTTGTGGAAATGCTAGACATAGATACATAGTACCCTTTCAGTGTGACTTCTTTTTTAGTATTTAATGCCTGTGGAATTAGAGGAGAATGTGAATTTCAGAAAAATTTCATTTGCTTGTGACTAGCTCTTCTATGGACTCCCTGTAGAGGAGACAGCAGGGAATATTCTAATAAGTGAGGGTGTCAACCCAGGTAAGTGCCCATGGGCTGTAGTCTAGTTTCTTGTGATACAGAAATATAATTTCTTCCCATTTTTTAGCATACGTAGAATAGAATTTTATTGAAAGTTCACCAAATACAGCTTATCCCAAAAAGATAAACAGAGTAAAAGAAACAGTATGTGAGTTAGCCTCAGACACTGAAGACAAGTTTAGAGGTCTCTGGTTGTAAATCATATTGTGATATTTTAGTTATTTTGTTAAATTGCAATTGATAATTAGTTAGTTGCTTGACTTTACCAGATTCAGTTACATGTGTCGAGCCTCCTAGAGACTGATATGCTAGCACAGCAGCATTCAGTTTCCAAGACTTCACAGCTTGCTATGCAAAGGGATAGTGTGCTTAACATCAGCCCATTTCATGTGGAAAGGAGAGTTTTTGTAATGCTGTCATGAAAGCAAGGTAGGAAAAATACCATTTGTTCTCTGGCAAAAGTTACAGATGATAAAAGTTTTCTCCTTAATACTCCAATGAAGAGTTTTTGCCACGTTGCTTTGTCAAGAGCCTGTACTCTCTTCTTTCCACAGAAATGACTGACAGATTTCCCTGGTTTATGGGACCCTTGAGAGTACAATCCACATTAAGACTAGATGCATACAGTAGTTCAGTTCTCTTTCTCTAAAGATTCACAAAGGGGTGCAGGACTGGCTAGATAATCTAATTTATTTTAATCAAGATACTACCTTGTCAATACTTGGCTCTTGACAGAGAGGAAAATAGCAGAAAGCATGGTATAAGGAGCAAAAGAAAGTAAAAGATGGAGATAACAGCAAACAGGGTCGGCTTGAGTTCAGCTTTAGAAATCCAGAAGATGCTGCTGAGCAAAGACAGGGGAAGGAAGGTAAAGTCTGGAAGAAGAGCTCACTAATGAGAGGAAATCAGTGCTTTATAAAGGTTCGCATTCATTTGTATTTGTTTGTCTAATCAGCCCAGAATGAAGTGACATTACTATTGACAGACATACTACGAAAACATTAGATTACTTGAGTTGTGTACAAGGGTTAAATCGGAGGATGATGATGCCCTATTCATGTCCATGTTGAAGCTTTTGAGAAGTCTACAATCTTATGTATGTAAATGTCTTCCTGTAGGTATTATTTTTCTTATGTACTCCTTTTTTTTTTTTCATGCAACTCTCTAACTTGTTTATGCCTTCAGTGGAGAGATGGCTTGAAATTTCACATAGTAAAATGGTTGCAATAGAAATAAAATGCAGTTAAAAGTATTTGTGGTTATAGAATCTAGCATAGATGTTTCACCATGATTTAGAAAATGCATCTTTACTCCTTCATATCACTAGAATTTTTTGGGTAGAATAAATAATATGTTTATTACTGTTAGAAGTATAAATTCTTTAAATTTTTTCATGATATCAGGTTTGTTGGTTGCATATGTGTGCAAAAAGGAAATGTTAATCTGTCATGTGTAATAAAGTAGCAGAAGTGGAGAATATTTGGAATTTGGACTGGAACTGGAGTTTAATTTGAATTAAATGGAAGACATTTATTTCATGCTTCTAAATGAGGATTTAATTAAAATTAAATTAGTTCATCTTTTTAGAGTGACTCCTGAACAGGAAATTTGAAACGTACTTCAGTTGATGGTTGGTTTTCTCTGATTAATCACTTTCAAAGTAAGTGGAGGATCAGTACAGTAATTTCATAATTACACACAAGTGAGTTAAATTGAAACTTTAACTAAAATAACTGTAAAGGAATTTTGATCTGGGTTGGTTTCATGTAATGCTGTATATCTTTTGTGTATGATTCAGATTCTTAGAAGTGCTAATCTGAAAAAAGGACCATGCCATGATAGTACCCATTTGTTTGCAAGATGCTTTAATAGGGAAATGTTTGCCCTGGGAATATTATTTTTCAAAGATGTTGGAACAGCAAACAGAGGCTGAATGAAGCCATGAAATTGATGGAAGGATTCTTGATGACTTGAGTGAGCGTCGCATCAAGCCCTTCATCTGTAAGCGTTGTTAAAGGTTATTTAATAGAACTATTAATGTGGGTAAAGCCAAGAATGTATTGAACAAATGTAGCGCAGCATAGGTTAACATTATTCTCTGCTGCTGAGCTGACTGCTTTCTTCCTGGACAAATGTTGAAAACAAACAAACCTCAACCAAAAAGCTCATTTGAAAGTTTTAAATCACTATATATCTGCTCATTTGTGATGTTAACAAAACTGTAAACATGTATCAATGTGCAAAGCAAAACTATTTTGCAACTTGAAGATCTCAATACAATTCTATTTGAAATAGGCAATTGGTAGTCAATCATCAAGATGCATTAAACGAGAATCACAATTTTAATGTTACAAGCCTTCTTTATTAATAAACTTTACAGACATTCTTATTTGAAAAAGCCTTTCCGTCATTTATGCACATCATTTTATGCTGAATTTATCCAGTTTCTTTTTATCTTGCACTATGGGCTTTGAAAATTATTTAACAAGATGTTTATGCATGTACTTATGAGAACTCCTTTTACTAAAAATTCTACAATACCCTGCAGGATATTGTAAAATATACCACAGATTGCAAAACTCTTAAGTGAAATGCTATATATCTTTACTACAGAGGCTTCTATTTCTTTTTATTTCTGTCATCTTTCAAGTTCCAGGATTAACACAAAGTACACAAGTTTAATTTTTGTTCAGAAGTCTGGCAGCTAGCTTTATTGAAAAGGAGGGAATTTGTGTATTGCTTTTAATTGAAATAGGTCTCTTTGGATTTTTGTATGTGACTAGTGTCTTGTTAAGCCAAGAAAAGAACTCAGTAAATAATTTTAAGAGGTTCTTGGAAGCTTGAATCAATGCTTATTTATTGAAGTTGAATTATATGTTCACTTTGACATGTTTTCTATCAGTATGGCTAGTTGATTTGGGAGAAAGTGCTTTAAAGGGACTTGACTACTATATCGCCAAATTCTTAAGATGTTATTACACTTTATTAAGGCAAAAGTGTATTTCCTTGGGTTTTAGTTAAGGGGATATTTACTTGATTTTTTTAATCATGTGGGAGAAAACTGTGATCAGACTGGGAGGAAAATATTAAGCTCCTACTGCTACTTACTGTAAGGTTTTTTTTTTTAATGTTTTAAGTCTATACTGGTTGCTTACTTTGTAAAAAAAAAAAAAAAAAAATCTTAAAAATTGCTTAGATTAAAAGAAAGCTTATTAAGACTGTATGTACCCTGTTTCTGTCTTGGTATTATATTGCCTTAAAATGTACACTGGGTCATTTTTAAAGAGGATGATGCATATTTAATGGAAGAAATTTAAAAGGAAGGGTTACCAATCAGTCTAAATTTGTTTCAGTTAAAACTTGATGGTCTAAAGACAACTTATAATCCTTTTCTTGTTATAAAGTATTGTCAAATTTGTAGTAGTATCAGTTAAAAAGTTTACGGAAACTTTGTTTTAAGGTGGTTTAAAGTAGAACTAAATCTTTAATTTGTATTTGATGGCACCTGTTTTTATTTTGTTTCCCTGGCAACACCAGTGGTATCAAAAATTGCCCGTAGACCACCCTGGTTTTAGAGAAGAGTGAAACCAGCCTGGCTTTTTCATTTCAACCTTTAATTTTACTGACTAAATACTTAAACAAAGCTCCTGCACACAATCAGTAGTTTGTGAACTAACTCGAATGATTTCGGTATGCAAGTTGTGATTTTTGTATTAGAGTATTCTGTATTAGTGCCAGTTTGTTATGCATTATTTTTAAAATGAATTGAGAGACTATGTAGGAAGTACTTTTGATATCCCATAGCAGAAGAAGCTGTGCCTGAAACTGTATTGTCTACCTGAAGTAGGGGAAAAAAATCTTGGTTTTTTAGATAGCTAAGAACAGACCACACTGTATGGATACAATTTTTTTCCAGATATAAGGTCTCATTGTTAGCATTCCCATGGGAAAGAAATAAAGCCAACACAAGCGTTACCTCCAGATTTCTGCTTTCTTCTGTGCCTCTTTACCATGTCTGAGAATCCACATTGATTATGAAGGTTATACATATGACGGTCCAAACATCTCAGATCTTAATGCATTATCAGTTTTTAGTTTGTGTTTCAGAAATGCAATAATGGATGTCATTCTTGGAAATACTGCTTGTCATTACTTGCATACCTGAAAAAATGCTTTACCATTAAAAGCCTGCTCTGTAAAGTATATTCCCCAAATCCATGCTGTATTGTTGATGATTAGAAAAAAAAAAAAACAAAACAATGTTGGTGTTCTGGTAGAGCAAATCAGAACTAACAAGACAACTTCAGATTTATAGTGAGAATTACAGAAACACTGGAGAGTCTGGGAAATTTCAGGTGTGTTATGTTGCTCATTTTCCCCCAGAAATTTAGAATAGTTTTGGAGATAATGAAGTGATCTTTACTCAGAAAAGACTGTTTTAGCAAGGAGGAGCTCTGATGGTATTCAGAGGGACCTATGATGGCCCCTGCGGTCCTTCTATCATCCTGGTGCCGTGACTGTAGGCTGGGTAACAGAGGTGGCACCCGGTGTTCTCTCTGCTGCTGTTCCTTGTTTCGTGCTATCAATGTTTGCATAGGTAAATGTAAAACAGGTAGCATTAGCAAGCACAAGATTTATGGGCAAATTGACGTGCATGTGTTCAAATAGTTATCTGTTTCAACTGGGATGTTCCTTAAGAAGTGTAATAATCATGAACTCTGACCTTGGGACAGAGGGCATGTCTGCATTGGGCAGGGACATACAGACAGAAGGAGCTTTGCCCATACTGTCCTCCTTTCCTTTTTCTCCGGGAGTTTCTCCAGAACAACTGTGTGTGCATTTGAAATACTTTAATTTCTTTGTCAGATGAGGGTGGGATGTTATCCATCTTGCTTTTTGTTTGTTTCTCTGAGTAATATAACTGATTTGTACAAACTATATTTTTTGATATTCACAAGTGTTAAGCATTTGATTTTTGGGGGTGGAAATGAGCATGTATAAGTCCTGAACTTTGAAAGCAAACTAAAAGAGGAGCTCTAATGGATGCAGTGTTGTTAAATAGTCACAGTAATTGAATAGTATAGAGAAATCAGCAGAAAGTTTCTTAAAAGTTGATCCTTTTTGCATTCTCATTTGAATTGTCATACGTAAATGGTGACTCTGGAACAACTGGGAGCGATGCCACTTTCTTGGTGTAAAAATATGTGGAGTACCAAGCAGCTACAAGGTTCTTGCCAGACTGGAAATACTACAGTAAGCTTACGGTGTTAGAGGGAGGTCTTGCTGCCATAGCGCTGGATGAACAGTAGGCCAGGCTAAAAGCCACAGGGCACGTCTGCCTG
Source organism: Streptopelia decaocto (assembly GCF_964273445.1). Lineage (NCBI taxonomy): Eukaryota > Metazoa > Chordata > Aves > Columbiformes > Columbidae > Streptopelia > Streptopelia decaocto. The sequence goes on from NC_138655.1 coordinate 23,580,226, forward strand.
TCTGGGTGCTGGGAAGCTGATGGTGCCTAGATAGCAGCTCTCTGAGGGCCGGACATGGCTCGGCCCCGGCTCAGCAGCAGCATGTACACAGTGCAAACCTGTGTCTGAATCCACAGTAACGTACCCGGCCCCTGAGCTCCTTTACTTGTTTGTCTCTCTTTGTGTAAAAAAAATATCTGCTCCTGTAGTCCAAAACCTTTAATAGTGGATTCATTCATAGTGCCTGGACTGAACATGGACATCTCTCACCAAGAAGTGTCTTTCTCTAAGCGGCTGAAGCGTATGCTGCAGTATTTCTGCTGCTGGCTCATTGACTTTATGCCAGTTGAGGGTAGATTAAGATTTGGTTCAACATAGTTATCTGATACAAATTTTAACTTATAAAATGTCTCTTTTAAATTAGCTTACTGGATAAGAGAGTGTGTTCTGTTGCAGTGTTTCTAATCTGGTATTACAGTTCCTAAAGCTGCTTTAAGTGTTGTCTGAAAGGAGCTTTGATAAAAGTCAACTACATTAATGTGTCCATGATATGGCTATCCAGCACAAGCGTGACTCTAATACTGACAAACATGTCTATGCTGCATGTGTTTTACCCATCACATGCCTCAATAGTGGTGATTACGTGGTGGAACAGCAACATGAGAAAACCAGCCGATGATCCTGGACAAACTTACTCGATGAATGCAGAAGATCAATATTGCCATGACTTGACTCCATCCATCCCAGCTATGCCAGAATGGCACAGTCACACTCTCAGCTAGAACCTCTTTCATCCAGGCTTCTTCTGAAAACTTTTACAAATAACAAAAATTCTCAGAGTTTGAACTGTATAAAGAGAAATTTAAAATACTGCCTGAAGTTAAAAAACAAACGAACAAAAAACCCCCCAAAACAAACAAACAAACTTTCAGAAAAATCATTATTAAAATAATCAGTCTTTAAACACCTTTGCTACCTTTTTCTCCCAATTTAATGAAAGTATAAAATTGAATCAACTCAGCTTGCTGCCATGGAAGAGAACATGGAAGAGGCTACTCTCAAGTAATCAGCTTGTCTGTCTTAAAATGCATTAGAGGTACAGATTGTTATTTGTGAAGATTCCCAGAGATACCAAATTACCCTGTATATTGAGTGGTTTTGATGTACCTGAGCTCTCAATAGTAGTAACTTCCAGACAAATGGAAAAATTACATTTGCATTTATAGTATTCAAAGAGTTTAGTGGAAAAATGTAAAGACTCATCAATCATTTTTAATCGAAAGCCTCTGGTGTTCCTTGCCCCATCAAAGAAACTAGGAGGAGGTTAACTACATGCTTGTAGTCTAAATTTAATCTCACTCCTTATTTCTGAATCATGCAGAACATGAAAATCACTTAACACATTTTTCGTTGTTCTCATTGGAGCTGCTTTAGCCCATTTGTTCATAGACTTTGATTTATGCAAGAGGAGGTCAAATTAGGCCATTGCCCTTTCACGTTAGATTTGTCATATGTTGTATACGTGTGCTCTCAGAACATGATGCTGTTACAAGATTCCCCTTTGCATCAAAACTATGTCTGTTTACGATTCTTTGTCTGTCTCTTGAAAGTGTTTTGTTGGTAGATTAAGTGATCCTTTTGATTATTATTTTTTACATCGGTGGTTGACGGATGATTTAAAGACACTTTGTCCTGTATTTGTATGTGCTTTGCCTTCAGCAAATGGTATCATACAAACCAATTTCCTCATATTTGAAGAAAAGGAAATCAGTATTTGGTGCCCTTGGAGATCTTTAACACTAACATTAGGTTACATACAGATATGCAGAAGAGAAAGTTTTAATGAAAAAGGTCTCCCCCTTCATTTTTGTTTCCTTTTCTTTATTACTTCTTACTTTGGAAATATTTTAACATAACGGCAGAGCAAGGGTAAAATTATGCTTACGAGTAATAGTGTTTGAACTGTTATGTTAACTTCAGATAAAAAAAAATCATTAGGACTCTGTATTTCTGACTTCATATATTTGACGATCTTACAGGTATAAATTTTGATCTAGCACGTTTTGGCTTTCTGGGGCAACTTGAGCTTATTGGCTGGCTTTTTGTAGAGTTTGTTCTTTGTGCTTGTTCTTTGTGCTTTGTCTTCTTATGGATGAAGTCACTGGGTATAATGTTAATTTTTATAAGCCATTAAGGGCCATATGTGTCTTTCAGGTATTGTTTCAAACACAAAGTGCATTCTTTCCCCACTGCTGCTTAGTAGTCTTGTTAGGATGTTACCTTCATTACTTATCTATATTCTGAACATAAAACCATGGTTGGCTCAGCTCTATTTCAGACCTCAAGAGAACCTTTTTTCCATAAAATGAAACTTTACTGTTAAGAGAAGAAAAATGTCTGCAGTGAATGTCATAATCACATTTGTAACACAGTTACCTCATAACAGTTACCAGAAGACACATGGTGACTAGATGGAGACTGGCAACCCTGGCAATTACACAGTAACTTTTTTTTTTTGCCTTTTATAATATTATGTTGATCAAAAGGCACTCTCGGTGCCTGTTACTAAAATGAGCGATTTCACACTCCAGAATTTCAGCAATTGACTGGAAAAATCAGTCAATCCATCTTTTTTGTTTTCCTTTGACAATTACGTTTTTGTATGTAGCCTTGCAAAATGACTTTAAAGGCAGTAAACTGGACTACTAGGGGCCAAGACACCAAATCTGGAGCTAAAGACAATCACTGAAAACATTTTCCTTTCTATTTGAATTGGAGAATTGTTACTTAGGCTCAGCTGCTGTAGTAGGCTCACAAGGTGAGATGACTTCTGCATTATTCCCTTCATTAACTTACTTTTTGCTTTTGTGCTATGAATAAAAAACTCTGTCATTTCATGAATGCTGTGCTCAAGATGGCCCCTAAAACATAAATAATTGTTGTGCAGTACTTATTTGTAAACATTCAGGAAATTTTACTATTAAGTTTGAAAGAATTCTGCTAGGCTTTTGATATTGAAATGGTAGCTCTTGGTTACTGTTGAGACTTGAGTATTTATTAACAAAGAAAGACTATAATCTGCAGGAGAAATTTGTTCTACAGACTAAACCGTTACGTTTCTAATGCCTCTGCATTTCAGCGGGTGATGGTTTAAATTATGACACCCAAGTCCTGTGCCTTAGGGCTTGCGATTCTGTAACTTTTTTCAGACGCTTCAACTAAGCATTGCCTAATTTGTTATGAAACTGAAGGAAAAGTTGTTCAATAATTCTGACTAAATTGTGCTGCTAACATCTGTTTCCAATAAAATATTGGTAATATGATAAGAATTTGAACGAATTGTGTGATTACTGGTTTCAAATAACCATTCCAATGATAGTCAGCCAAAGCTGGCTTTTCCTTTCTTGAGAGAGTTATTTATATGTGTAAGGTGTTAAGTCCAAATGGCAGAGAAATCAAATGCTGGGTGGCATGTGAAGGTAAGGTGTGTTGTTTTCCGATGCCGTTCTTCACTGAAACTCTGGCAAATTTATCAGATAAGTTCTACGTTTTCACGTTTTCAATTTGCCGTTACATGTACTAATAGTTTAATTAAGGAAACTGGTTGAATATTCACTACTAAAATGAAAATGACTGTTTATAGGCAATTAAAATAGGTATGTTTTTTTTATTTTTAATTGATATTTTTAATTCACAGAGCAGTGGTTCTCAAAAAAAAAAAAAAAAGTTATGTCCTTTGGCAGGTGTGGGATGTGTTCTGGAAGTGGAGAATGTTAGATGGCCCTTTTTTGAGCCAGAGTAATGGTTGGCTGGTCCTCCACTGTCAGTTAAAGCCCAACTTTGATGCCTAGTCTGTGTTGTTAAGGTCAGGCAAGATCTGCTCAGAACTGTTTTCTTTTTCCCTGATTTCCACATGAATTTTCCTCTCTTGCACCTCCTTTCTCATCCCTGGTGCTTTGGCTGGGCAAAGAAGAGCTCCCCAGCAGGCAGGAGAGACAAGGGCGGTGAAACCAGAGGGTAAAGCTTGGCAAAGTCTCCTCGAGAGATTGCAGTTTTGTTGCAAAGAGCTTCTTTTTCTCCACATCTGTGAAAACTTTGTGTGGGGATTTGTCCGAATTACGTTTTTGGTCTTCAAATATGTGAGGTTTGCATATCAGAGGAAGAGGACATACTGCACCTAACTCTAATTGTTAGAAACTTCAGTGGAGATGAGAACCCAGCCATGGTGATCTCTTCAATGAGAGAACAGAATCACAGAATGTTAGGGATTGGAAGGGACCTTGAAAGATCAAGTCCAATCCCCCTGCCGGAGCAGAAACACCTAGATGAGGTTACACAGGAATGTGTCCAGGCAGGTTTTGAATGTCTCCAGAGAAAGAGACTCCACAACCTCCCTGGGCAGCTTGTTCCAGGCTTGTCACCCTTACTGAGAAGAAGTTTCTTCTCAAATTTAAGTGGAACCTCTTGTGTTCCAGTTTGAACCCATTACTCCTTGTCTTGGTTGTCACCGAGAAAAGCCTGGCTCCATCCTCGTGGCACTCACCCTTTATATATTTATAAACATTATTAAGATCACCCCTCAGTCTCCTCCAGACCAAAGAGACCCAGCTCCCTCAGCCTTTTGTCATAAGGGAAAGAACCTCTGCTTTCAGATTTTTCAGTAGTGTTTGTTCTGCCTGTGATGTGATGTCTCTGCATGCCAGCTTCCTAAGGAAGGAACAGTGGCTGTCAGATCAGGGTGTGCGTGTGAGTGTGTGGGGTGTAACTGATAGAATGGAAGAACTTGCCCTTCCTTAACTGCGTACCTTGTGCTCAGGTACTTCAGTGTTGTGCTTCATCTGCAATGCACACAGCCTTGACGGGGAAATACATGCAAATCTTGTTCAGAGGCAGAGTGATGGATTTAAAAAGCGTACTCCAGAAGATAAAGAGATGGTCAGGAGCCTTAGGATTTTCAGACAAAAATGAGCATTGTGTTCTTTATAATTTCTTTCCCATGGTTACAAGCCACTTCCAAACATGTGGAAACCTGCCTTAATTGAGAGATAGTGAAGAAAACAATTGTTATTTTCACTGTGTTTTTTTTTTTTAATATATATATACATATATACATTTTGTTAGTTCTTTGAGAGATACATATGCATATATAAAAAATCCATATATATTTCAGTATCTATAATCAGAGAACTCACATGTATGTATATATATGGAGTCAGTTTTTTATATACAGGAATATATAAGTATGGGTATATCTCTCTCAAAGAACTCTATATACATGCATGTGAGTTATTTAGTTACATATATTTGCAAATACTGCCCTGTTACAGCTGGGTGTTTTCAGGCAGGCAAAGAAGTGCAGAGCTGTGTGTTTGTGTGGGTTGCGGGTGGGGTTGGTTTGTTTGATCTCTGTTTCCCAGCACTCAGAAGGCACACTGTCTCTTCAGTAACGTGCATGGTGTCTTCTTGTTGATCACAGGAGGGTGAACTGTTTGTCTCTATATAGCTCTTTGTGAAATGTTTATGCCTAAAGAACTATGATAAACTTAAATCTCCATCTGACACTAAACGGAGGCTCTGTCAGTTTTATTGCCAAGAGTTGATGCCTTGGGAATGCTAAACTAGTGTGTAGAAAATGTTTATTGTTTACATGGGTCTTGTTATGTATTCCCAGTATTAACTGGATGTCGAATATGTCCTTTGGAACAGAATTCATCAGAGCTCCTGGTATATCATTATGTATTTATCTGTACTTCTAGCTATACTCAGATGAAAACGTTTTAACTTCCAGTCATTGGATATTGTTGTATGAAAAATATAATTATAGGCATTGAATCCTCTGACTGGGTTTATCCCTTCTAAAACAATTGCTGCTGTTTCTAAGATCAACTTTTCAGTTTAGTCTGTGGTTGAATTTCAACTCAAGCAACTGGATTATTTGTCTGTTTTTTCTCTTTATACGGTTCCCTTCTAAATCCTTCCTTGTGTCAATCCAGCAAGGCATCCCAGCCCCGCAGTCTGTACCCGGTGCACTCACGCTCCTTCATTTGAGTTTCCTGCATGTAAAGGAAGGTGGAGGAATCGTGTGGCAGCTGGTTTAGGATTGTCTGTCTATTGAAGGAGAAAGGCCATCTACACAGAATGGTATAAGGCTGCTGTGTCTCGAAGAACCTTTGGCTTCAAAATTCCTTCCCCCCTTCTGTGTGCGATCTTTTTGTATAAAGTGGAGACAAGCTGCTAGGAATTACGGGTATGATATGGCCCATTTGTATGATATCAGCATTTCTGATCACTGCTTCAGCCATTGCTATTTTGTTTGCATACTTGAGTGATTGCAACAGCCATATTGCTCAGCTGTAATTTTTCTAGTAATATAGGCTGTAAATTTTTGTTCCTTAAACTGTTAAAGAAGGGATGTTATTTCTGTGCGTACCTACAGTAACGGGGCTTTGCTTTCATTTTTCTTTTTTCTTTGCATTGTCAGCCGTTCTAGGGAAGCTGTGAGACATATCTTAGACTAGAAACAAAATGCAATAGGGTAAACCAGGCTCTTAACAAAAATTTAGAAAATGTGATTAATAAGTGTTTGGAGAGGGCCGTACAACACTGACCACAAGTCAGAATCAAAACCTATAAAATATCAGCGTTGCGATAAAATATTCCAGGTTAAATAGATTGGGAATCTTGATGGATACTTGCTATTTTTTTTGTTTGGTTGGTTTGTTTTTAAATTCTTCCTTCAGGTTTCTTTAAAACTTTGTTTAAGAAAAGAAATTTAGAAGCAAGGCCAATTCACATTATTGCAGATCTTTTTTTCTCAGTCTCTGTACATCTTTCTGGCCTAAAAGTGTTAATCTTATGCTATGAACTTTTTTTCTTAATTACACAAAGAAATTCTTTTCCACGTCCTTGTTCCTGTAGGGTGATATCACGTACGTGCAACTAAGCAGTTTATCTGCGTGAGTTCTGCATATTTCCTGTAGGGTGTGCAATATTTTGAAGATGATGACCAAGTCTGGATAATAATTAGGATAATGGCATCTAAATAGCATGTGGTGTTGTGCTTCTGTTTCTTGTATTGGGTAGTTTGTTAAAAGCTGAGTAGATCGTGTTGGAAGGAAGTAGAGATGGGTACAAAACCTTGAGATGATACAAATGATAATTAACCTGCATAATGCAGTGGGTTATAGAATAAACAACTAACAGGGCTACTATTTTATATAAGCATATTAGGTTTTACTGAAGCAGTTGATACTGCTGTTTGAGAGGGGGAAAACTTCTGGAAAAAGATGCCAAATCCAGACAAGGTTATAAAGAATACCACTGACAGATTTGCAGTCAGTTACACTGAGTGTAAACTGATGTTTTATTTAGTAGCAAAGATTTTAATCATCGTTTTGTAGCTAGTGTTTTTGTCAGAAAAGATTCAGCCCTTGATCGCGACCAAGGCATTAGCAAAGACATATTGTTTATTTGCTTCTTGGAGATAAGCTTGAGGATTTTCCTACCCCTCTGGAACTAGTTTCTCTGCATTATCAGTAAAGGTTACTGTATGGCTAATTACATGGCAGTTCAGGTTGATTTAAGAATATAAATGTTATTGTAGAAATAGAAGAGGCTTAGACCATTATTATTTTTAGTGTTCACTAAATCTCCAGTGCAATGTTTTTCTTTTGTACTCTGGAAAGTTCAAATGAGCGGGCTTGAAAAGGTTAGTTAGCCACTGGGGATATTAAAAATAAAGTGGAAACTACATTGTTTGTACTTCTTAGAATATTAAAAATGTGTTTTGTTTTGTTTTTCTTTTAATTGAGTGAAGAAAGAGGAAACAATAAAGTGCTGGTGAACCCATTCGTAGCCGTCACCTCAGGGTGGGAAAGAGATGGCTGTTAAATTAGTACATTTCAATGTGAGAAATCTAGAAGGTGTACAGAAAAAAAAAGTAGTTTTTAGCTTCACCTCTGTGTTTGATGTTAGTCAAAATGTAACTCAAGCAATTGTGTTCTGTAGCCACTGTATGACCTACCCAGCAGCAATCAGCCCCCCATCTTTTTTTTTTTTAAGTTAATTGGCCCATGTTTAACTTACTAAATGTCATCTGGACTCAGTAAAAAGCAAGTGACCTGCAATGAATTAGTGTAATTGTAATACAAACAGAACATCTCATAGTTTTGGTCTTATACAGGAAAAGAGAAAGTTGGAGAGATTTTTCAGTTTGATAAATAAAACTAAAGATATGGGGAACCGACTTCAGCTCACAGTTCATTTTACTTTTTTACTGTTGTTTTTTAAAAAATGGCACTTGGCATTTGAATTTTGTCTGTATGTTTTCTCTTTGGAACATTTTCCCTTCTGGAAGAATCTTCCTTAGGATGTGTGTTGTGACAGTTATTAAATGCTGACCAGTCATTACAAACGCCAGTTTCACCAGACACAATACCATTTCAGAAAGATTTTTTTTTTTTTTTTTTTTAAATCTATGTATCCTGTCCAGATTTTGGTATGTTGTTTTACCTCTGTCGTTTGGTAGGATTGCTTTTGAATGCCGTTATGTGGTTCATATTTCTTGCTTTCTGTTTCAGAGAGCAATGCTTATACCTACCAAGAGGACAAAGTGTCATGGAGAACTGAAATGTCAGTTCCTGTGGTATATTTGAATTTTAACTCTGACTTTGGAGAAAAAAAAAAAGTTAGATTTGCTCTAGCAACTACATTTCCTTACCAGAAAGGTTGTAGATAACTTTTACATTAATCTAGCAATCAAATTTAGAGACTACAACGTAAATGATATTTTAATGAAGCTATTAGGGAGAATATTGGAAATACCAGCTAAGGCAAGGACAGTAACACTGTTCTCTGTACGTATCTGGTACCTGGGAAAGCAGCAATGTTGAGTCTTGTATTCTCTCGGTACTTTGGTATTAGTGGAGCGGAGACAGGAGAGGAATTTTTCCTTCTTTGCTTGAAGACAGGCAGAGCTTTAAGACGTAAGAACTTAATACTCAGTTACTCTTTCATAGACTAGAAAATCTTCTGTAATTAATTAGACATTTCCATTATTTCAGAGGGATGTAGGCATTTAATATCTGAAATATTGTAATCTGTCTGTTTAATTTTAGTTCTTAATTTGAGCACTGCAAGTTGGTTGTTTTCATTTTTGCCAGTGGTTGGCTTTTGTTGTCACCTGCTCATCTGTTGTCATTGTAAATGGTGAAGTAGGAAGCTGCAAACGTTGTGAGTGTTGTTCCTCTGTGTTTCATGTTTCTTCTGTTAAACATGATCATCCCGTACTTAGGCTGACCAAGATGATGATGATGATGATAATAATAATAATAAACAAGGAGAATTATTATTATCATCATCAAAGTCACCTTTGGACATCCCAGTGAGCTGTCAGCTGCTATAGGTTTATAAACTCACAGTGTGCAGATTATTTTTCGAGCAAGACTCTATTACAGTTGTGACACAACTAGATGAAATTCCTGCTTTCTTCCGTGCTACCTGTAACTGCTCGAAGTATTGGCTCTTATATGTAAGTCCTTTCATAATCCACATAGAATCAGAGGAGCTGTTGCAGGGAGAGAGCAACCTATGAAGGATGCACATGGATTTTAATTTAATTTTGTCTTTGTCTAACACACTCTTCCACTGAATTTTCAGGTTAGACTTGAGGAAAATGCTACGTCTTCTGAGAGTGCGAGATTTGCGTGAACACTGGGCAAATGGGGAGGTGGTGTTGGTGGAAGAGATCATCGAAATGCATGCCTAAATTTTGATCATACAATTCTGAAACTGTGTCTAACTTTTGATAGAATACAGTGCCAAACTTCTCAGGTGGTTTATAGTAAACTTTCCTACTCTGTAACTGAATATTTTTTTGTTGAAAATGAAACTCATTAGCTCTTCTTCTATTCTTTATAGACTTGAAAAAAAGAATATTTTCTCCCCCTTTGATCTGGCATTTGGCATGTTGGAGACTCTTACCATGTTTCTCACTATAGTCACCTCCTCTTCAAGCAATCCTAATTCATTCAATCTTTCCTTATAGATTGTGGTTTTTAAATATCGAAGCGTTATAGCTGCTGTCTTTTGAACCATCTTCAGTTGGTTCACATCTCTGAAAGTGTGATACCTAAAACTGAACTCAATACTGCTGCTGGAGGTCTAACATATCCTGAATAAAGAACTACTGCGTATTTCTTGAATGCCTTCTGTCATTACTACTGTGTGTGGTTATGGCAGAAGTTTCACATTTAATGTCCAGCAAGTTTACTACAGCTTTTTCTCACAAATATAAGTTACTCAGTCCTTGACTCTTTTATTAGTAAATATAATTCCAAATGCAGTTTTTCCACTTTATGTCTCAGTAAATGTTAATATATTTCTGGATGTAATCACTGCCTCATTTTCTCAGAAACTGCAGAAAATACTGTGGGAAGAAAAGATTTTATTATTAAAATAAGCTAGTTGGAATTTTCTTGGAGGGAAAGTAAGTTTCTTAGTCTGGGTAACAGAATTGGAACCTTCTAGGCATTATGTTTGTGGATTTACAAGATAGTACTGCATCTGGAGTAAAAGAAACTATGGTGAAAGATGACTGAATTAATCAAAAGAGTATTCCCTGGACTCAGTCATGTAATGTGCACTTTCACAGCCACTTCCATGTTTTGTAACTGATAAAAAGCCCCTACTTTTTCAAGTTCAGTGTTAAAAAACCCTAAAAAGTTGTTCAGGTTCAAGACTTTTAGATCTCTTGGATTCTGTGGAGAGGGGATTTAAGTGACTGCAGGATGCTTCTGTCTGAGAGAAGTACCTACATTCATGAGACACCTTGTTCCTCTTTTGATTCCTGGACACGTGTGTGGCTGGGAAATAGCCTTGGGCCAGTGAGTTCCCTCGCTCTTGAGCAGAAATCTGCCATAATGTATAGTTTGATCTGAGACGCTTTTAAATTTTGGTGAAGTTCCCCTGAGGGTTATGGTAGAACCTCAAATTGGCTACTGGTCTGAAGTGGCCCCATCTCTCTGTGGTGATTTCTTTACAAAGATATTGTGTTGCCTGTCATCAAAAGGGAATTTTCTCTTATATGACTATGTAAAAATACCCTCTTTTCCAAGTCTGTGCCAAGTAAAAATGGAATTAGAAGATTAAACCACTACATCACTTACTTCTTTCAGTCTAAAGACAGCTGAATATCTATTTCCTTTTTTTCTTCCTTAAGCATCTCCCCCCCCCCCCAACTCATCCACCCCCCTTTTGAGGGAAGAAAAATAATCTTAAAACCCCAACAGATGTGCATACATGCATGCACCCTTTTTCCCCATCCTGATTAGATACACCTTGATTAGCTGATGCTGAAGGTGAGCGTACTCTTCAGAACACTCGCTTAGATTTCCCTATTGATGTGCGATATTTTTGGCGATATTGTCCTAGATGATGTCTGAATGATGCAGTTCTTTTCAGGTGTTTGAAACTCTTGCTTGTGTTTCTAAGACTGGCTGACTTCCATAGTCTTGTTTCCTAGTAGTGTTTGGATTTTTTCAGTCATCATGTTTAATCATGTTTGGTTGGGTTTGTGTGTGTGTTGTTTGGTTGGTTGTTTTTTCTCATGAACACTAAAAATGTGGAAACTTGTTGTGGATGTGAACTTTCAATATAGCCTTTCAATAAAATATTAAGTAATTATACTGTTTTGTAACTATATGGGATTATTTGCAAGTTAGATGTTTCTCTCTGAAAATTCCTCTAAATGTCAATTAAAAAAAAAATTCAAACCCATTAGCTTCCTGGAGTGGATTAAGCACAAAATACTGAGTAGCCTGAAATTATTTTTGTTTTCAGTGAATGCCTTTGCTTTAAAAATTGTGTAATTTCACTTATCTAAAACAGCCTTCCCCTTCCACCCCCCAAAAAACCTAAAGAAAAGGCAAAAAACCACAGTGAAGCAAAAGAACAGTTAAAAAACATTGATGAGATTGCAGATATTTCCATGCTTTATTTTTAATTTCTACAGACTTTCAAAAGGCATTTGTTGCCCTTCTTTAATGATTTGCTATCTCAGTTGAAGGAGAGGAGACTTTTGAAGATCAGGTTGCTGGTTGTCTTTTCTGCTGTAACTCCACTGACATCAATGAGTGTAACCTTGCAGATGAAATGAAAACTTGAATGTTACATCTCTAAACAAAAAGGAAACGGGAGGACAACATTGAATTGACTGGCAGAATTCAAGAATATTTTGTGCTGAAAAGTTGGGTTCAGGAAATCAAAATAGCCCTACTGAATTGGGGAGAAAAACTCAAACTAGTCCAATTTAAAGTAGGAGATGGGAAGCTGGGACAAAATAATAGCTGAAAAAGCTACAGGCAAAAGTCATGAAGACTTCTTCCCCCAAGTCATAAGGAATTCTTTAAATATGTTAGAAGAAAGCCTGGAGAAATATTGATAGGTCTGCTGGATTTGAAGGGAGAGGAAGAAGAAATAAGCAAGCAAAGGGTCACTGCAGATAAACAAAGTTGTTCCTTTGCATACAACTCCATCCAATCATTTGTTGAGTTGCTCTTTGGATAGTACAAGCGATGACTTATGAGAGGTCAAGAAACTTTCAAACACAAAGCAAAACCAAAAAATCAACCCAGGAGAAACTGGTAAATTAACTGGCATTAGGACAGCACACTGAGGTGATACTTCTGGGAAAAAATTGGTGGTAATGAATATTTATATATAATGAACGGACATATACAGATAATGTTAACCTTTTAGATGAGTCATCGGGGGAACTTACTCTTTGTCTTGCTAATTGGATAATGGCCAGTGCAATAAATTCTGCCTTTTAAATATACCAGTGTAGATTTGTCTCAGGATATGGTAGAACTTTGAAGTTATGCCATGTTATGCAATTTAAAAATCGGTGGTGCCGACACCAAAACCAACCCCAAACTAAATGAACTTGTGGCCTTAGAATGCTGATTTCTTCAAGCTGTTGTCACAGAAAAAATTCTCTGTAATATTCTTTTGAAATTTGAAACAACTTCTAAAAAGGAAGTATCATAAAATAGTATATCTCAAGTTGGAAGGGACCCAGAAGGGCCATCAAGTCCAGCTCCCACGTTTAGTAGGAAGAGTAAGTTCAGAGGTGAGTCTTGAGGCGCAGTTCTGTTGCATGATGGTGCTAACAAGGCAAGGGTTGATTCTTTTCAGTAGTTTTACAATTGCACTTACTATAGCAAAATGTTTGAGATTGGTATCTTTACATTCTTGACCTACTGTAACACTGTCAAAATGTTGTGAACTTACTAGCAATAATAAATATACAGACCAATATAAATGGCTTATCTTTCAGTTACCCATCTTTATTGTTAATCATGTGATTATTCTTTTCATTATTTATTTTTTCTCTGTTTTTATTACTTTATTACTTTACATCTTAAGTGCATCATACTTTGGTTTGAACAGCAAAGGTCATCGTGCCAGAGGGAGAGCTGTCACAGCGTTTGGCTGTTAAACCACTGGTAACAGTTGTGGTTTGTGGTTTTGGTTTTGTGTGTGGTTTTTGTAGTGTGTGGTGGGGGTTTTTTTGTTTGTTTGTTGTTTTTTAATGCTCTTACTGTTAATATGTGAGGTATCTGTCATTTTATCCTAAAATACTTTTAATAGTTTTTGCTGTATGTAGTATTGTGTATGTGATTTAATCAGTGGTCACTACTAAAGAACTATTGAAGGAAACACAGGAGAATAGCCTGTTAGGCGTCACACATATTTCCCTTCATTATGGTTAAAAATTCTTTATCAATTACTGTTTGCCCAAAGTTCTCTGGACTAAATCTCCACTTATCCCTTACTGCATTTAGGCCTACGTTGATAATTCCAGCTGTGCTCTGCTGGGAGATGGAGAGGCGGGTAGATGTAGCAGCACAGCATTCTCGTTCTGCTGCTCAGCTGGATGAACAGTCATTGCTGACTCTCTGTGAAGAAAGTGCTGTTTTGGTTGAACAGTGATAGGAATCTTTAAATTCTGGCTTAATGTTGGAAATCTTATTTCTAGGAGTAGGTGCTTTCTAATATTTGGTGCTACTAGTTTTTCAAATTTTGTGAAAGGTGAAAAGTGTTTTGTTTCTATTTGATGATCTAGTTTTCAGAATAATGTAATTGCTGTGGTTGTGTCCCCAGTTGATGTCTCCAAGCATTTTTCTCTGGATTATTAACGTGGACTGAAAGATAAGTAACTTTAATGAACATTTTTTCTCCTGTAAATTGGTAATAGCCTCTTAAATATTTTAGCTTAAACCAAAAATGTGTTTTAGCTAAGATATGGGAGAAGCAGTTATCCATTGGGTGGCTAGATCAGTCTGGAGTATTTATTCACTGAACATATCTGCAGTAAATGTTTTTTATGACACACAGTTTAAAAAAAGTAATAAGAGGATGGAACTTACTTGACAACTTTTGTCTTTCTGTAGTCTTTAATTCAGGGTGAACTATTCAGCATTTCCTGTGCAACATTGAAATGAATGCTCTTAGCGTGTTTCTTCAAGCCACTTCATTGCTACAAGTATGTGAGGTATGAGACAGGCAGTGAAAATGAAGGAAATAGCACTGAATGGGCCATGGCACGCACAATTATGATTTTAGTAGTTCCTTCTTGATTTCTCTAGTTCTAGTTTCTCTTGTCACTGAGATTAGTAAAGAGCAGCTCTTATCTCCTGCAAAAAGACATGTGTAATTGGATAAGCAAGAACTGGTGTGTGATTGAGAAGCTACTTTTTCTTTCTGAAAAGGAAGAGTAAAAATTAGTATTGGCTGCTTCAACGGAAGTAGTGTTTTGCACAGAAAGACAACTAAGCTTTTCGAACCATTTGAATCACGTGTTCAGATTCCAGTTAGGGGTTTTATCAAACTTGCGGGATATTGAGAATCTTCTTGGATCATGTATCTGATAGATGTGATTGATGGATCTGATGGAACCAGACCTGTTTGTAATTCTGCACAAAAAGTGTAAGTGCACTGGATCCTCATTAGCTACTGTGTTTGCAGATGGGAAGAGGAAACTGGTGATTTTTAGGGTGCTTCTAACAATTAAATTTATTATGTACACTGAAGCAGATCATAAACTGACTTCTTTCTCTTTAAACAGGAGGAATTGTTTAGTAAATTTTTTTAATTGTTACAAAGTTTTGCAAAAAGTTTTATTGGAACAATATTGTAGTTATGAATTGAAAAACAAAACCAAAATCCAACAAACAAAAATCCCCAACACTGCAACAACAACAACAAAACCCAGTGTAGAACCTGCTAGTATCTCACTCTTCTTCTCCATGCTGGTGTTTCATTTCTAGACAGCTGTTGAACTGTATAACTGAATAATTAGCTGTGTTTCAATTGCCTTTTGGGAGGGTATTCAAGAAGGAAGTTCCACGGCATCTATCACAAAGAGAAAAATGTGTCTTTCAGCTGATTCTTTGTTTCTAAAGGTAATAAAATGTTACAGGATTCAGTTTTGTTACCTCCCCCCCGCATTAAATAGGATTTCATACTCTAAAATGTGCTACTGTGTTGAAATGTATTTTGGAGTTTGTTTTCAGCAGTAGAGTGATAAACTAAATAGTATCATTGTGGTGCAAAAACCTGTGGAGCCACCAACTGCCTGTGAATGTGTTACATCCTTACACTCTTTCTAAAAAGGTTTCTCTCTGTAGATTCCAGTAATGGAGCTTCACAGGATGAACATAATAAAATCTCCACAATATAACAATCTTTGTCTTCTTCAGTAGCATTCATGATACTGGGCAAATAATAACAGTGAAAGATATTATTTTGATTTTCTTCTGTTTATTTAAATAGTAAAGATTAGTTATTAAAGGAGCTAAAACCTCAAAGACATAGTACCTCTACCAAATTAATGTTGATTATTGAATGTGTTCACGGGCTATGTGAAATTCAGATATGTTACCCTAACTGACAGGAAGAATGAGTTGCAAGGATTTTCTGATTAGGAAATTCCAAATGTAGTATATGAGTGTCTCATTTTTCTTTAGGTGTTTCCTAATTAATCTGATTAATTTTTTATGTCAATAAAATTGTCCATAAAAGAACCTTCACAAAAAAACCCTGTTTTCAGCCTGGACTTCATTTAAAATGCTAGGCCCTTTAAGAATAATAAAAAGAAAATCGTGTCCTGACTTGTGCAGTTCTGCTCTCATTTAAGATGTGCTCTTCAGTCCAGTGTTCAGCTGAACCCTAATTGCTGCTTATTGGGCAGGTAGGTGGTTTCTGGCAACATTTATGGTAGAAACTGTGAGATTGTCTAGTGCCCTGTTCACAAGTGGCCGTGGAAACTGCCCTGGATGGTATAGCTTCCCCTTATCCTTTTCGTGCATATACTGTAATTTGCTGCGGATTCTGGTTTCGCTGCAGGGTGTAGGACTTGCCACAGAGCAACATAGGAAAGATGATCCAAAGCAGAGCTGGGCTCAAGGTTCAGAGGTGGAAGGGCCACTGCAGGACAAATTTGGAAGGGGCTCTGTCACGGAGAGGTGAAGACAAACACAGATTAAGCTGCTGTGATCCCTCAGGCCTGAGTTCTGATGTCTCACAGACAAATGGTTAAAACTGAAGACTCAGTCATATGATCTAACCCATTTGCTTGTATATCTGATGTGTTATTTGAGGAAGACTTGTCAATCTGTAGGGGAACCGGGTGGTTGGGAGCTCATATTGAGTGCTAGTTGGTGCTGTTGGTTTTGGTTTTTCTTTCAAGTAACAGTAGTTTAAGGCTGGCTGTGTGAGCGTTGCCATTAGCCCTGCGGTGAGACCTGAACTCATACCAATAGCTGTGGGAAACTTGGGAGAAAGTGGTAAGTGGGGTGGAAGCAAAAAATTACTAGAAGTAATAGTTTGGGAGAACACAGGGACTGGAGGAACAGAGTGACTGAAACAGCTTAGTTCTGTTTTAAAAATAGGACAGAGTTCTTTTAGGATGGCAAAGATGTATTTGACAAGAAATGGAAGCAAAAATGAAGAATAAATTCCTATCAGGTGAGCATTTTGGTTTTATTCCTGGAGATTTGGGACTAGCTTTGTAATTCTATGATGATTGCCTTGCAGGCTCCTTGGAAGGAAACAGGAAGAGGTGGAAACTAAATCAGAGTGTTTGGAAAGAAAGAGGGAGTGTAACTTTTATGCAGAGAAATAAGTAAGCCAAAATGAGGAAACCGAGAGGGAAGATGAAATGGAAAACTGGCATTTGTGGGTAGTTAATAAACGGGAGTGCCGAGAGCTGAGGAGGAGAGGTACAGGCTTGCGAGGGCATGGCATAATTAACAAGTTGGACTAAACATTTCGAATAAGTAGTTCTATACGTTTTACTGTATTTAGAAAGTGCATCTAAAATTTTCAGCTAACACAGCTCATGTCACATGAAGATTTTTAGAAAGCTACATTAAATAAATATAGATGTTTCTGAAGTAGATATTTTCAACAAACATACAAAGCATAAATGTGGATTTAGGACCTTAACTCTAGCTCTTGAATATCTCCTTTTGTGACTTTTATTGCCTGCCATAAAAGAATGATTCATGAATTCCCTCTTTCTTCTCCTTGTCCTTGGTGAATTATAAAGAAGTCACTTCTTTGCTGTGGTTCTTAACTGCTGTGTAGTTGATGAAAATAATTGGCAAAGGCAAATATTTTTTCCCAGAACTTTGGAGCTGAGTAGGACTCCAAAACTAAGCTTTGTGTACCTGCAGAGAGACAGGTCAATGTTTATTATCAAACAGGAGATATATGTTTTGGCACCACATAAACAGCAGTTACTGGCCTTCTGTTACAGCTGTGTGTTTTCAATAGCTACTGCAGAGCTGGCTGTTAAGAGCAGCTAAAGATAAGATTAAATGTCATCAGTTCAAAGTTCAGAAGAGATCATTACTGTCAAGGACAGGAACAGCTCAATGTTAGCCACTGCTTTATACCAGAAGCACTTTGCTTGTGCTGACAGTCTTGTATCACAAGCAAAGTAGGTGAGGCCAATTGCAGAGTAATAGAGTGCCACGTCTCATATCTGAGTTCATATACCAGTTTGGCATGGCTGCCCACTGAAAATATAAAGCCTACATCTTTATGAAACAAGATGCTCAGGTCTCTTTTTGTAGTTCTTGTGTTAGGCAGATAATTAATTGAGTTTTGTAAATGTTTTAGGTATTTGAATTAAAGCAAACTATTCAGTATTGAAATACTTTTTTCATTAAAATGACAGTAAACAGGTTTTGCATTGTTTTGCATGGTTCCACTTTTCTTCAGCATATGAGAAGTATTGTAGAATGCGGGTTTGAACAAGCTAAACCAAGTTTCACGGCCAGTCAGCCTTCTTAGAAGCTACGGATACAATCTCAGGAAGTTCCCTTTCCCTGCTGCCCGTGTTTCAAACACAGGTTGAAGCTTCTGGAGCCTCTACCATGCTAGCAGTCTGTGTAACCTCTCATTTCAAGTTTTTTGCCTTTTCTGAATACATATTTCTGCATATGGTTGTAGAAAAACAAATGATAAACTTTTACTCCCTTTTACTTTGGAAAATAGTTTCATAAAAAAAAAATACCTTATTATTGCTGCCAGTAGAGCCGGTTCTGAATAGTGTGTTGCTGTCTTGTAAATCTTAAGCAATGATACTGAATGCATTTGAGATAATACATACAGAAGTTCAAAATTTCCAATTATTTTACAGTAGTCTATCAAAGTTGTACTGCTCCCCCCCCCCCGCCAAGTGTAAATGTATAATTAGAGGAAAACTTGGGGAAAAAAATGTAAAGAAAATGACACAGTAGGTATAATCTTTAGTAGGACAAACATTTCTTTATATAGGATGAACCTTTTTTTCCTTGTTGAAAAATCTGTCTACATACAGTTCTTGACAGTGTGAAATTTCTGTTCTCTAGGTAAAATGCTGCCTTTCTGAGTAAATTCTCACTGCTAGTGGACAAGTTACTTGATTATTTTTGTCATCTTGTAGTGTTGTCTTAGGTATTTTAGCATACATTTCTTAATCTTATTAGGAAAAGCGAGTTTTAAATCTGTAGAACTATGAATGCAAAAGGAAATAGTAATTCTAGTTTCCTAAGCAATTATTCCATAAAACTAAATGTAGCTAAGTGAGGGGAAGGTGAACTTGTCTTTTCACAGCAACTTCATGCATGTCTGTTTAAACGAGCAGTGCTGTCATTTCTACTAAGAATTTTCAAAAGGGCAAAATCATCTCTTGAGACTGATAAACAGCAATGGATAAAATAACAAGTGATGGGCTCAACGAGGTGCGGTTTAAATAGAGAAAATCTAATGGGAAGTAGCTACATTAGTAGCAGCTGGATTTACTTCCTGGATCTCAATCTGAGTGGAAATCCTAGCTTGCTTAAAATTTGTCTTCCAGATTCTTGGCCTGATAAGAAAGGTGGATAAAGCAATTTATTTACTTGGCTTCAGTGCTGTGATGATGGGTTTTGTTTAAACTTGCTATTGTTGTTTGATTTTTATCTAGGCTATTTTTATGATTCCTACAAATCCCCCTCCAACCTTCCGGAAGCCAGAGCTCTGGTCAGATGAATTCACAGATTTTGTGAAGAAATGCTTAGTGAAAAATCCTGAACAAAGAGCTACAGCAACACAGCTGCTACAGGTCAGTATTTAAGTTACTGAGGAAATGCAAGTTTTGTGGCTTTTTCCCTCTGGTCTCAAACCAGAACTGTCTTAAAAATTTCCAAGGGCAAATCTCATTTTAACTATTATCATGCTGCATTTCTTTTCCATTTTGTCAAATACAAATGCCCCCATTTTATGTCTCCTTTACTACTTCTAAAAATTAATTGTCCTTTAGATAGCTTAGCGCTTGTTCTTGCTATTAAAATTGGATCCTTGCTTTGTGGTTAGAGGCCCTTGATAGATCTCAGGGTTTAGGCAAGTGATAAGTAAAGGACTTGAGCCTAGGTTACCCCTCAGTTTGGACCACCCATGGAGTACATTCAATCTGCCCTTCTGGTCATGGGAAATTAAGCAGACAGGTTGCTCTGTGTCCTAGAAGGGTCTGATGCAGGTGGGCAGTATAAGGAATTTGTTCTTGGGCTAGGTTGTACCTACTGGGTGCCTGTAAATTCAAGCCATGATTGGTGATGTGGCCCCACGGAGCCCAGAGAGGCCGGGCTGGGCTTTCCCAGCTTGCTGACTTGAGCCTGCTAGCGCTGCAGAAATTCAACAGCTGCATCTCTTTGGTACTGAGATTGAAGTATCTCTGCTTGATTTCTAAGAACTACAACAACTACACAAAGAGGGACAGATCTATCAAAAAAGATTTAGTCTTTGTGAATTGGCCACACATTTTAGTGTGTGTGGAAGAGAGAAAATGTGAAGAAAATTGTTGTTCCTTAGTTACTTGTAGTCTTATTAAGACAGCCCTGAAGGCAGAGCATAACACAAATATGGGGGCAAAGGAGACAAAGAACAAAGGTAGGGAAGAGAAGGGAAGATTTCTAGAAAAAATTATAATAGGTTCCATGATGGTTGAAGTGGAATCTAAAATTTCTGGTAAATAAGCTTGCTTTGATAATGAGACAGAAGTGAAAATTTTTGCTGAGTCCTTTGCTCCATTTACTTTCCTGATTCTGAATTATTTTTTTTTATAATTTAGTGTTCTTTTATACTTGTTGCTGCTATTGATAAATATTGCTGTTAATTTTATTTGTTCATCTGTCTGCAAGTGAATCTGATTTTTGGAAATTTCATCTGTAAGACTCATGCTAGATTTATTTTGCCTCTAGGTAGAAATAGCCTCTTTTAAAATCTAAATTCAAGTGAACTGCACTGCTAGGAGAACATAAACATTTTGCAAAGTAATTTGCAGTAATATGTCATCAAATTTGTAAGTCATGTTACGTACATTTTATTTTCCACAAGGTGGGAACATGAAAATGTAGACTGCAAAGGAGAGTAAAAATTGAAAGTTTTAGATTTTTCATATGATGTATGAATCATCACTTGAGACCTTAAAGATTCAAAGTTTGTATGGTTAGCTGAAGACTGGCAGCTGGATAGAAGAGATTTGCATGAATGTGTAAAAGGGGAGGGTGGGGGTGTGGAACTTCAGTGTTCCCCTTTCGGTGTGCTTACTGGCCAGACAACCAAACACTGTGTCCAGCACAACTAAGTGTTGCCTTTTCCCAGAGCTGGAGTTCAGAGCATGTGTGATGGAGCTGGAGGTGCTGTGGGGGGGAATGAAAGTGCTGCTTGTGGGGAAAGATCATGGAGGAATAGGAGAGTAATTGAATATATTAAGAGACAAGATAGAGAACAGGTATAGGACACTAGGCTTCTTAAATTCTGTTCTTCATGTAAACATTTTTTTAATGTTTAATAATATATATCTGAGGTGCTTGGAGTTACCTTTCGCCTAAAATGTATTTGCACATAATGATGCAGAAATCAGAATTTTTGTAACAGCAGTTGTTTACTAGACAGCAAAATAAATGTAAATGGTATCGTGCGTATTTTGTCTTAAAGGAAGAAGTGATGTTTTAAATGGCCTTGAATTAAAAAATTAGTCTTCCTGCTAAAAGTAATGTTTCAGCATCATCAAGAAATGTTTTATGACTTGTAAAGCACAGGTTTGTTGAAGTAGGCAGCCATAGTTGCTTTTCTTACAGACACTAATTTATGCTGTCAGTTTGTTAAGATTAATTAAATTCTGTAACTGAAAATCTGAAAAAGTTTGGTTTTTCTATGTCAATCACCACTCTATTTATTTACTACTTACTGCATGTTTCCTTTGGACAATTATATTCTTAACTATAAACAAGTTGTTTTATGATTACCTTTCCCAAGGCTCGCTGTTATTAAAAATAGTTGAAGTAAAATCTTAGTTATGAAACTCCTAAAAGATATCACATGTTGTTAGTGTAGATTTTAATTATTGTGTAATATAACATAATATTTATCACTGAGATCTGTGGTGTTCAATAATGCTTGTAATTACATCTGAAGCGTAGCTATTGTAGTGATGCTATATAATTTTTTTTTCTAGCACACATTTATTAAGAATGCCAAGCCAGTTTCAATTTTAAGGGACCTGATCACTGAAGCTATGGAGATAAAGGCAAAGAGACATGAGGAACAGCAGAGGGAACTAGAAGAGGAGGAAGAAAATTCGGTTTGTCCTTTTTTTTTCCTATAACTATCTGTACTTTATAGATAATTTACTGTTTTTCCTCTACTTTCTGTACTTATGTTCAAATACTTTTCTTTACCAGGCTTCTACCTGGTTTTTAGCCTATGAGGACCGAGTATTCCGCTCTTATCTATTATGAGTGGTGCTGTTGTGAGTAATGCCATATGAGCCAGCTTTCAGCACTATTCCATGAGATGTCCCAGCAAAGAGCTTTTCTAGGAGGTGGGAAAAGAAAGCATGTCAACTTCAGCTGTTCAGACTAACATAAAAATAAAAGAAAACCCACCAAAACTACAAACTGATAAGATTCCATTTTCACATATGGGCTTCTAGACAAATGGTTCAATTTTCAGTTCAAGCCACTTAGCTTTTTTTGCATCCCCCCTGCCTTTTTTTTTTTTTTTTAAGTGTTAGTTATGCAGCACATTAAGTAGTGATTACAATATGGTTGCACCTATAAAGTGAAAATGTGACAGCATTTTATTCTTCAGATGATGATGTCAGAATATGTTTGAGGACAGAAGCAGGTAATGTGATAAACAGGTTGCATTTAGAATTGTTTGGCAATGTTAGGAATAAGTCAGTGTTTCTGGCATTATTACTATCCCTTCATGATTTATTTTAGAGCAGTCTTGTGCTTCAAAGAAGTGTATTGCCACAGAAACAATGAGAGCCAAGGTCATTCAGGAATAGCACACAGGAGGAGGCTGGAATGTTAGCAGAAATCTTACAGCTTCGAGCAAACAGAAAAGAGCAGTGCAGTAATGCAGTCTGCCCCATCCCAAATTGTAGGAACCTTGTTATGTGTTACAGAGTGTTAGGTGATGATCTATATATAGGAATACTTTTCAAGCGATTCTGTGGAGTGTTTTGTATCCTAACGGACAGTATAGTCATTTGTTTGCTGGATGTTTTTCTGTTCTAAGAGTATTGCTAGCTTGTGTTTATAAAGATGGTTTACTCTGGATTATATTTGCTTAGTCAGTAATTAAACAGGCAGAGAAGGTTGGGATTATTGTTTTTTATATTAGGAAATGTTGCCTACGTGGAGATGTGACTTGCAGAGTTGGTGTTTGTGATTTGATATATTGAATACTTGATCTCTAAAGAGGCTGATTTATTACTGACATAAAACCCTACAGCCTTTACTAGCATGCTTTGTGCGCTGCTATTGCCTTCTGAACTGCAGACCTCAAACACTTGGGCATTGTTGATGGCTTTTGCATTAACCCAAAATTAGGTATGACATCTGATTACTCAGTCTGAGGTTCAGATGGGGAGTGAGATAACGAGGCAGGAACGAAACAATCCATGCCAGCTCATTATGTGGTGTTTATCTTCCATCGCCCACTATGGGGTGGAAGGGTGCAACTCAAATTGGGTCCACCTCAACTGAAGAAGCATTAGCAACTCCCCATGCTTCTTGCATGGGTACAAAAATCAGAACGTAACACTGCCTTTTTCCACACTCCTGCCACAGGTTATTCAGTGTTTAGTATAAGGGAACCTCAAATCCAGGATTGGGGCAGCAATCTGCAGTAGATGGGAGTTTTGCCATGTACTTTTGTGGCACAGCCAGGGAACAGGATATGATTTAAAAAGACAGAATGACTCTGCTTGTCAATAAATGTAAAAAATTGGTGCCTCAACTCTGAAAATAATAGAAGTATCTTTGGTTAGCAGGGCTGAAAGAGCAGAACCACAGAATGGCTGAGGTTGGAAGGGACCTCTGGAGGTCATATGGTCCAGCCACCCAGAGCTGATTGCTCAGGACTGTGTCTAGGCAGCTTTTGAATGTCTCTAAGGAGGGAAGCTCCACAACCTCCCTGGGCAGTTTGTGCCAATGCTTGGTCACCCTCACAGTAAAAAAAGTGTTTTCTGATGTTCAGAAGGAACATCCTGTATTTCAGTGTATGCCCATTGCCTCTGTTCTTGTCACCAGGTACTGCTGAGAAGAGCCTGGCTCTGTTGTCTTTGCATATTCCCTTCAGATATTTGTACACATTGATGAGGTCTCCCCAGAGCCTTCTCTTCTCCAGGCTGAACAGTCCCAGCTCTCTCAGCCCCTCCTCACAGGAGAGATGCTCCAGTCCCCTAATCATGTTTATGGCCCTTAATTGGACTAATCTCCAGTATGCACATGTCTCCCTTGTACTGAGGAACTCAGAAGTGGACCCCAGTACTCCAGGTGTGACCTCACCAGTGCTCAGCAGAGAGTATCACTTCCCTTGTCCTGCTGGTGACACTCCTAATGCAGCCCAGGATACCGTTAGTCTATGGAAATGCTAACTCATGGGCTGAGAGAAAAGACAATTTAATAGGACAGCAAAGGAAGAGAATAATAATAATAATTATAATAGAATATACAAAACGAGTGATGCACAGCACAATTGCTCACCATGCGTTGACTGATGCCCAGCCTGTCTCCGAGCAGCAATTCCAGTCCCCTGGCCAACTTCCCCCGGTTTATATACTGAGTGTGATGTCATATGGTATGCAGTATCACCTTGGCCAGCTTGGGTCAGCTGTCCTGGCTGTGCACCCTCCCAGCTTCTTGTGTACCTCCCTGCTAGCAGAGCATGGGGAGCTGAGAAGTCCTTGACTTAGTATAAGCACTACTTAGCAACAACTGACACATCAGTGCATTATCAACATTATTCTCATACTAAATCCAAACCACAGCACTATACCAGCTACTTGGAAGAAAATGATCCCTGCTGAAACCAGGACTGTATCCACTACTTATTCTATACCGTCTACATCATGCCCAGAATCCTACACTTTCCAATACATTTCACCACCACTTTTCCTGTCTTTGGATATATATACACAGATATCATTCCCTTAGAGGGATGGCCCATAGACTAACGTGTCCGTTGAATACATTTAGTGTGTGACTTTGGGCTTCATCTGTCATGACAGTCTTTTGGGGGAGGAGAGATGGTGTGTGGTGTTGAACCATTGCATGCTGCATCCAGAGCCTGCAGCTGGTGTATCTGGTATGGCCCAAGCCCACGGTCTGCAGGTTGAAGATCTTGATCTTGAGGAAGTTGTTGGGCACCAGCTGCTCAAGCCACTTTTGGTTCCGCCACCACTGTGCTTGCTTTGTTTTACCCAAGTTCATTCTCCATTGATCTGGGTGATTCTTACTGTAATATCATTGCTATGACATATAGCAACTACAGTAGTGATGACATCCAGTGGCAGGGTTATATAGCAATTAACGTAATACAGTTTAATTCATTGGCTATTCTCACCTGAAGTCAAATGCCCTTGAGGTACACATTGTATTTCCCCATCCTTCTGCATCACCCACCAAGTTCACCCAGGTCCTTGGACAAAAGCAATCCCATGGGTGGGTTTTACCTTTGCCTGAGGCAAGACTAACCCAGACTGTCTGGGCTAATACATTCTTCATGTGCACTATAGGGATTGTATCCCCTTCATCAAAGTTTTGATAGGGCATGGCCAGCTCCATTGGTAGATCCCCTAGAGTTAACTAGCTATGTGGCTTTTCCTTAACGTGTATAGCAATGTTTGAAGGTCCCACCACCTATTGCTACTAGTGTAGTTTTATCAGACGAGTGTATCATTTGATTTTCCTGCAGGCTCATGTGTGACAAGCATGTGATATGCCCACTCAATGCCATGCTATTTGGCCCAAGTGTCTATGAAGTTGTTTCGGAAATGAGTCCTGTTGTCTGACTCAGTTCTTTTTGGGGTGCCGTGTCACCATAGGACTTGCTTCTCAAGTCTTAAGATAGTGTTTTGGGCAGTGGCATGGGGCATGGCTCCTGTTTCCAGCCATCTGCTGGTTGATTCCACCATTGTAAGCTCATGGTGCTTGCCTTGGCAGGTCTGTGGGAGTGTGATAAAATTGATCTGCCGGGCTTCCCTATATTTATAGTTCAGCCCTCACCCTCCATAGGACAGAGGCTTTCACTACTTGACTTGCTTGATTGCAGCACGTTTTACATTCACGGATAACCTGTGCAGTAGTGTCCATGGTCAAGTCCAGCCCTCAGTCGTGAGCCCATCTGTATGTTGCATCTCTTCCTTGATGGCCTGAAGTGTCATGGGCCCACTGAGCTATAAATAATTCACCCTTAAATTGCCAGTCCAGATTCACCTGAGCCACTTCAATCTTAGCAACCTGATCCACCTGCTTGTTTTGATGCTCTTCAGTGGCCCAGCTCTTGGATATGTGAGTATCTACATGATGTACTTTTACAACCATCTTCTCTAGCTGGGCAGGAATATCTTGCCACGATGGGGCAGCCCAGATGGGTTTGCCTCTGCACTGCCAGGTACTCTTCTTCTCTTGATGTAGCCACCACCCCCACCAGGGCATTGGCCACCGTCCGTGAGTTACTATAGAAGTAGAGCACTGGCCACTTCTCTTGTTCAGCAATGTCTAAAGCCAGCTGGATGGCTTTCACCTCTGCAAACTGTCTTAATTCACCTTCTTATTCAGCAGTTTCTGTGACTTGTCACACAGAACTCCATACAGCAGCTTTCTTCCTCTGATGCTTTTCCACAATGTGACAGGACCCATCAGTGAATAGGGCATATTGCTTCTAATTTTCTGGCAGTTATAAAGTGGGGCCTCTTCAGCACGTGTCACCTCCTCCTCTGGTGATATTCCAGAATCTTTGCCTTCTGGCTAGTCCGTGATCACTTTCAGAATCCCAGGGCAACTGGGGTTTCCTATTGGAGCGTGCTCTGTGATCAGTGCACCCCACTTACTCCGCGTAGCATCAGTCGTGTGATGTGTAGAGGGGACGCTCTCTTTGAACATTGAGCCCTGCACCGGCAGTTGGGGTTCCAGGAGGAGCTGTGCTTCAGTACCGACCATTTCCAAAGCAGCTTGAACCCCTTCATAAGCTGTCAATGTCTCATTTTCTTTTGGAGTGTAGTGGGCCTCAAATCCTCTCTATCCCTGACTCCAAAGCCCCAGGAGTTTACCTTGCACCTCCTCTGGTGCTTCCTGCCATTCTCCCTGGCTGTGGTGCTGGGCTGAATGTTCAAAGGGTCCCCTCTACGCCTCATGGAACTGGCAGCGCAGAGGTGTGAGCATCAACAAACCAAGAAGCAAAAGTCTGCTTGAAAGAATTGCTCTTAAATATAAGGCAGAAGGTCCGAGTATGTGACAGAGAGGCATAGGCAGAGGAGATAGAAGATCAGTCAGCGTGGGAAGCTCAGCATTAGCATACCTTGCTCAGTTTTTTTTCCTCAGGATCCTGATGTAGAGGAATTTTAAAGGGCAGTAACGATAGTCTTGCAGAGGGCTGGAGGCAGCCCTGCCAGTAGTAGGAGCTGATAAAAGAATAAAGGGGTTTGAAAACTTAATAGGTGATTAATAGAAGAGGCAGATTTGATACAGAGCTGACTTCCTGGTACAGAATGAAGTGATATAGGAGACCATGAAAGGGGGCTTGTGAATGAGACTAGTTGGCTCAGAAAAGAAAGGTAGTAGAAAAATAGTGTGTTTTCAGCATAATGAAAGACAGATGGGGAGAAGTTGGAAAACGAACCTTTGTAGTTGTATCACCTCAAGTGGAGGTATCACTAGATAAGACTTGGAGATGACAAATAGGTAAGAGAGATGAAAGTCTGGTAAAAAACCTTTAGCAATATGGACATTTTGAAAATAAGAATGTGTTTGTTAGGGTAAGCCCTTCGTACTGCTGTAGTTCTAAAAGACTTCAGAATTATTAAAAAAAAATACATTGAACATGCACATTATGCTGTATAGTGTCCTTGGAGTTAATTATTGAAGTTCTTTTAGAAGAAGTTTTCTCATCCTTAGAAATTTGATGTCTTATACTCCTTTTCAGTTTTCTATGGTGATGCTCACTTACAGGCTATAATTGATGAACTAAAATGAATAAATAATACCAAGTGATGTTTGCAGGGGACATTGAGAGATGAATCCTGGATTATTGAGTGCATAATATGTTGCATTTGGACATAATTAAGTAAGCCCTTGCAGTTGTATTTTTGAGCTAAGTAGTTTGCTTCCTCAGCAAGATAAGCTGGCTGCCTCTGGGTCTATTTTAATGCAAAGTAAACTTTGTGAATAATGGGCTTAATGTGACACTGAAGGTAGGCTGAATACAAAGCACAAGAGAGGTTAATGCAAACTCTTCCTTAATATTTTAGAGCATGTGACAAGAGTTCGAGTGGGTGGATACTGCATATTTTAAGGGGTGGTAACTACTTGAACTACACGTTCTAACTCTACTTAACAAGTTATTGTATCTGGTTTTTTTTTGGGAAAACACATAAAGGGTAACCCTTACAATTTTTTGTCTGTTTTGTTTGCTGTGAGAGAGCTCCAGTACTAGACTTGGTTATGCAAATAGTCTGTAGCCAAATTCATTGTGGCCTAAGGTAAGTCACACTGTCTTGTATTTGCTGCAGACCTATGTGTGCATTTGAAGCAATGGAGGATATGTTTACAATACCATGGTAGGGTGATGGAGAGGTTAACTGTAGTTCTCCAGCAACGGCCAGCTCATGGCAGAGAAAATGGATATTTTTTTTTAAAAAATAGTTTGTGTCATTCTTGAAACTTCAGCAGGAGAAAGAATAAATCTCTTTGAGCTTGAGGGAAGTTCCAAATGTAGAGAAAAGACCATGTGCAAAGATGAGAAGATATGCTACTTGTAAATAGAGCAAGCAAAAGGGAAGTACAAGCTGGTGCTGCTGGCAAAGTGGGAAGTGGTGATTTTCAGTGTGATAATTTTATGTATAATGTATATATTATTTATATAATTATAAATATTTTAGTATTTTATATTTAGAATTTTATAATTATATATTTATAATTTTATATTTTATATCTTGATCATGGATGGATAAATTTCATTACTCCTGGAGATCATTCTGGAGAGGCTTTTGTGCTTTTTTTCCCTTTAGCTCCATCAGCTTTATTGAAGGAAGACTATAAGCCACCATGTATTTACTACTTGTAATGGACAAGAGGATGTCCGCGTGTTTTTTACTGTAACATTTTTATCCAATAGTTAAACATTTTCAAAAGTCTACTGTTATGAAAAGATAAAGTAAAAAGGGAATTTTGTTCCTATTTTAAAAAATATTTTGTTTATGTTCTTTTGTGCTGTTGAGATGTTTTAATTCCATAAGTTTTCATATGAGTTTATGATTCTAAAAAATAATCTGTTACAAAGTTTGTAATTAGGATGAAATTTTTACTTTTGTTTAAATGTCATATTTGGTAGTAAGTATGATTTTTGCTATCAGTAAATATATGGCTTTAATAATTTTTGTATTGCTTGGTAAGCCTTGAGTGAGAGAAAGGAAGAGTACTGATGGTGAGGTGAAGAGGAGGGATCTTCTTCTTGACAAATACAGTTTGTCAAAACTCCGTGTTTGGTAGAAACATTTGGAGAGCTCTCGTGTTGCCAAACTGATTTTGTTACAAACTGATTTTAATGATCGTTTGGTTGTAATACAGACTTCCATGTTTTGCAACTGAATTCAAGTGCAGTACATCATCGTAAGAAATTCCAGATTCATTTGAGAAATTATACCAACATCTTATCCAGTTGCTGTCACTAAAAATTCTGATCAGTTAAAAGCAGAAAACCAACCAAACTAGGAAACAGCAGGACAAACTGTTAGAATTTTTTTATTTAATCAGAGAAGTTTTGTGTACCATTTTTCCTGAATTCATGTTATTCATGTATTGCGTGCTGGAATAGTCCTGAGCAACACGTAGTTGTAATTGAGGCCTGAATTAAGTGAAAACCTGGACAGCACAGATTTTAGTTTTTAAAGCATACTAGGCAAATATTGATCAATGGACACACAGGTTATTAAAGGAAAGGAGGATAAAAAATGGAAGAATAAAATTAAAGCATTAGAACATGCGTTTGTCATTTTGAGAAATCCCAACAACAAAGCCCCCAAAAGCCCACATTTTGATTTGAAATAATGCTTCATTACAAAATAAACTCAAAGATAACGTCTTTCATTTAATTTTGAATTTGTTTGGGGAGCTGCCAGAAAAACAATAAACCAGTTCTTTTTACACTTCTGAGTATTTTTTCTTTCCCTTCTGGAAAGGGAAAAGAGATAATGAGTGCCGCTTCGGTATACGGTTGTGGATGAAGTCAGCAGTCCAGCATTCAAGTATAAAGATAAATAATCATTGCACATCCCTCCTTATGTACCAGTTTCCACAGAACTCTGAAGAAATACAAGGCTGCTTGTGTGTGGTTTGCGTGACTACACAAACATGCAGTTCAAGTGATAACACAGGTTTTGCTAATCCAGGATGCAATGAGGGCAGCAGCTCTAGAATGAGGTAATGACAGTCCCTGTGTTACCTTGTGTAGCAGTAGTGCCAGTAAGTCGTGCCTGTATTTCTTCATATTTTAATATCTATAAATATTTTCATATTGTATGTAGAATTGGAGACGCTCTTCAGTTGGAAAGTAATAGCCACCTTGCACATACATTTTGGAAAACAGTACCCTAGAAGTGCATTTTCCCCAGTGATATTGCTGTGAAGTTGTCAATGTAGAAGTGCAAAGGCAGACTCAGACCTGGAGAAATGCATATTTAATAACAGTGGGAAACAAAAGCAAATGTTGATGTGTTAAGTGGAGTCTATCAATGTTAAAGGTCTCTCATGGATAGTGAATTGAATTGAAAAAGAATGGTTTGAGTTAACCTGTCAGGGGCTTGAATTTATTCTTCTAAACCCCCAAGAATTTCCCATGTGAAGTGTGAGCAGTTGTGTTCATTGCTGACTAGTACGTGTTTTGGGACCCATCAAGAAGACAGGTGTAAAATGTTCTAACCATGATGTTCCTTTTGTTAGGAAACCAGATTTAACCCTAACAGTTACATTTGAATTAGTTTTTATAGCTTGAATTCCCTCTTAAAGACATATATGTCTTATAATGGGCACTCAGGATACGTAACTGAAAGTGCAATGGAGGTGAGTGCCTGGTTTGGAGAATTAATCAGATGCAAAGACTTCACAATTATGTGCTGTATTTTCAGGGTCGATTCAGATTGTTTCCCTTCAAGCAAGGGTCGCATCCCTAAAATTGATTATTTTTCACTTTTACCACTTTCTGTAAACATTCTATAGTATGGGAAGTTGTCAATTTTAATGTAAATATTTTTTTGGAGGGCAAACCTTTCTATTATGCAGCTGTAAATAAATGGCCAGGCTGAATACAGTCTTCCTGTCTGTATCCTTTCAGAGCGATATTATAATATTACAGATAGTGCGCTCTGAATTGATTTTATGCCTATTATGAGAGCTGCTCGTGTGATGAGAATGCCTTCTGACAAACTGACATGTTTTGATAGATGCTGAGGTAATTGTGCAGATTTTTTTAATTAAGCAAAAATTGCAAGTGGTGTATTCTACAGAAGGTTAATCCCAATATCAAAGTTTAAAAGTTAGTTTAGGCATTACTAAACATGACCGATCTCTCCTCTTGTGTGTGAATTGGATGCTGAGGCTGGGCAGCTGTATTATGGGAATGTAAAGTAACTCGTTGCCTGGCAGCTTGCAGGAAACATGTCTAAATATTTATTTCTGTGGATCTTTAAAGGAATGAGCTAACAAGCAGCTTTTCCTGTATGTTTTCTT
Organism: Streptopelia decaocto; assembly: GCF_964273445.1. NCBI lineage: Eukaryota > Metazoa > Chordata > Aves > Columbiformes > Columbidae > Streptopelia > Streptopelia decaocto. The sequence goes on from NC_138655.1 coordinate 23,612,034, forward strand.
TTACATTTTAATGTCTATATTATGTCAGGAATGCTTAATTATTTTAGAATATTCAGATAAGGAATTTCTGCTTCAGTACTCCACCTTTGTTTTTCTTAGACACTTGGTGGTTGACAACTACCAACAACTTAGCCAACCATCAATAATCAGTTATTTCTATATGTAGGCTTATTTATTCATTCATATAAAAGTTTCTTTGGGTAATCATATGTTAATTATGAGAAGCTGGCATCTTTTGAGACCTTAAGAAATAATTGCTATAATTATTAATTTTTATTTTTACAATATTTATATAATTACTTTAAAGGAACTACTGAGTCATTTGAGTTATTCTGTATTTAAATCTGATACATTGGGCTGTATTTTTCTCAAGGATTTAATATGTAATTTCGTATGTCTTTCATGTGTTTGTATGTAAATGATACATCTATGTATCTGTGTATATAAATATATGGAACTTTGCAAGACAAAGTGTTAAAACTTTTTGTTGTCATAGTGTTTTTCCTTTAAGCCGAAGAACACTTGACATATGTGCTAATTAAATTTGATTGTAGCCCACTAAGTGTCCTAGAAATATGTAAAGATTACTTTGTCGAGTGAAATATAGCAGCCCAAGGGGCATAAACAGCATTTTAAGAGCATATTGTTAAAAATCACAGCAATTTAGAGCCAGAAACTCAGGATAGGTAAACATAGGGAGGTAATTGTAAGTGGCAAGTCATTGTTACTAGGTATATCAATTACAAGGAGGTAGAAAACAAGCTTAAACGCTGTTTTGTGACATATGTCTGTTGAATTTGATGGGATTTGAGTGTGCTGAAAGCTTAGTCTTGACCTGTTTTGCTAATGGGTCCAAACTTCTTAAAGGTGTGCTCAGTATTAAGCATATTCTGGGTTTGGAGTTGGGCTTTGTATATGTGAGGAATTTTTACAAAATCCTTGTTCTTGACCAAACTGTAGTATGTGTTTATGTAACTACTACAGTGCTTTTACAAAAAAGATAGCTGTGACTCCAGCCACGTTTTTCAAAGGTGATGATGAGGTGTTAATAGTAAATGAAATAATTTTACAGGATACTAAATTTTGCCAGTGTGTAAATCTCCCTTTCATGTCTTGCAGCCTAGTCGGCTGTCTCTGGTGCCCTCTAGTGTTCTTCTCATATGCACAAACCAGAGCTGGAGATTCTTGAAGGCAAGCTGCCGTATTTGCTTGTCTTATTTAGTTTTTTCTTTATCAGCCTTCATCCCTTTTTTTCCCTATGAATGTTGCAAATACAACAGAAAAATCCAGTAGTCTTTATCACCTCAGCTCATTTGTTTCTATCATGATATTGACTTGGGCGTGATGTGCAAGATCGTTTTTTTCTGAGAAAAGTTCTAGTTTGAGATCTTTTATGTTACAAGCTTATCGTGAAGTCATGCATGTTGTTTCTGCTGAAACCTTTTTGAATTGTCTGTCCCTGATAATCGAGTCTCTATGACTGCATTTTCATGCTTTAAGAGTTTGTTTTGTTAATCTTCTGACTTGCTATTTTGGTAAACAAGGAGATCCAAAGGGTCCGGTAGGATTGCAGGGTATTGCAAATGTTGTGCTCACTTTAGACTGTAAAGTTGTTCAGAGTTTCTGCAGTTCATTATATTTTCTGTAGCGTTTCAAGAGATATTGGTGCTCTTGCTCGCGTGCTCTTTCTCTTGCTCTCTACTGGTCAATCAGAAATTTCTGTCAAAGAAAGTTTGGTGCTTATCACTTGCACACAAGAGAACAGCAGAGAGTTTAGTTCCACAGTTAGCTGGTTTTATTGCTTGATTCTTGGGTCTGTTTTCATAAACAGGAGGAGAACATGACACTTCAGCTTTAACATCTTATATTTTTTTCCTGGTTAAAATTGAGATTGTGTTTGTTTTTATTTAATCAGTGAGTTTACTTTTTTTTTTTTTTTAACGACAGATCAGAAATTCTGCATCATTACGAACTGTAAAGCATGAACAGAATTTGTATAAAGGAATCACTTTTATCTCTTGTGTAAATGTGCACTTACATAACTTGATCCACTGGATATTATTATGAAGTTAGTTTTTCTGAGTTAGTGTAGTTACTACTGTATTAGCTAAATCTCATATGTGATAAATACTGGAATGATAGTTCTGCAAGCAATCTGGCTTAACCCACACAATTAATTATTTTGGGGCATGCCCAGGCCCTGAAAAAATTTTATATTGCTCTCTCTCAGTCCATCATTCCTGATCTAGGGAAAACACTATTTATCAAATTGTCATGTACTTCCCTTTTGGGACAACTATTCTGTTAGTACCAAGGTGGGCTTTTGTGATCCTTCGTCTTCTAGGTACTAAAAAATAACTGTTCTCTTTCCTGAGACACAAGAGTAAGATGAAGGCTTTTGAGACTCTTAGACTGGAAAATGAAATGCTATTCTTTGGTGTAAATCCAGATACTTGATTTGACTGAAGAAATAAATTATCAATGTTTTTAATGAAGCAGAAGATCTGAAAAATTATCATTTAGGACTGTATTTCTTACTTGTTCCTACTGTGAGCCATGACTTTTTTTCCCCACTAACTTCTAAAGTAAAACTTTTGAGGCTCAGGAAAATGTTTGTTTAATTTCTGATTTCAGTTTTAGAAAGTTTAGGACCATATGCACTGCAAGTGGATATTAATACTAATCAAGCAATTCTGTAGATCAAATGTAACTGTGCCTTAAGCTCAGAGATTTGCCTGCCTGTATGTTAGAGATGCTGCATTTATAGTGTTTAACAGAAGAAATAGCAGTACTTTGTGAGTCAGTTTTGCACTCTATTGCAATATTGGAAGAAGCATTTGGAAATAATACCTTAATTGTTCTAGCACTTCTAAAATGCCATGCAAAAATACGCTTTTGGACTTTACTTTCTGATACCCTTGTTATGAAGGGAAAAATGTAAAAACCACTGAGGTTAGCAAGAAAGTTGTGGGGGGAGGAAGTCAAGAAAACTCAAGTTGCCACCAGGAGGAGCAGTACTAAAATATTCTCACAGTCCTCCAGTGCTGTAGCTGTAAACTGTCTGTATCTTTGGGGATATGATAGTTTTTTAAAGGGCAGTGTTCTGATGCAGTGTTTTAGAATGCAACTAAAAAACCCAGAAGGAACACAAATGAAGGACTTGAATATTTTTACAATCCAGAAAAGAATGATTTTTTTTTTTTTTTTTGACATTTGAAATTCTAATCACAGAATTAGATCTGTATCCTGGTTTCAGTATGTCACACTTTTAGCCAGACTCTCTGAATCAAAATTAGATCAATTTTTGTGTCTCTTGGTTGAGACATAATGGAACAATTGTCAGGAGCTGGTGTACTGGCATCGCTACTCACTGCAGTTCTCAGTATCTGCTGAGACCCACCCTTAGAGAAACAGGCACTCAGGCAGTGTAGCTGGGTCGTGTGCCGATGGCTGTGATAGAGGCAAATTGTCTGCTGTGTCAGGGAGCAACACGAAAGGAATGAGCTCAGTACAGAATAGAATCTACTCGTAGAAAATATGTATAGTCTATCACATTATTCCTGAAATGCTGTGATGTTGTACTTATAGTGTAAATCAGCCTTTGGAAAGGAGTGGGATGTCTCATTAGTATTTTCAAATATTGGTATTCCATACGAATTTTATAATTCCTTAACTGAATTGTCATTAGTTCCCTGTTTCATATTCCCGGCCCATTGTTGTCACTGATTCAAGATACTATTGCATCTCCTGATATTAGCTGCCCTACCCACATAGTAGTTATGTATGTACTCTACAGATATTTTTCTACATAGTATCAGCAAGTTATTTTGTTCACTCTTGTTACAGAGTTTTTTAAAGTGAACTAAATACTTGAAATAAACCAAGTTAATTTTCTTTTTCCAAGGTGGACTTCCAAAACTATTTTGGAGGATTGTTTAATTCCTAAATTGAATGAATGTCTGTTGTCTCGGTGCTGTGTATGATGTAAGATGCTGTGCTGGGAATATAGTTAAGGGTGATCAGCACAAATCCTCAGTGATAGTCCATTGCAAACCAACCAAATCACCTTCTATAAATTGTGGTACTGATTTTGGAACCCAAGGAGGTATAAGGTGTTGTGAAAGTCACCAAGATACTCAAAACTGGCTGCTGATGTAAAGTGTACATTGGTGAATCTCCGAGAAAGAAGAAAGGTTTTGGTTTTCCTTTATATGGAACATTTTTTTTATTTTGTAATTTCTTTTAAAGTTTTAAACCTGGAATTCTAGCAGTACAAACAGGTCATGTGAATATACAAAACTAATGAATAAGCATCTAAATGACTGCTTCTTAGCTTTTTTTTTTTTTTTTTAATGATCATCTGCATTCTGACGAATGTTTCTTCATAGGATGAAGATGAGCTGGACTCTCACACCATGGTGAAGACCAGTTCGGAGAGTGCTGGTACCATGAGGGCCACAAGCACGATGAGTGAAGGTGCTCAGACAATGATTGAACACAACAGTACTATGTTGGAATCAGACTTGGGGACCATGGTAATAAATAGCGACGATGACGAAGAGGAAGATGGGACCATGAAAAGTATGTTGTTAATTTCTTTTAATAATGTAGCATGTTTTCTCATACTGCATGAGAATGTGGTGTCATCAGTGGCTTTTAAGTGTCAAGTTCTGTGGTTTAAACAGGAGGAGGGGGTATTTGTGTCTCTTAAGTGCTTTCTATAGTTTGTGGAGAAAAAGCTGACTATTGTGGGAGATTCAAAGCAGAAGCTTGGGTTTGGTGCTTTGCTGGAGGACTCTAAAATTAGCCCTTTGTGAATTCTCCCTACTACTGCCTGTCTTTTCCTTTTGCCTCCTGTCTCACATACATTTGGACCGGTTCCTTGGAGCTAAACTGAGGTGATGTGATTATGTGGGAAGCTGCTCCTTCAATGCCAGTGGTTCTGGGAGCTCGTCATGAGTCTCCATGGGTTCAGCAATCAGTACACATCTTGCTGCAAATTTGTTTTGTAATTCGTGATCAATTGGTGGATTTTTATTTTATAGCCAAGTGTTATTGTTTTAACATGTGTTGGAATGTAACTGATTTAGGGCAATGATCAAAAGATTGTTAAAACCTAAGTAAAATGTCCAAATTGACTTCAGCAGCATGTGAGGGAGTATGTAACAAAGAGAAAAAAAACCTTGCAAATGCTTTAAAGTATAAAATTGTAAGTTACACTGAAATATGCATAAATACCTATTTTTTAGATAGTTAACTTATGTACCTGCATATTGATGTGTTCATTATTTAGCTGAAGTCTACTGCAGAACAAGGCCCACTGAATTTAATAGAATTATTTGCTTGAATGGGCAGCATCAATAGATGAATCAAACTCAAGCTGTAAGTGCCTGATTTCATGAGGCACAATGTAATGTTTAACTCCAGGCAATTGTTGGGGGCAGGGGGAGGTAATAAATAAATCTAATGTCTCAAGAGTGGAAAACAGTGCCAAATAAATAACTTTGTTAAATGCGTTATAGCAAACATAAAGTTGCATTTGTGTTTGCACATATACACCTGATGTAATTTGTGCAAGATTAGCTGGAGGCGCAAAGCAGGAATGTGTTTTCTTTGTGGTTTAATGCACAGCAACTTGGAAGGAGGGAGAGATTTTGTTGTTGTGGGTTTTTTTATGTTTTTGTGTGTGTGGTTTTGTTGTTGTTTGTGTTTTTTTTTTTTTTTTCCCCGTAGTGTTCTCAGCAATAAGACAGCAAACACCTGTTGATTAGTGATTAGTTTAAGTAGGATGATTCACCTCATGAAAACACTCAGTACATGCTTTAATTTGTTTTCATGCTGAAACAGAATATTTGCCTGTTAAACTGGGAGGCTAATGCAGGGTTAGTACAAGTGATATCAAACTCATCTATTTCAACAAGTTAAGGAAAAGGTGAGTGATGCAGAAAGAAAAAAGATGTTACAAGCAAATTTGGAGTAAAAGATAATAAAGTAATTATTAGGGTGGAAGTACTATGAAGTGAGGTTTTGTGTGGCCTTAATAAGTGCTGAGAGGAAATACCTGCTGATACGCCAAACAGATCAAAAAAGTCATTAGGTTTGCACTGAAGTCTCTTATGTGTGTCCTATTTGTCTGCTGTGTTGCTGGAGACATTGTTTATAAAAGTACCACTATTTTCCATTTTCAGTTGATTCCAGTAACAATCTGTAGTTGGAATTAGCTTTCTACACCTTGCCCTTTAGTCAGTATAATTCTTAAATCCATTCTTCCTTCTTGTCAAACAAGAATATATAATCTTTGGGACAGCAGGTTTCCTTCCACTCTCTCCCTGCATAGGTGGCTGTCTTGACACCTGTAACTCCAGTGAAGGAAAGGCAGCAAACTGGAGGTGGCCTGTTGGCAGGTGATGATTTCATCTGCAGCTGGCAAGCAACAGGTTTGGTTCCAGCACTTGCTTGCTGAACTTTCTTGTATCTTGCATTAGGCACCTATTGATTAGAAACTAGAAATGATTAAAGAATGGGACCTCCACATCTCTCAGCTGAAAATAAATATAAATCTGTCTGCTGTAGCTGGTCCTCTGGTTCTGTGATTCATGTGCTATTGACTGAAAGAAGAGCAATAGCAGGTGTCCTAAATAAATGTCACCAGGAAGGTAGGAAAAATACAAATCCTTGCTGTCCCTGAGAGGCAGACACAGATTTTTGTTTCTTTGTGCTTGACAAAGACACAAGATTTTGGAGATTCGTTGCTTTTTCCAGTGTACCTTCATAGGCGAGGTGGGGATTTTCTAAATGTTTGTGTGATTTGATTAAAATAAATCAAAATAGGTAGCTTAAAAGTCCTCTTTGATACTTCTGAATAATAGAACATTACAAGCAAGAAGCTTGGAGAAATAAACTTAGTTACTAGGAAAGAGGGATTTAGTTTACTTCCTAGACACACAAGATATTTATGTCAATTTTTTTCAGTTGCTCTTGTGTTTAGTTTCACATTTTGTTTCCTTCTGCCTTTTGTTTCACTGCTCAAGGACAAAATAAGAAACAATAATAAGTTTTTATTTATAAGTGCCCGTCCTTAGAGGCCTCTGGGAGCTATGACAGAAAATAACTAAAACCATATTTTTTTTTCACAAATAGGGAATTGTGCCCAGATAAAATTGGGATTTGGAACAAAAAGAGGCCTGTCATCCTACCCCAACATACAATATACAGCCTAGCAATAAACAACATTTATGCCTTCTTGCTTCGTATGCCTGTGCATTGTGTGAGCAGAGACTGTGTGGTATGTACCTAGGAGGGAAGAAAATGTAGAATGTGAAGGGGTGGGAGGACAGAGCTTAACTTAAGAAGGTTTAATATGGAATGGAAGAAAGAGTGGGATTGATGGAAGGTAGTACAACTTTTGTTCAGCTGCTTGGATTGTACTTATTTTCATGTAGAAGCTTTTTCATATCTCAGTTCAGAGACCAGTGTTCAGACCAGCTTCGCCACGTTGCCTTCAGGGTGTTTCAGCAAGGCTTAGCGGGAGGACGCTCTGGTTTACCAGGACTACTCCTGATTCTTCTTTCTCCTTTTCATGAATGTGTTGTGTCCACACTTCCCTGCCACTCCTCTCCCACCCCCCGCCCCCCCTTTTTTTTTCTTTTCCCTATGTTGAATATATATTTGCTTTGGGCTGGCAAACAAGTTGCCTCTTCTTCCTATCTGGACTTACTCTGGGTTTCTAAGTATTGCTTCAGACTTCAGTGAAGCTTCTAGATAGCTCGCGATTTGTAATTAATATATAAAAAGAAAAGGACAGTGAATTAATGAAGTGGCATTTTGCAAACAGAATGCGGAAAAGTGGTTAGGATTTGGTTTATTACTTTTTGCCCTATACGACAAGAAATGTGTAAGGTTTAGTCAGTATAATTCTTAAACATTCTTCCTTTTTATCAAACAGAAGAACAAAATCTTTGGGACAGCAGGCTTCCTTCCTCCCTCCCTCCCTCCCTGTAGAGGTCTTGAGACCTGTGACTCCAGTGAAGGAAAGGCAGCAAACTGGAGGTGGCCTGACGGCAAGCGATGTTTTCATCATTCAGTTGGCAAATGACAGGTTTTGTTGCAGCACTTGGTGGCTGAACTTTCTTGTGTTATTGTGTTATGGGATCCTTGATTACAGCAGGACACGCATGGTGCTCTAGAACCTACATTTTGAGAGGAGAATTCATGAGTTGATTTTATTTTTTTTTATTAATTTTTAGTGATTTCAGTCCATCCAGTGAAGAGGTTGTGCCATACCGTAAGTCTCCTCTGTAATAGGAGGTGGCTGCTTGGGCAGCTCTTAGCCACAGGACTTAGGTCTTTCTGTTTTTTCAACTGAAAAGCAAAAGCTATTTATATGTGTTTTATAACAACCTATAGCCCAGGTGCTATAGAAATTCATCAAGGAAACTTAATTATGGGCATGTTTAACTGGTTCTGTAACACAGACTGGTATTTCACGGATGTAGTTTTGTTCAAGCATTTTCTGTGCCCATGTAAAGATGAGTTGCTTGATGCCATATGCAGGTGTACTAGTACTTTACTCCTGTACATATATAGAGAGAGAGATCGTAAGTGTTTCCAAGCCTATTCCAGTCCTTGAGCCCTCTCCTGTGGCTGGTAATAGTTGTTCATTTGTGCCACTAATAGTAGTATCTTTTACAAATGGGAATTTTTTTCAAAGAAAAACATCATATTGGCAGTTCTGCTCCAAGAGCTCTTGCAAAATGCTAGCTTAACATGGATTTTCTTTGTTTTGCTGAAAGCAGAAATAAAGCATAACTCAGCTGGAACGAAGTAATGGATTTATTGTAGTACTGTCGTTGAGTATTTTTTTTCTTGTCCAGAAGGTGGAAAAATGGAACAAAAGTTATTAAACCAGTTTTACAAGTCTCATTCTCAGGAAGCAAAGCAATGTTTTGTACAGGAAACTCTTTTCCTCATTGAAAAGCCTTTGAGTTTGTAGTCCTTCAAAAAGTCTGTGAAGACTTCAGCTGATTGAAAAATATGTGCATTTTCCATTTAAATGCCACTTGCAATTATTTCTGATAAGTAGGTGTATTATAAAACAAAACACTGAATGAGGCCTGAATTTGAATGAAGACGTGGGTCCAATAAGTTACTGTGATGTGAAAATGGTGAACTCAGTAACCACTTTGTTACACAGCTCTCTGAAGTCAAACATTTCCTAGGTAGATCCCTCGGTGGACTCCCAGCTGCTCCAGCCCGAGGAAATGGTGATCTATAATAGTTTCTTCTGATGTTTCTTTGTGATTCAGCAACTAGGTAGACTGACCTCTCGTTCTCTGGGGTGGTTGCTAGTAGGCATGTATTAGACGTAGAATTCACCCGCTCATAAAATACAGTCACAATTTCTGCTGAAAACATGGCTGTATAAGCTGTTGTAGCGTTTGTCATAGAGGTGATAGTCCAAGGAAGGCTAAAAGTTGATTGCAATAGAGCTTCTCACTCTAGTAGTGACAAAGCAATATGTTTTCAGGGAGTAGGGATCTTCTCAGAAGCACTGCAGGCAGGAGAGCTTGATCCCCTAACTTCACTGAACAGGCAGCAGCAGCTGGAAATGTTCCTCAATCTAGTGGCAGATGGAAATCCCCAGGATGGGGAAGGCTGTGGAAACTTGTGGCTTATGGCAAAAGGAGCAAATCTTTCATTTGTAGGTTTGCAGTTGTGGAAGAGGTCCAGTGCCTTGGAAGTAACAGAGTGAGAGAAGGACTTAGAGACTTCCTATAGGAAATTGTAAACAGACAAAATACCACCACCACCACCTGCCCCCTCCCAGGAAGGTGTTGTGAGACATTTCCCTCTGTAGGACGTGGGTGGCCTTATTTGCAGACCTTACTTGCTATCTAGGAAAACTTGTTTCTTTCCCAGGGCCCAGCCTCTCAATGTTGAAAGACTGCCAGGGTTTTTCCAGTGCTTAGACTGTTGTCTTCTGCTGCCTGTCCACGTGGGCATGTGCCAATGATGCTGCCAGAGACCTTGAGAGTGACCTCAAGAGTGGCTCCAGGGTTGTGAGTATGTTCTCAATCATGAGGGTGAAGGGAAAACCTTGGAGGAGTGGGTGTGTATCCATCCCATGGGTCAACACTCGGTTGTGCCTCTAGTGTTGTTGACAGATGTTTGACTTCTGTGACCATGGGGCCTCTTTGAGGGACTGCTGTGGAGAGGTGGTTCCACCTGCCAAAGTAAGGCAAGTGTGGTTTTTGCCAACAAGCTGACCCTGAGTTAGCCTGACCACCATGGGGGAATGTATATGTCGTTCAGCCCAACATAGGGTATAGAAACTTAGCAGCTAACAGCAGAACTTTTAATGAATTTAAAATCAATTTAACATTAACAAAATACTCTTATTTTGGAAATACCTCACTACAAAAGCATTTTTCTTTATAGATGACATCAATTGAATTTGATCAGAACATGCATTAGAATGGAATATGCATTCCTTCTTATTTTGAAATGTGTGTTTAGAATTATTTCTTTTAGATATTATATGTTTTTGAAACAGTGTAATAGAGTTGGTGTTGTATTATGTCATTGCCTTATTCTTTTTATTATCCAGCATGCTTCTTGGAAGAAATTACCTTGCATATGACTATTTGGGGACATCTGTGTTGGCTGTATTCCTGTCAGGGGTATTGCTGAGGTAGAATGTATGTTTTCAGTGTCTGTGGTGGTCTCTCTGTTCCATGATTTGCCAACAGTTTCTCAGGCTACTGTTTTTGTGACTTCCCAAAGCCATCTTGAAGTCCTGGAACAGGCAGGAACAGGGACGACAGAAGAGACTGATATTTTTAAATGTTGAAACTGTGGCAAACATTTTTAAACATGATCATATCTTGTTCGAAGAACGAATTAAAATGAGAAGAACTGGAAAATCCAAGTCCTATTAGAATGGAACAGGCTATTGCACAATACGTCTCCAGTGCAAGTGTGGAGTGATACTGATTGTGCTGCAGACTTTTGTGACACATATATGCTGTGTGTAGAAAGTAACTTACTGGATAGTTAAATGAATTAAGTGTCCTTAAAGGAATCTTTATGTATGGTACTTTTAAATTTCTTGGTTCCTGAAAGACAGTCGACAAGACACCATTACTCTGTTGTTAATGAAAGTTAGAAAAACTGCTTTCAGGCCAAAATGGTCTTCTAATAACCTTACCTTTTGAGGAAGAAAAAAAGTGCAACCAAATCAGTTTACTCTGGCATAAAGAACCTGAGTGTTTTCTGAAATCAGTACAAAACAGGCAGGAGCCTTCAAAGGGCATTTAAACAAGTAGGTGTCAACCTACCCTATTTTCCATGAAATATTAACTAAACTTGCTTGTGTTAGGTTAGCTGGAGATATAAAAAAGTATCTTCATTTTCATTTAATTACTTGTAAAAAGAAAATAAAACCTTACAAATAAATCTTTAGATAAAACCTTCATTTGTTTTAACACTGGGGAAAAAGCAAACTTGGAAACACCTCCGATGCCATTGTTTTGTGGGCATAATATTTTTGCATTTGTGTGTGAGTTTTTGTATTCGCAGTGAAGGAAAGCAGCTGTTGTTCTTTTAAATGGGTTAACTGCACTAAATTTGAATCAGAAGTGAATTCTACAGTATTATTTATCAAAACAAGTAGAACAAGTCCTCAAAGTGTAAAGTAAATGTGCTTTGCTCATTTCAGAGTAATTTCAGGCCTGTTGACCCACTTGCCTTAATATGCATTTGATAAGAAGGAATTTGGAGAGGTTGGTTTGTTTTACATGTGTAGACAGTCTTGTGTTACATATCTCAGGAAGACATTTATAAATAGCTCTAAAATGTAAAAGCAGCGCTTGGAAAATCTTAAATATTTTCTGTTACATGAGAGGAGGGAGACTATTTTACCTTTAGTGGGCCAGCATTTTGGTACTTCAGAGTTTCTAACAGAGACACTTGTAATCTTCTTGTTTATAAGTATGTCTCAAGGATGAAACATAAGTACAACCATCTCAGCAGAAGAGAAATATTGGTTGTGAAAGGCCAGCAATGCGGTGTGCTATCTTTTTGGTACAAATAGTTCCAAGGTTTTTGGGTAGCAATCAGCAAATAATAAGAAGTTAGTATTAAGAAAATACATTGTATTTCTGTTTTTAATTCCACCGCCTTTATACTGCTACCTTCTCTTGGATCTCTTTTCTAAATTTATGCTTTGCTAACGTTTAGATTCTTCCATTTCTGCCCGTTAGTGCTTATTTCTGTAGTTATTTGGCATCCCTGCTATTTACTTCTCATCCCTTCCTGAGTCCCAGACTCAAGAAATCCAGAAACCTCGTTCAAATGATCTTGAGTTCATTGTGGGTAAACTTGGGAGTTTCTGGCGAAGAGGTATCTGCTATGTGCTCTGTTAAATTCAACCTGGAGTTTAGTTGACTGAATGTTTTTGTGTAGTTGTATTTGTCATTAATTAAAAGATGGTGAGTAGAGATAACGATGATCTAGGATTAGAAAAGAATATGGAAACAACTGAGAGAAAAACAGGCAAAAAAATGTGGAGAGGAGATGGGGTATGTGGAAATGTGTCAGACTGAATACGGAGGAATCATTGTGGAGCTGAAGAGAAGCAACTGAAGTCAAGTGTGGTGTAAGCAAGACAATAGAATACCACATTCAAAAAGGCAGAGGAAATCTTACTAGAACAGAATGATGTAGAAAAAGCAGAAAGAAAAGAACAAGTCAATGTGCTATAGAAGACGGCAGTACAAAAATAAACATTAATGAAAAAATTGGCCACTGTTAATTAACCATGCAGCAAAATTAGAATGAATTAAAAAGATCTTGAGACAGAGGGAATGGGTTACCACAGGAAGAGATGATGAAATAAAATGTGAAATAAGAGTGGAAAACAACAAAAAACCCCCACGTAGTGAATTAATAAAAACAAATGTAAAGCCAGATATGAAGATCAGCAAGTCCTAGGGATCATGTTAAACACAAGATCAAAATGTATTAACAGTGCTTTTCCTTTTCACTTGTTCGAACAACTAGTTTGAATAAAAATTCTTTACTTTTCAATTATAAGTATAATAAAATAATTTTGTTCTACCTGTGGGGTTTTTTTTGTGTGTGTGTGTGGTTTCTGTTCTGTTTGTTCTTTGTGTGTTTTAGTTTGCTTGTTTATATTTCTCATACCGTTTCACATTTTACTTGTGGAAATGTGTCTCGTATTTCTCTATGTAGAATGTGTTACACTGCAAGCAAGTTTGTGTTTCAGGAGTCAGTGCTATGCAGAACATAGTCTCTGAGGTGACAGTTACATAGAACTACTAAAGCATTTCTTATGTTTTATTTATTGTTCTATTTAGTAAAGAACTTGCTTTGAAATCCCACAAATGAAAACAAATTTCAGTCATTTAGGGTTGTAGATAAATTTTTGTGCATTTAGTTTCATGAAAAATATAATAGAACAGGAATTCATGCTGACCTCAGTCTGCTTTGTAAAGCTTTTGCAGGCACGTAGATGATGACAGAAACGCCCAGGGTTTCCACACCACGGAGGGAAGGTGCTCTGCACCTGTCTGCAGGGTGTGATCCCATCATTTGCTGAGAATCCTCATTGGCAAGGAATTAAATTAAGCAGTGTCTAAACACTCGTTGTGCAGTTGTTTTTTGCAAGTTCTCATTCTAAGTATTTTTTAAATCACACCTTTGAAATGGATGGAACTCTGCTGCTTTCCTACAAGTGCCTGTGGACCAGGCCTGGAAGTCAGGGGCATTCAATGCCCAAAGGAACGCTTAGTACTTCATGTTATTCAGTCTCTATAACAACAGATAGATATCGCATGAAGTAACTTCTAATATTATTTGTGTGTGCAACTCTGAAATGTCTTGAACATTTCTGCACATTATATCTTGCTTCAAAAAATACCATTCTTCGTCTATGAGATTTTATGCTGAAGATCCTCAGGGGACAAATGGAGGCTTGCACCAGATACAAATGTCTCCATTAGTTTCTGTAAAGTCCAAGAAAATTAATAAATGGAGTTTATTTTGTAGTGCAGTAAATATTTAATTCCCCCCCCCCCCCCCTTTTTTTTCTTTCAACTAAGGAAATGCTACTTCACCACAAGTACAAAGACCTTCTTTCATGGACTACTTCGATAAACAAGATTCCAAGAATAAAAGCCCTGAAAACTGTAATCAGAATATGCATGAACCTTACCACATATCCAAAAATGTTTTCCCTGATAACTGGAAAGTCCCTCAAGATGGCGACTTTGATTTCGTAAGTACATTTTTATTGTTTACTTTCTTGCATGCTGTTTATTTTATATGTGCCAAAAGCACTTAATCCCTTTCTATAACCATGTTGCTAAGAGTAAAATAAGTGCACTTTCAAGAATACTGTCCAGTTATTGAATCTTAATGCCTCCTGGTTATTGAATTAAGTATATTTGTTTAATGCAGCACCTTTTAATGAGGAGTGGTATGTGCCATTATGAATATACTTCTTCCTAACTATTTTTTAAGTCATTTTGGTTCTTTATAATTTATGTGTTGTAACAACTTTTGAATTTGAGCCAATTCTATTAAAAAAAAAAAAATTGCTACAGACATGGAGTACTGTTGTCACGTTTGCTGAGTATCTTGGTAAAATGATAAGCATTTTAAACTGGATTAGAACCATTTAATCAATCTCCTTGGAGATGGTTCAGATCACCTACTGTTTTGCACAAGGCACTATCCCGATAGCGCACATCTCTCTACATAGAATTATTGAATCTAACACCAGTCTATTTTAGGGTGGGTTTTTTTCCCCTCCAAAATATGTGTAGTTTATTTCTTGTTGCTTATGGTGCAAATTATAACAGGCACAAAAAGAAAATGTTCCAAAGTTGTAGGTTGCTCTTAAAAATGAAATAAATATTTACTGTTTATATCTGGTTTTCACCTTTGGTAATTTTTTTTAACATGTTTAAATGACAGACTTTGGTTTATAGATTAAACATGTTCTTAGCTGCAGCACAGTAGCTAAATATGATCACATGGCACCTTTTTGAAAGTGCTCTTGGGATATGGAGAAAAAATGTTGTGTTTAATTTTAGGTGACAGCTGTAGGTGTGGGATTTTTTCTTTTTTCCCCAGTTTTCACTTACTGCATTTCTACATAAAGCTGACTCTTAAATTTAAGCTTTTGGAGTAAAGCCAGATAAATAGCACAGTACAAGTTGTTGCTGGTGGAGAGTTTTGATTAAGCTGGAGTTTGGGTTAGGTGGGGTTTTTTAGGCTTTATTTTTTTTTTTTTTTCCCCTACGTAAAATGTAGTCGTCATCCTGATAATTGTCAAACAAAATATTTATTTACGCTGTTCACTGGAAAATAACTGGCAGTTATGTAAGTGGGGTGGTTATAGTAGCAAGAAAATTTACCTTATAACACTTCAATTTAAAATTCATCCTACCTTTTCCATTACTTAATAAGAAATGCAAGCAACAATGATTCTTCCTGTAAATGCTAAGACCCTGATTCTGTAAGTGCTTATTCATGAATAATTTGCACATGTATAATCCTGTGGAACTTAATGACATTGGTTATACATATGAAGTTGCCTTCTTGAAATAGAAATTTGTCTTAGAACCAAATCTGAAGAGGTCTGATCTTTAGAAGCTAAATGTTCCCTGTGGTGTAGGCAAACCTTGCCTTGTCATAGACTGGCAGCTCAAAGACTTCAGAGTCTTAGGCTGATAGAACGGTTTGGGTTGGAAGGGACCTTTAAAGATTATCTAGTCCAACCCCCTGCCATGGGCAGCGACATCTTTTGGTACTTGTTCAAAGCCCAGTCCAGCCTGACCTTGAAAGCTGCCAGTGCTGGGGCACCCATGGCTTGTCTGGGCAGCTTGTTCCAGTGTCTCATGGAAGTTAGGAGATGTGCAGTTTGTCCCTGACCTCCTCACAAGGCAGTGTGGTTAGGCTTGTTGCTACAAAACGGTTCTGACTGAAGACCAAATAGGATTCAAAAAAAGAGTAAATAGCCATTTGCATGGGCCGTTATGTAGTTAGTTGGGGGAATGGGGATTTTGTGTTGAGCACAACAAAAGCCAAATACTTTGTAGGTAAGCCAGCCTAAGAAAGAGTTCAGGAAGACTCTTCAATAATGGATGTACTGCTTCGGAGTAGTCCACTCAAGAGTACATTTCTCTGAAGCATCTGGTACCAGCTGATGTCACAGAGGATATTGGTTTTAACAGCCTGCTGGCTTGAACCATAGGCAATTATTATTTATTTACATATTCTAGAAGCACTTGTATTTATATTTTAGACAGCAAGTGGCAGTATTGGTAAGTGGCCTGCAAGAGACTTTCTGAAAGGATAAATCAGTGGGCAGCATGCATAATATATCGCCTGCTCTTTGTGAGATCAACATGAAAGTTTTCTGTTGCTGACATGAAGTCTTTAAATGATTAATGAGAAGGATAAATAATGGAAACTTTTTATACTAAATAACTCCATTCTATTTTGTTTGGAATTAACCTTAATGTGATCTAGAAAGGAATCCTAACAGTAAATGCTGACACTCGTATTGAAAGAAGAGATTGATACACCAGAACTAAAATATAAAGGATCAAAATCTAACTTAATCCTAGTATATTCTAACAGTACTCTAGCTTTCTATGTAGAAGAGAACAGATGATCTGTAAGTTGGAGATCACCAAACTCATTTGCTGAAAGACACTTTTTTCTTACCCATATACCCTTGTGAGCCGCACACAGCAGGCAGTGCTGGCAGCACATAAGGGATTTACTCGTGAGCCAGGGCAGTGTGACAGGGCCATGCTAAGAATTGATACTCCAGTGTATTGAATGGAAAGACTTAGATGTTTATTAGTGTATGTGTCTGTTATAGCATAAACTAGAGAAGCAGAAATACCATTGGCGAGGGAGGGAGAAGGGAAAAGGAAGAAAAAACAATCCTTATAAATCCCTGCAACTAATCAGTTTGCTTATTTCTACATATAATGTGAGACATGCAGAATTAGGAGCTAATTTTTGTGGCCAAATAGTATATTTGCTTTAGGTCGTAGTAATATTTTATCATATTCCTAGTATATTTTACTGTTTTATAAAACAACACAGTTATTTTGTTTATTTACATGTACAAATAAATGTGATTGAGCTATAGCAGTTAGTTTTACATACTTGCTGATGTTTTTAGATAATGTAAATAAATGATACAGGAAAATTTTCTCATAAGGTGGATAAATGAATGTATAAACTAATGCAAATTGAATTTAGCACTAGGTCTGGTTTGAAAGTTTTTGTATGGGCATAGTTTTCTGCCCTGACATCAATATTTTAAAAACTCCTTGCCAATGAAAATAGAAGTAGAAGACTTTTCCAAGAAAATAAGATGCTTTGGTCATCAATCTGAGCTTTAAAAAAAGTGAATTTAGCAGTGCTTTTTCTTTTGCTAAGCATATATTTATATTTTATTTTTCACTGTTGAAAGACATCTGTTTTCAAATTCAAAAGTTGATCTTATTTCTTTTTCGCCAATGCCGTATGGGAATTCGAGATCCATCTCTGTTGGTCCTGTGGGTCTTCAGCTCCGTGATCAATCTGTGCTGGTTATTGATGTCACATTCCATGAACTGATGAGAAAAAATTGCTGCTGCAGACCTTCAAGTTTTGCATTGTATTGGATTAAGTATATGGCAACTAATTTTAACTAGATTTAATTCTAGTACTGTATAGTCACCTGGAATATTACTTTATTCAAAATTTACCCTGTTTTGTATAGGAGGTGTTTGGGGGTTTTATACAAAGTTTCTTATTTTTTTCTTTTAAAAATACCCAAACAACCCTACACATTTTTGTGTTTTCTGGGAGTAGGAATTTGTATAAAGTTGCTTTTTTTTAAACTTTGTTTTCAGTTACTTTATTGTCTGTTTTTGCTGTCTCATGATAAATTCTGAAAACCAGAAGTATGGGTTTTTTGTATCAGCGAATCTTAGGGAAACGTATTTCTGGGGAATTACTTCTAAATGTGGTTTTTCACTTCAACTTCTGAAGTGGTGGAGTTGAAGCTCTGATTGGATTTAAATATTACCAAAAAAACGCCAACTAGTGTTTATTCAAACTTTAGCTTTTATATTAAACGTTTATATATCAGACTCAAGGATTATTGTGGATTTTCATTTTCAGTTAATACTATCAGAATATAGGCAATGCTTTTATCTATTTTCGTTATTTTTAAGGGGCATGCAGGAGGTGGAAAAATTAATGCAATATTTTTAACCCTAATTCTGTCAGTTTTACTTGGAGTTATCAATGTTTCATTCACAGCAAACCTTGATGCCAGTTAATCTAATCAAGAAGATACTGCTTATTGTGAGAAAAAGCAGTAGAAGGTCTTTGAATAAGTAAAGATGTGGTAAAGCTGTATAGTGTATGGGTATGATATGAATAGAAATGTTAATGGTGCAGGATATAAGCAGCTTTTCATAATAAGGCTTTATGGCTTAATGGGCCAAATTTAGTCTTAGCTCACAAGTCAGCAGTTTAGATCAGAGTGCTGAATTGGAGAAAATGGTGCTGAATTGGAGAAAATGATGTGTTTGTTATGACCATATAAGTGCCCAGTCCTTTTAAGAACAGCTGTTTTTTATAGGTATTGTGTATTCGTATGACCATGTTGCTATTATGATAGCTGGGTTCTTTCCATGGGGAATGTTTTCCATGAGATACAGACGTGCTGGAGAGAGCTGTGTGTTGCAGTTTTTTTAATCTTTCACCATTGAAGATTTTGTGATATTTGTGTAGCATTTGTCACATTTTAATGGGCATTATAGAACATAGGTTTCACCAAAACCATGAATTTTTTATAAGCAGGAAGTGCTGAAATTTTTTATATGGGGAAGAACAGGTAAATCTTCACTTGCTAGATCAATGTGCTATGAGTACATGTTATTAAATAAGCTGCTGCTTATGTTTTTACTGTATCGTGACATTTTACGTCTCATTAAGATGTGAAATTGCTCTGAAAATCCTTCTGCCCCTTACTAATGTGTATTAAAGTGGGACATAATGTTAACCAAGGATTTACATGAACTATAGTGAAGTGATACCTAATTGATACCTGTGAATTAACACAATTCAGAATGTGTTACTAAATTTCATTTTCACTGATTGAATGTATTATTTCATTTTAAATGAGTCATTTACTTTTTGCTATGAGATGACAAAATGTAAAAAGGCAAATCTATTTATTATAGCAATGCTAGGGTAATGATTTCTGTCTTTAGTAGAATTATTTCCAAACAAGAATGGTATCCAGCTTGTTAAATATTGAACAGTGAACATGTAGATCGTGTTTTGCAGTAACTGCAGTATCATGTTTAAGTAGATGCATTTTGGGTGACTTAAAGATTCTGGAATAACAACAAAAATTTAAAAAGCCATCTGTTACCCTACACAGAAGATTTCTTTGGGTTTCAACCAGAACACATTAGAATATAATCATTGCGAAATAATAGTATTGCAGATACTAAGCACTTCATTTAACATTTATAAATGTATGATGTAACAATTGATTCGGTAAGAAAGTAAATACCATAAAATGACTGAAGACCATATAGAATTTAATTAAAACTTCACTAATAAAACTAGGCTGTGTTAGCCTTATTGGAAATAGATTTTGGTCCAAAACCTTGGCTGGGTTTACTCTGATTTTATTCAGGCAGCAGATGAGTTTGTTTGTACAGCCTTCTTTCTAATTATTGGGAATGAATGTATCCAATCTATTTTAAAACATTTCAAATTCTCCTCTAAGTTATTTAAAAAATTTAAATAAAGTATTAACATATATTCATTTTGCTTCATTTTTAATTAGTTGCTTGAATATCGTGAAGGATGCTGACAGGAAGAAAATTTTCTTAAATCTTAATATCTTAAAATATGAAACTTAGGTTTCTGAGTTTGCATATGGGATAAACAGGAGTATTAGTGGTGTTGACAGTCTGCACGCAGAATTTCATTCATTTTAGTTCAGACACAGCTAACAGGAGAGACTGTAAAATTGAATATAATGGAGATAATATGCTTTATCTAGCTCATTTGGTGAGGACAGTGTGAACCTCAGCAGGGAAGTTTTTCTGTACCTCTTTTAATAGGTGTCTGGGACAGAAGCTTCTTGTGTGTTGAGTGGTTATTTTAAAAAATGGCAGGTGTTGGGGTAGTTCAATGGGAGGGATACTCATGTTAAGAGTGGATGGTTTGCAGGTCACGGTCATGGTTTTTAAGGCTTATCATGCAGCTGTTCAGGTAGGCAACAGGGGAGGTTGTGCCAGCCTGACATGTAAACTAAAAATGCATTACTGCCTTTTTTTTCCCCCTCTCTGCATTAGGCAAAGAGAGCAGACAAACTTATTATACTTTTTTTTCTTTTAAACTCTGCAAGTCAAAATCCGATTGATTTAATTAAATCCTGTTTGTATATTCTGACCACAAAAGGAGAATTATTTTTCTTCTAGAGAGTAGGGGAATACACTGTCTGTGCAGAGTGTATCTCCAACTGGTATTGAATACAGGATCTTTTCTCTTTCAGTATGTCCCTTCCCCTGTTATTACAGAAGTAAATAATTGAAAACCAAGCCTAGTAATTTGGTCTTATATGTAATTAAATTGTTTAGGCTGTAAACAGAATCAATCCTTTCTGTTTAGCTTAAATTGTAGGATTATTTTAAAGCTGTTACTCTGATCGCTGAATCATTCATGCCAAAGTGCCAGTGCTCTACTTTTGCAGTTTTAGAAGGTGAATTGTGCCATCTAAGAAAGACTCTATGAATTTTGTATCCTAAAAGAGCACAGAAAACAGCCTTCTAGTCAAAAAAAACTTTTCGCATTCTTGAATGTGAAAAACAGGAGTAAAGATTTTTACTTTTTATTGATGTGTAGTCTGAAGATAGGACAAGAACTCTGCCTTTAATTGCAGCAATTTATTTGAAGTTAGATATTAAGAAGAATGTCGAACAGGAAAGCCGTGTAGGACAGCAGGTTGCTGCCGAGGGTTGCAGAAGTTGCCAGTATTGTGAGTGGTGAAGACCTGGTTAGATGAACATGTCAGGGATAGTTCTGATGGAGCTGATCCCGCTTGGAGCAGAGGGTTGTTGTAGGTGACCTCCTCTGGTAAACGTTTACAATGGCCTTATTCCCTGTGTTTTTTTTAATCTGCTGATGGCTGATGTTTGTAATCATAAAACATGTTGAGAACACATAGGTCTTAGAAGCTAAAGATCTCAAAAATAGTGACATACTTAATTTGTTAATTAGGAGCATCAATATTTTGGAGGTGCTAGACCTTGGGTGACCTTGACAATTTTTGCAATTAGCAGTCAACTCGTATTTCCAAATATGTGTCTGCCTCTGGAAAAATTCAGCCAAGATTTGGTCAATAAAACTTATCCATGTTTTCTCTCCCAAAAGTTTAAAGCATCCCTGCTGTCTTATCATATCGTGTCAAATAGTTTCAATGCGCAATGTGGTTTTTAGTTACAAGATAGTTTTTAGTGAGAAGACATTTTAAAACTTATTTTTCAGCTAACTTTCACATTCTTAGCATAGAATTAAGATGAAGCTACTTCACTCCAAAGAGTTTAAATGCTTGCATCATCTAAACCCCTTCTTTTTCCTCATTAGCTTGAGTGGAGAGACTGAATCGTAGCTCTAGTGTCTATATTCAGTTATACAGCAGGTCTGTAATTTGTGCATAGCTTAAGGGGAGTAAAGGAAAGAAATGAGTGAAGCTGATGAGCTGGGGCAGTGCTGCTGGTTTAATGTAACATCTTGTTACCTTAGTAACCAGTTGTCTGTACTAATATACCTCTTAGAGATAATTGTGTAATAGCTAAGTAATGTGTATAGCCTAGAAAGAGCTTTGAAATACTTGGAAAAAACAGTTTTGGCTGGACAATTTTTAGACTATCCTTTTTAGTCCATCAAACTCATCCGGCTTCAGATCTCTCTATTCTATTTTCTTTCATTTAAAAAAAAAAAAAAAGTGTGGGAGAGATATTTAATCCAAATAATTTCCATGTTGCATGAATCACTGTTAACGTCAGGGCAGCGTACCACACCTTTGTGTGTAATGTCTGATCTCCAAACCAAGTGCTGACACCAAGGGGTGCGTGTTCTGCTTCAGGGTTTTGGCAGAATTCTTGGAAATCATCTTTATGACATTATCATGCAAATTAACAACTGAGACACAAAATCAGTTCTCCTACTCTTCCTATGATGATTAATGATAATGAAAAGAAGTAAAAATAAAACTTGCCTCAGGAGAGTGGGTGACTTGAATTTTGCAAGTGTTTTAAGGTAATTTTTGTGACTCCTTAGTTTTGAAGAGGATTTCCTCATTATGTGATTTGGTAACGAACGTAGGGTGCTTTTTTTCAATGTAGCCTTTTTTTACCATTTTAAATTTTTTTACTGCACTTAAATGGGAGCATGAGAACTTGTGAGATAGGATTCTAGCAATGTAACAGAAAAAAATGTTTTGGTTAGTTCAGTGTCCATGTGGCTAACTCTCAATATTCAAAAAGCTTGTATGAGTTTTCTGTGCCTCATGTTTTGATCGGCAGCCAATAAGTATCATGTGTAGCATATATACTAAGCATAGATGTTAACAATATTTCGTAAACAAAATACTGGAAATTAAATGACTGACATTTAATACTCTTGAGCTTTATGAAGAATGGAAAAAATTCTATGTGGTTTTTGTTTGCAAATAACTTGTAGAATTTGAAGAAGGACTTCTGCATTAAGGCATTGACTTAAAGCAGAGGGCTTGTAATACTTGGAGTTCTTGGTTATTTGGAATTAGTATCTTCAGATATCTGGTCAGATCTGGCTTAGCATACATTCACTAAACAAGGGGTTGCCCAGAATATTTTGGTTTACATATAGATTGTATTTCCTTTTCTTATATCTTGCATAATTTAGAGAGAAAAAGGAACTCCTATGAAAGTTGAAAGCAAAATCTGTATATCTGTAAGAATATACTTATTCTAATTTATCTGTATTTTAGTAATGTGTTAAATGTATACATTAAAATGATCTAAATGTTATTACATCTAGAGATGTTATTAGATCTCTACCTATAGGTGCCTATAGCCCACATTTACTTTTGTTTATTGGGAGTTGTAGCATTACTATGCACTAGGCATTTTCTTTCTGGTGAAAAAAGTGAGGCTTTTTATAGAGTTGTGTGCTTTGTAATACTGTAAGCGAAATATTTGGAGACCTGTTTTTTTTTTTCTTTTTCATTTGTTGTTGTTATTTAAATGTGCCTCATGGACAGCACCAGTTCCTAAAGAGGTAAAAAAACTATGTAAAATCACCCAAGCCAGGGGGGAACCCAACAAAGCCAAAAAATTAATTTGGCAAGTTTTTATACCTATTTTGTAGTGTTATATGGGTTACAATTTAAAAATAAAGCTATGCGAGCCCAGTATATAAAAGCTGTAACTATTGACAAACTCTCTATAGAAGGGTTAATCTCATACTTGCTAAAGTCCGTGGCAAAGCTCTTACTCACATTAATGTTAAGTTTAGCTGCTCAGATTATTCAAGAAACCACTTCCATTGGTGTGCCTAAATATGAAACTACATTTAGGTTTAAGGTTAGAAATGCCACAGTTCAGAGTGTTTCTGTCATTATTCCCTAGTTTAGGGCAAGTATGCCTGGTGCCTAAGGAAAAAAATACCTGAAGAATTACTGCTTATTTAGAATCTACTTAAAGATCTTGGTATTGCTTACATGTATGTTTGTGTTGACAGTTGGAGTTGTACAGATATAAGAATACTAGTAAGAAAATTTAGTTTCTTAGCCTAAATAAGACATACCAGGACGAAATTGCTCTGTAGGAAGGCTCTAAAGGCAGAGTAGCACTCCGAGAGCTGTTTCAAAGCTGTAGTGCTTGTAGATGGGAATTAGGTAGAGCGTTCTAAAAACGTGTTTGATTTCCCCCCCCGCATGGTGTCACTACAGCCCAATATATTTAGTTGGTGTGTTTTTTAACATTTGAACATTCTTCTTTCAAGTAAGAATGGAGGAAAGAATGTTCTTTGAAGATGCTTACATTCCAGGCTTCCCCATCATCTCTAGAAGTTCTCTAGATCTGAAAAGTTCTCTTGGTAAAAATGAGCTGTCCCAAAATGACTAGCTCTTTTGATTTGTTGTGTCATCCTTGAAGATTGGTCTTTGGGGCAGAAGGAATTACTTTAGGAAGTATATAAATGGAAGAGGAAGCTCTCTTACTGGGAGTAACTTGGGCATTTGTCCCACCAGAGCCTGGAGGAGGTGCTTATATTTTTTGAAGGCAGTTCTTCATGGCACTCCTAGTGCAAACATTTGGGGTTGTGTTATGTCTTTGTTTGTTTGTTTTTCCCTGCAGTGTCAGTTGGATTATCACTTCTGCAGAATAATCATTTATTTTTCATTGAAATTAATCATTATGTTAAGATTGCCGTTATAGTCACATGTACTAAATACCATCCACATGCAAGAACAACATGCACTCTACAGAGATGGGTAATCACCTCAAGATGAGAACTATTGTCCTGGTAGTGTTCACAGAGATAGAAATGTGGTATTTTTGTGGTGCTTGTGATGTGTGTATATAGGTTGGAATGGACTTTTTATTTTGCTTTTGCAAAGTTAGAAATTTCATTGCTATTTCTCTATTTCTAAAGAGCTTCCATTAACTAATACCACTGCGAGTCAAGATAGAGACTGATTCAGTCAGTCTACTTTCAGACAGATTCAATTAAAGTAACAAAGACATTAAATTAAAAAAATGAACCTGACACTTGTCCTTGGGGATTTTGCCTGTGACTAATGATTCACTGAGATGTGAGCAGCTGCGTGCAGCCCACCACCCGTGCTGCTGCCGAGAAACAAAGGAGGGATCAGTAGGAGTGCGGTGCAGCTTGCTGCGTACGTGCTTGGCTGTTTCATTTGTTGTCTCTCAAGCTGGTTAACTTCCTTGTCACGGCTTTCAAAGAGACCTGGTTTACAGGGACTGTTTGTTGCTACATCGAGTTCTCTGACGACTGCTAGCATGTTTTGAATGGTATTGGAACACAGAGCCTTTTGAAGGATCGACATTATAGCCAAATAATGCACCTTTCACTTACACTCAGCAGGCACAGGATTTAACTCCCAAATTGTGCAGCACGCGTTTATTTAAAAAACAGAACCCCCAGAAAACAAAACCAAAAAACATAAGCTCCAAACATTTTTCAGAGTAAAGGATATTTGCAGAGAAAAAGAAATGGAAAAGAGCTTGTGCCTCTGAAGAGGATTTCTGAAGGGCTGGGGGGAAGGAGCTGCAGGTGGGGGGAGGCCAAGCTCCATGTTACTTAAGCATCCCCATGGCCTGTGAAACTCAAGAGCCTTGTTTTCTCCTCTCTGCTGGCTGATGACTCTATGGCAACAGCCCACTGATGTCTCAGAGGTGGGATAATTCAAAACTACAGAGGAAAACAGCAACGTTGGAAAAAGTGCTTAGTTCGAAACTACCTGACCCGTTTTCCATGTTTTAAAGAGCTGTTGCTACGGCAACAGCAGCTCATCAAGGACTGAGCACTGAGAAGTTTCGGAGGTTCGGCAGTCATGTGCGCATGGAGGGGGTGTATCTCTTCCAACACCAAGCTGTGTTCCCCGCACCCACCTCTTTTTCTACTCTAGAATTAGAACGGGTACTTCAGAAAGCATATTACCTAAGTCCTAATGGAGCAGTTTACTAATCTAGCTTGATTTCAACTCAGTTCTTCTTTTGTTCATCTTCTCTCCCTTACTGCAGCTTCCCAAGATAGGAGACCTCCAAAGAATTGTAGTTACCATATTTTATTGTCCTCAAACTGTACTATCACCAAACATCATGATCATTTTGTTCTGTAATTCCATATCCCATGTTATGGAAGGCAACAAGCATAAGCTGTTTGACCATGGGTTAGAGAGAAATTAATTCCAGAGCTGAGATGCCTTCATTGAAAAATAGCCTGACAGTTTTAATCAGTGAATTACTAATCTGAAATGCCTCTGCTGCTGGCGGTTGCCATTGTAACATATGGGTGAGAGAAGATTTTGCAAATAACCAATTCAAGAAACTATTTTACAACTTTAAATCGAAAATCAGTGTGGTGAACTTCACCTGGCATCTGGAGTGTACTGTGCTTATTGTGAAAACTGTCACTTGGTAAGTGGACAACAGTATAGTACTCTAACGGAAATATCTAGTTAGTAGAGGTATAATCCAATTTTCAATTTACTTGCCCGTGTTGAGCCATGGATTGGAAGCCTTCTCTCCATCTCTAACAAGCAGATTATAAATCCAAATATGAAGGAGAATGTTCATCTGCGATGTTTATTTATTGGATATCTGGGAAAAATAGTGATGTGACAACTGTAAATGATTCTCAACTAACCTCATTAAATCTCATTAAGTGTAAAAAACAGTATTAAAAACTATTTAGGTGTTGAAATCAAATGCTCAAAAGTTAGAGAATGATGCATTTATGATTGGTTGACCCATTGTGAGCCCAGTCTTTAATGGAGTTTTAATCCATAGTCCAATAATTAATGTGTTATAGTGTTTAAGTATAATGGGAATAGGACAAAATTAAGGTTGCTTAAGGAGTTGTAAGCATGTTATTCCCTGACGTCTTTCAAGTATTTGATTTAACATTCTTTTAAAGGGTTTTATGCATGTAATTTGATACCCATTTAAAAAGGAAAAAGGGGAAGAAAAGCAAAGTTTATTCCGTACATGCAGAACAGCAATTCACTGCACAATACTGGTGAGGTTTGAATCTTGAATTTTTAACCACTGGTGCCCAGACAGCAGTGTCTTCTGTTGTTAGAATAAGTATGTTGACAGAGGAAATGAAGAGGAGGAGTAGACTATAGGGAGCCTGGATGGGGGAATGGGGAAGGGAAGAAAAAAATTAAGATTGATCTACTCTTTCTCTTGTTCATGGGACAGGATTAATATGAGCTGGTCCCACAGAGGTATTTCTATGAACAGGACACAAGTGGCTTTGAGCAACAGTTGTTGTGGCAGAGTCAATACAACCCAGCCTTCATATAATAGTGCAAGTGTAATAGAATTGCCCAGTAGATGTGTTACGATGCACAATGTGAAATAATTAGGTAAGACTTGAGAGTTAAAGTATCAATTTTTTCTGCTTTCATGAGAAATTGAACTAGCTTTACAATGGTTTTAAAAACAGAGTTGGACTAGATGATCTTTAAAGATCCCTTTCAACTCAAGCCATCCTATGATTCCGTGAATGCGCACTTGCAGCCCAGAAAGCCAGTTATATCCTGAGCTGCATAAAAAATAGTGTGGTCAGCAGCTCTGGTGAGACCCCACCTGGGGTCCTGCATCGAGCTCTGGAGCCCTCAGTACAGGAAAGACATGGACCTGTTGGAGAGGGGCCAGAGGAGGCCACAAATATCATCAGAGGGCTGGAACAGCTCTGCTGTGAGAACAGGCTGAGAGACTTGGGGCTGTTCCGCCCGGAGAAGAGAAGGCTTCAGGGAGGCCTTACTGTGGCCTTGCGATATATACAGGAGGCTTCTAAGAAAGACAGAGACTGAGATGTTTTACCGGGGCCTGTAGTGACAGGACAAGGGGAAACCATATTAAACTAAAAGAGTATAGATTTAGATTGGATGTAAGGAGGAAATTGGTGAGACGTTGGAACAGGTTGCCCAGAGTCGTGGATGCCCCATTCCTAGCAGTGTTCAAGGTCAGGTTCAACAAGGCTTTGAACAATCTGATCTAGTGAAAGATGTCTCTGCCTATGGCAAAGGGCTTGGACTAGATGGACTTTAAAGGTCTCTTCCAACCCAAACTATTCTATGAATATATGAAAAATATGAGGAAGGAGGAGTGGCAGCAAGGAACTGCTGTGGACTGACCATAACTCTTTACCATCCATCCCTTTGTGTTCCTTGGGTGGTGGGGTGGAGTGTAGAAGAGTCTGTAATGAAGGAGTGAAGTTGAGCCTGGGAAATAGAGGAAGCAAGGTGTTGCTTTGATGTTTTTCTTTTTTTGTTTCTCACTACCTAAATCTATTTGCAATAAGTTAAATTTTCTCCATATCAAGGATGTTTTTCTCATGATGGTAATTGATAAGCAATCCCTCACCTTTATCTGGAGACAGGAACTTTCTCATCCTATTTTCTGCCCCTGTCCTGCTGGGTGGGCATTTGGCTGCTAGCCAAGGTTTACCCACCACACATAGTAAAACACATTTCAGCAGTCTTCTAGAGCTAGAGGTTCATCTCCATCTTTGACATAAGGGTAAGTTTTTGTGGTCTATATCAGCTCTTCTTTTTCTCTTTCTGATACAGCACTTCTGTTGTGTGACTGTAGCTTGGTAACTAAGAAGCACCATTACAGATGCTCGGTTTATTGGGAAGAACACCAGGTTTGGTTCTCCTTCAGTGATCTAAAGCACAAATACCATCTGTCATACAGTTAAGATCACTTCAGTGAGTTTCTACATAACTGCTCTCACTTGCCAGAGACAGAGAATCAGTCTAGCTGCTTTTTTCATTTATTTTTACAGAACTGTCCTCAAATTGCTCCATATCACATGTACAGAACTACTGCTTCCAAATTCCCACTCATTGAAGTCAGCAGCTTTCTCTAGGACTCCTCAGAAGGCCTTGTCTGCAGTGCAAGGGCATTAGAGTTGCCTGAATGTGTTTCTTGGCTTTTTGCTGGAATGACTAGCTGTCCTCAGAATTGTGGTCCAGTCAGAGATGGCACAGAGCTGTCTTGATATTTTGCACCAGCTAGATGACTGGCAAGTAGATGTACTGGTGAATGTTTAAGTCTTACAGCCGGTGAAGTTCGGCAGGCAGGCACATGCTGTGTACAGATACACCCCGAAGGGCAGTGTAGCCCAAGAAATTTATGTGCCACCCTGTGCTCCACTGTAGTAATAGAGTATTAGGAACAATTTAAGCCTCTGTATGTCAAGAACATCAGGAACATACCTAGATGATAACTTGTGTGAACAAACAAGAGGGTATGAGATCTTGATTCTCTGCAGCAAAGGTTATGATATTGGAATTGACATATTTAGTATCAGCCTCATTGGCTATATATTTCTTGAGATCCCAGATGATATTGGGCAATGGAGACTGGAGAATTGTGAGTGAGTAGGCTTCAGGAAGATACTCAAGCTGGTTTTCTGGAACCTGAGATACTTCAGTTGGCCTGTTTTGCCTGATAATGAAGAAATATTTTTGATAAAGTGAATAAACATTTTTGCCCTTGGCCTGGTTTATCCACGTGGTCCCATTTGGATACCTCTTTAATCCACTCATCACAGTCATTTTGCTAATATTTTTCTTGCAATTTTTCTTAACTATCCTAACTTCCTGAGGATAATTAGTAAAAAGACATAAGTTTTCCCTAGCTTCATGAAGGCAGTTTTTATTCTAGAATCTCTTCCACCTTTCCATGATAACAACTAGTTTTGGGATTTCAGGTTTACTGTCACAGAGTCTGCATTGCCTGAGCCCTTAAGTCTTAGGCCAGACTGTTGAAAGTCTCCCAATCCTACAGTGATCCCCTGAGAACATCTTTATCAAAAACTGTTAGGAAGTTCAATGTGTGTACATACACAGCTAAACTGACCAGTTTCTGTGAATACTGGCCAGCTTTGTACTCTATATTTTGAGAGTGAGGTCTCCTCCCCCTTGATCTGGATCATTTTTTGAAAACAAAAATAGCAGTTCTTTCAGCACTCTTTAGGAGTGCACCTCTCTCCTGGAAGTGTTTTAATGATGCTCTATAGTGAAATCTCCCAAGAGCTTAATGGGAGTTTTCTGGCTGATCTAATGAACACGTTTTTTTATCGATGCTTTAATGTCGTCCTTACATCCCCTTGTGGATCATCTCTATGAGCTTATGGCTGCATGTTCACTTCTTCATATTTCTAATTCTTTTAGTGAAAAGAGTATCTTCTAGCGATTACTGATGGGGACACAAATGGAGGATGGTTTAACAAATAGACAAAGTTGTAGTTATGTCTGTTTATGAGGGGAAGGGGGTAAATGGCAGTTTGGAAGTTTGGACTGTGCTTATTTAATTTTCTACTTGAAGACTCCTACATCTAAATGTGTGGTTCTTTACATAACAACACTCGTAAGTTTGGGGTTGTTAACTTCACACACTATTGCAAGAAAACTAAAATAATAAAACCACCATGAGGCTGCAAAGTCTTCTGGTAGTGCTGGAAACTGTAATGGTTGTTCTCTTTCACTGCCAGCTTTATGGTTTCAATTTCCTATATGGGCATGTAGAAGAACTAGGAAATTATTTTTTTTTCAGTAGTAAGGCATTCTGGGACAAAAATGAAGGGAAAAACTTAAAAGAAAGCTTTGACTGGGGTTATTATCCATGGCAATACAATCGAAGTGTAACTGTATTAGAGAAGCAAAGTTATGGAGGTAAATAGCTGGTACATTATATTGAGTTATACTTTTATATGCTAATATGATGATAGAGGACATTAACTTTCTCTTATTTCAGAAGTTATTGGTATTTTGGTTAAAACTGAAATTCTTTGGTTATACATAGAGTATGAGAAAAAAAGACTAGAAAGAAGATGGCTCTTAAAATTGGGTAGAAGGGTTTTTTTTAGCTGCTGCTTTGTTTCTGTTGTTGTAGGTGTAAAATCCCAGTCATCTGACAACTACACAAGTGAAAAACCGAGTCAAAAACTGGTTTACATTTTCCTGTGTAAGACTAATGATAGCATCTGCAACACTTGTTTTAAATGTTTTTTTCTTTGTTTTTAATTGCAAACAAATTCACCTTATTGTGTCTCTTCCTTCCACATTTCCCTTTACTGTAGATGTTGAACACAGCACTCTGATAACAGTTAATGAATGAATGGCTAGATCAAGTAATTTGTATTAAATTAGTCTCAGATGTGCCATATCACAAGTTGCACAGGAAACAGCCTTTATGCCAGCTATCCATTGCCAATAGATTCTCTGTCAATTGTGATTTATCACCTTTTCTGATACGAACTCCGAAGATACGTAAACTTAGATCTGATTTAGTTAGATTTCCTAGCTGGTAATTCGTACTTATCGACTACTTAAGCTTTCTTATCTCTGTAAGGTATCTCGCAATTTCTAGCTTTGCCCCTTTTGGAATTTGTACTGACCTTCTTTGACCCTCTCATCCCTCTTCTTTGCAAATATCAGGTTTCTATCACTAATTCAGCATGGCATTAACTGGGCTTACCTGTGTTAATTAAGTTGTGTTTATAATAGCGCTTCTTTAGTCAGGAGTCAGTCTTCAATTATGTGAAAAAAATCTGCAGGGTCTCTATTGTAGTTTGCATCTGACACTAAATTGTGGATAGACAGGGTTACCCTGAAGACACCTAGTATTTGAGGAAAACTTGCTTCTGCTACTAGTTTGTGGGCAGGCAGAATTTCTCCAAAGACTTGTTGTACCTGAATATACTACTACTTGAGGAGCATCAATTTATGACCTTAGCTCTTAGGGGTTTTCCTAAACAATCTGGAAATATTGACTCTTTAAGTTATTAGGAAATAATTGTACGAGTTATTTTTCTCCACAAAATCCGAAACAGACACGTCCAAAAATATTGTAAACAGATGGTTTTCTTGCAAAGGGTATAGAAGGTGACTTATGTAGACTGTCATGATTTTATTTGTGGCCTTTCAAAATTTTTATTTCAGATAAACTTGAGTTTTACTTTTGCTTTATGTTTAAATGAGTGCCTAACTTAAAGAAAACATTAAGTCACAAAGCCACACAAGTCCACTGGTAATATCCATTACAACTCAAAATGATCAGAGCAATGATTTATTCTTTTGGTGGATTCTGAGCTTCTTATACTTGAGATGTGTTGACAAGGTAATTCGTGTGTAAGTACATGTAGAGGTGATGGCGATTCCAATGTTTTCTTGTGTACTACTATATTATTTTTATGTAGTAATGTAGTTCTTGTCCAAAATACTATTAATCTGAAAAATGAGAGATTAAAATTATTTTCTAAGTGATCTTTTCTGTATCCCTACTAAACTAGATTGTTCCAACAATGTGCTACTGAGTGCTTTTTCCAGACTAGCTTAACATGTCTGAACTGAAGGGTCTTCCATCACTTTCCTTGGGGGCCTATGTCACAGCTTTATAGATCTGAAAACTGAACAAGATTTTTTTTATCTTCAGTTTAAAATTTTATGATGTTATGCCTCATTATACCTCTTTGAACAATCTTCAACAATTCTTACTCCTCCCTGGAGAAATGACTTACTCAAGCTATATAGGTTATTAAATCTTCCCTTACATATCTATCTTAGGGAAAATATTGCACAAATAAAACAACATATGCATGAGTGTACAAATACCCACCCCAGAACTTTTTATAAAGATTTGGAGCTTGTTTCTACATAGAAGGTCCCTGGAGCATAACCATGTCATCAGTAGCTGCAAAGAATGTGATCTCTTCCCCCAGATCTCGATTCTGCAATTGCATCATGAGCATCCGCAGGAGGAAATAGGTGGTTCTCCAGGAATATGATGTTTGTCATCAGGGCACTAATTTTGAGTTGTGACAAGCCATCTTTGGTTCTGGAACTGCAACACAGGAACAAAAATACAGTAATGGGCTTGTAACCCCTTGACAACAGCCAGGGGAGATCTGTTGGTCCATGTACCGACCTCTGTAAGGAGCTGCTTTCTCTCCCTGTATGTTGGACTGTAGACAGACTCGGAGAAAAGATTTTTTGAGCTCAGAGTCTTTACTTTTGGACACAAAGACAAAACACTGTCAAGTTAAAAATCAAACAAACTAAACCCCTCTGTTGTTTCATGTGTGAACTGTTTTAAGATACCTTGTAAATAAATTAGTGATTTCACAAAAGGAAGAGGCTAGCCACTGGCAGACAGTGAGGAATTTCTCCTCAAGGATGCTGCCAGGGTTATTAAAATAGTTGTGTGGTGTAGAAAGCACAGATGGAGCCATTATCTTCAGTCTCAGTATTTCATTCATGTAATCCAGCGGTTTGGAGGAGTGCTTTTTTAGGGTGAGTGATTTTCTGCTTGGAATATATTTTGATGTCTTATGACTCATATTGAAGGCCTGAAAGAAGAAAGTATCTTATATATATTTTCATAGGTTAATTAAGTTAATTGCTAGAAATGTGAATGCCAACTTAAGGAAACAGTATTTGAAACCTTTAGGACAGTCTCTTGATTCCAAAACAAAAGGAAAAAAAAAATAAGATTGTGCACTGATACTTTAGGATTGTGGTTTTCTTTTCACCACAGATTTGCTTTCTTGCAAAATTTTTGACTACATTGTTGTGCTGTAATTCTAGCTATAGAAGTGATTGTGTGCTTTGAACAGTGCAGAGACTAAATAATGTCAGTGTATTTGGATCAGATTTAATTGACCTAAAAGATCATTTTAATTAGCCCGTGGTGTGCTTGTGAAATGGTGCTCCTATTTTTTTTTTTTTTTTCCTATTTAGGGAAATACTCTTCAGGAAAAACTATTACTGTTTTTCATTTGCACATAAACTACATCTTAACTCTTTGTGCCCGTTCATTTCAGAGCTCATGAGAACACAGCTATGTTAGAACACT
The DNA here is from genome assembly GCF_964273445.1 of Streptopelia decaocto. Lineage (NCBI taxonomy): Eukaryota > Metazoa > Chordata > Aves > Columbiformes > Columbidae > Streptopelia > Streptopelia decaocto. Next base: position 23,645,756 of record NC_138655.1, read on the forward strand.
TAGTCCTGCATAGTCTCAAGGCTTTTTCTCCAGGTGACCTCTTTAACTTCTGGTGCTGACTTTATTCCTCTGAGCTAATGTAAGACACTTGCTTTGTTCCATGTTATGTTCATGTCGCTGGCATTGTTTGACAGACAGGATTATTTCCCTTTCAAACTAGCACAGCTATGCCAGATCTGAATGGGATGAAACACTGTTTGAAAAAGTGACAAGTTACTTTCATGGTAAATTAGTGGGTGCCGTATTTCTGTGTTTGGCATACTCTATGTTGTAAGAACAGTATTTTCTGGTATAACTAAAGCAATATAACTGCACTGGCAGAGATCTTCTGGTTGAGAGATGACAGTGAGGAGGATTCAGATCTGAGTTATTTATTCAAGGATTTTCTTAATTGTAGCCTTGTAATGGAAAAATGAATAAATGCTGTTTTCGTCAGGAGAATGGTCACAGAGAAACAGAAAGTGATTCTGCAGTGAGTCCATAGCAGAGCTGGAATAAACTTTCTTGTCATCTATGTTTGAAAAGGTGGCTGTGTCAGTGGTGATAGTAATCTGTTCTCATGCTGAAATACTGACAACATTTCTAACAGCCTGCTTCTGTGCCCCTTCTGCGTTGGAATGTTCCGTTTTAGAAGTACCTAGTGGTCAGCTGTACAGAACACAGTGAAATATGCCAGCTCTTTATACATTAGTTTGGTCTATCTTTGAACATGCTCAAATTTTAATTCCTGCCTTAATGCTGTTATTGCCATCATTTACTTCTACAACACTGTACATTCGCTGTTCTGGCATGTCAGGGTGGGAAGCTCTGTCGCTGTAATGATGACAAAAGTCACAAGTACAAGGAAATGACTAGAAATCTTTTAAGGAGAATGTGTGATTAAATTATTCCTAGACTAAAATGAACTTGCAATGTCAAAAAATACATAGAATAAAATGATATGTGATCTGATTATACTACAGAAATTTTAGGCTTTATTGAATTTTGTGTAGGCATTGCATTCTGTTGACTTTAAATCTCAAGTGCTTTATTAAATGCGATTTGCCTAATTTCTTAGCATTATTTGGTCACAACTAGGAGTAAAAAACCTGTATCAAATATGTGAAGGCCATTTAATATATTGAAACATTCCTGTAAAAACTAATTGTTTATTTGTCACTGAAACTCTTCAACACAACTGAAGAAGAAATTTAAGCACATACTCAATTTCAAGCAGGTAAGTAACCACGTTCCAGCAGTATGATAAATAATATGAGTTTCTTGTGTCAAAGCCTTTTGTTGTCTCTTTTGCAGCATATCATCACTGCTGTAGCTTCATGTTCCCTTTGTTCATAGTTGGAATACTCATATAAAATCATTAGTTTCTGAAAAAAAGCTGTTTAGCTTCAACAGGCTGCCGCTTGTTAAATCTAGAGTTAGTATAGTCTAACACATTAAAAATATTGGTAGTGTGAACTTGCTGTTTACCTATAGAACTGTTTATAGCACTGTTGAAATCTAAGAGGGATTTGCATTAATAATGAGAAAAGCCATAAAAAGTGTGTACAGATGTTTCCTAATGCAGTAAGTCTGTTGTTCTAGGGGCACATGATCACATTCGGAAAATTGTTAGTGCATGTCTTGGCAGTTTGTTAAAAACTGAAAACTTAAAGTTAACTGGTATTTTGATAGACTAAGTTCAAGGTCACCTTTTGTTTAAATGATGTTTTGTTTTCTGTAATTAGACCGTGCCAGGTGTATTAAGTATGTAATTAAAAACACACGGTTTGGCTAGTTCAGAGTAAATGAGAAAGAAATACAAGGTCATTATTCGTCTCTAGTGAGACTCCAGATGAACAGTGCACATGGAACTATTTATAAAACATTTTGCATGGTCCAAAATTGCTTTAGGTTGCTGTCCACGGCTTTTGAATTAAACTGCTCACAGATTTTTACAAAAGTACCTGTAGCATAGAAATATGTTCCCATGCTTAGTGTTGAATTTGAATGGAAATAAAACATATATGATGTACAATTTATTGCATAGATTTAAAAAAATAAGAGGAAAAAAAAAGATAGCAAGAGAGCCTATGAGGCACACTGCAAAATGTTATTAGGGAGAACTTCCACTGACAGCCATGGTCCTGAGCACCTGGTTCAAAGCATCAGAAATAATACCTGAAAGGGAACACACTACTTCTGTACTTGTGGGCTGTGAATTTCTTGTTCTGTAAATACTCTGTGTAGTACAGTGCTGGCAAAGTCCCACTACTGCACTAGACCAGGCGGGAGCTGGTTTAACCGGGGAGACTTTCTAGTTCTTCTGTCTCCCAAGGTTGGCATCCCTGTTTTCGTACCATGTGTATTTTAGGAAAAGTTGACGACAAATACAGTAAAGTGTGCTGCTGCTTCAAAAGTTAAAACAGTCCAAAGATATAGGTACATAAAGTTTAAGCCAATACTTACAAAACTGGTATGTGATTGGCTTGTGGGGTTTTTTTTGTGGAGTTCGGTGGGGGGTTCTTTTGGCTTTTTATTTTTTTGGGGGTGGGGGTGGTGGGATGGTGGTTATTTTGGTTTGTTCTTCTTATTTTTTAAAAGAAAATGAAGTCCACGCTCTAAAATCAGTCTTTTTGGAATACTGTAAATTGGCCTCACTGAATTCAATTGGCCTCACTGAATTCAAGTGAAACAAGAAATGTCTATGCTTTGTTTTCATGGACTTTGGTATTTTGAATATTTCTATGCAGTTGAAATTATAAGAACAAGGTTGTTTAGAGTTACACATCTTCTTTAGAACGACAATGACCTTGGAAGTGCTTTTCAGTGGGAGGCCCCTATTCTTCATAGTTTGTATCAATATCTCCACTCTGTTTAAAAGTGATGAGGCACTGAAGAAAGGTGCCTCAAGAAGGACCATGAAGAGTAGCTAGTCATGTAGAACTGCAGCCACCAGAAGCAAGTTGCTGAGCTTTGTACTTATGCCACGTTTCCGAAGGGAGACATTTCTGAATGCCTACACAGAGTAGCTGGACAATTCCTTTTGCCATTTGTATTTCTGTAGAGGTAGGATCAGAATTCCAACAAGCTCAGAAACTGTGACAAGTGAATCAGCATGAAGAGATCATTCTTGATCATCCGTTTGGACGTCATTATCTATTTTAGAACTTAGACTTGTTAGATTCCCGGATGAAGGAGGAGTACCATGGTGTTGCTGAGCTGGTTTAGCTGTAGCTATGGGAATGTTATAATGTTTGAAGCTACTTTCACATCAGATTACTGCTTATTTTTCCAAAGATAACACCATTTATTTTCATGGTTTTGCCTTCCCCATGTTTACTGCTACATAACTAATCTTGTTTGCTATTGTCTGTGGTTTTTTCCGTAATCTTATTTTCTGCTGTAAAATGAGTTCATTATTTGTGCAGTTTGTCCTGACAACCTTGCATCCACAAAAATATTCATTTATTGGAACCTGCTGCCAAACATTTATACTGGTTTCCTATTACATGATAATCCCATTCTTAATTTGCAAGATAAAGCAACTGCTCTAAGATGTACATTGCAAAGCCCATCTCAAAAAGCAAGGAAAGGTGATGGTTGTACCTGGGCTGTGTGGCTCTGGCTCAGTCTGCAGCTGTTGTGATTGACGGAAACCTCTTGTGGCTGCCAAGGCTCCTCTGCAGCTCAGGGGCTCCATAGCATGGGACCCACCCTCTATGTGTCCATCTTGAAGCTGCTACGTACGTACTCTGCTGTGTTGGATCTAACAAGGCAGCGTAAGAAATAGGATCTACATGCATTCACCTACATGCATACACATACAGCTGTACGTGTAGGGTTGTAACTGTGCAGCTCCTGCACCGGTCCCTGTCTGGGGCTCAGGAGCCTGGTAATCCTCCCACTCCTTTTGGATGACTGACTACATAAAAAAAGATTAAAAAAAAACCAAACCAAACCAACCAAAAAGCTCACCAATCAAAAAACCCACAAAACCAAGTACTTATCATTTTGGAATGCCATGTCCCTGAGAATATATATAAACATATAGTGTAAATTGTATTTTAAGATCTGGTTTGCCTCTTACTATCAGCAATACAGGTTTCTTCAACTGAACAAAGGTGAAAGATTAAAATAAGACACATTCCATTCCTGACGTTAAATGAAAGCATGTTTGTGCTTGATATGATAGGAAATAGCTTGAATAATATTTTATTGTTTTTTTTTTTTTAAAAAAAAGGTATTTTAAAACTGTCAAGGACTCTGTATGCAGGTGGTTATCAACTGAGTAAGTGTCAGATATTTAAGTGAAAACTGTCTGGCTTATCCATATGGGGTTTTTTATTAGTAGTTTCATTTTTTAGCTGATTGTGCCAGCACACCTCAGGCTTTGTTTTGCCTTGTACTCATCTAAATACCTGGTACTTAGTGCCAGACAGTCCATGATCACAACTAAGCTTTCATGAAATTTCACTAGAGTTGCTGTGTTTGATGCATTCATGAACGTGGAATATATATTTTTATATACGAGTAAGTCTTGCATACTTAATACACTTTTAAAGAGAGTTTTTCTGCTTGCTGTGGTGGTTGCTGTTGAATCTTTGAATCATTTGTACATTGAAAAAAGCCCATACATTGACTTATGGGGGAAAAAAGTAGAGGGTAAAAATGCTCGTTTTTATTACTTTTCTAATAGCAGTTATGTCTACTTGTGAAGTAGGCGAGAGATCGAATTTTGCTGTAAATAAAGCAGGACTTTGTATCACTTCAGGGAGGTCTGCAGAGTACGTCTCAGAAGGCTGGTTGATGTCTTAAGATTGGTTTTGGTAAATGCAGGCTCATGCTGACACTGGTGCTTTAGGAAGTTCATCTCTAGATGGACAATCATAGGAATCATTTGCAGAGAGTTTTCTGTCTCTGTTGCTTGCCAAAATTGCCTTTCTATTTCTCTTTCTTGAGCAGACATACTAGGCGGCTGCATGTTTTGAGCATGGAAGGGCTCCTAGTTTTTGTCTGTGGAAGGCTTACTTAAGAAGTGATATTTTACTTTTACTGTATATGTATTTAAAGGTTAGACTGAACCATGTTCAGTCAGAGCTTTGTCACTGACAGTAGCCATCTCAGACTTGTTTTGATTTTTAAATCTTCAAATCAGTCACCTGGAATATGTTGAATTCTTTAAATTTGCACATATGTCACGATGCAGGGAATCTAAATACAATTTGACTGCACTTCAAACTTTGCTTCATGAAAAGCCATCTGCCTTCGGGGATCAGAACTGCCGTAGCTCACCACATGGTCTGGGACCATGTACTGCCCTGGATGGCTGTGAGTGACCTCCCTTTCCCCACTGCCTTGGCCTTGGCAGTTTAAGTTGGGAATAATCTTAGCCTGTCATTTTAGTAACACCTTTTAACCCCAGTATTGCATGTTGCATAGCATGAAGTAAAAACTGAATGAGGTGGTGTAGTCCTCATAATTAAAGGTATCATTACTGCAGGAGTAAGTTATAATACCTTTTTCTTGCAGTGTTGTAGAATCTCAGTATTGGAGAGTTTTAGTAGCCTATGTGGTAGCTCATTTTGCAATACTTGCAGAAATTTTTTGCCCCATTTTTTATATTCTATAGGTCTACAGATGCTATTTAATTCATACACGAGAGAATTTCCTAATAAACATTTGCTTTCTGGTAAAATGGTTCCTAATGAGACGGTAATTGTTGTGTTTCATTGTAATTAGTTGTGCTGGTTTTAATGATAATCAATATCTATGGTAAAAAGTGAAATAAGTTTCCTAATTGAAATATTTTAATTAAGATATTTTAATTAAGACATTTTTGTTGAAGTGTTAAGATTGTCTTTGCATTCTCATCAGAGCTATCACAACAGTTGTGGACTCTGCTATTCATATACTGCCTTTAAATCTGTCATGTTTTTGATAAAGTGATGCTTTTGCACAATGGTGACAAGATGTGATGCCAAGTTGCTGAAGGCTTTTCTAAGAAGCTTTTGAATGCTTCCAAATTCAACCAGGGCAGTTAATCGAACACAGGGCAAGGACAGCAGCAGTAACACTGAAGCAACATGAAAGGTGGGCTTCAGTAATGCCTTCAGCTTCTTTTCCAAAGACAGTATTTCTTCCTCTTCAAGAGTGTGAGGGCTTGTTAGAAATACATTTGATGAATTTGATTGTGTTTAAAATTCATTGTTGTGTTAACTGCAGCATTTCATTAGATCCCCACCTGCATCCACTATGGGGCCATAATTCATGCTCTTTTTGTAATGTTAGAAAGTCAAATTTGTGTTGACAATAAAAGAATCTATGGTGCTAGATTCTTGTTATATTGTTTTAATTCCCTTTTACTAATGGTATTTTTAGTTTATATTAGGGAGATACATAAAACCTTCAGAAATTATTGCAATAGGTTATTTTGTAAAATAGTATTACAAAAAAGTTTTCAAAAGCACTGATAATGTCTGATGGCCATACCACAGTACTTACTGTGTGTATTTTGCATTTAAAAAAAGCCTTTGTGAAGTAAGACAAAAGTTTACAATTGAATTTTCTAAGCCTGCCTATTCCGAAACCCACAAGAAATAGTTGGTACAAAAGCTTTGCTTGCTGATATTAAATTTTCACTTACAGCTTGTTGGGTTTTGAGATCCCCTGCTATTTTTGATATAAGTAGGGCAGTCTTGTTTTCCTACTGTCAAATATAACATGAATCCTGAAATTTGCTGGGGATACACCATCTCAATGTTTCTTCTGAAGTGCTGTGAATGCCAGGAAAAGCCTCTGCATTGGTTTACCCCCAGCCCTGCAGAATCCCCCACTGTTGTATTTAAATTGCTTGTTTACAGTTCTGCTTGCAGACTGTATTTGAGGAAACTTCTAATCCTGTTGCCAGAGCTCTGGGGGAAATATTTTATATGATTAATTCTTTAGTAGTTGTAGTGTATAAAATCAATTTTATTCACTTTGTCATAAATGCACAGCCATCTTTCATAGATTTTTATGATTCCCCCTCTAACCTATACTTATCCAAAATGGGATACCCAGTTTTACTGTGTCTGTTTCTGCTAACATTTAATCGTATTGGTGTTTCCAATTTTTAACAAAGAAGATTTTTGTGTAGTCTTGCTGTATATTATTTTTGGTCTGTTTCCTGAGGAAGTGAGACTAATGAGATTGTGCTGTTCATCCTGATAACTTTTGAGTTGCATTGTCCAAATTTGCCAAAAGTGGAGGTTTCAAAGGAAGTTAATTTGCTACAAGTTTCACTACTGCTACTACCAATTTGCCTCTGAGAAGAGAGATCCAGATCAATACCTATGGTGAACTATGGGCTGTTGCCTTTGACCTACTGGTGAGTTGACCTTGGTGCTTGGACCTTTAGCTTGGACCAGGGATAGATGGGTGGCCTGTTACCCCAGATTTGTTCAGGAGATGGGGGTAATGGAAAGAGAGATGTGGCTGAAGAGGCCACCTGTCCATTTCTCTTCCCCTCCTTGTGTCAGTTGTAGCAGCCAGGTAGCCAGAGAGCTGAATCAATTCAACTTGCTCAAAAAATGTCTGACACCCCCCTGTCCTCCCTGCTCCTCCATCCCAGCTCCCCGTGCATTGCAGAATTGGTAGATCTCACGCAGGGGAGCGGTCAGGAGTGTGAGGGTTTCACATGGCAGGACTGGCCCTTTTGGCCACATCCTGTCAGTAGATCAGATTAAGTCTGGAGTGGAGCTGCTTCCTTAATCTCTTGTCCTTTTTTAGACTGCTTCTAAATTCTACTGCTGGTTATTAGCAACAAATCACAGCTGTTTTTTCTGTTAAGATTCTTGTCTTTAGTTTAGTTGCATCTCACCTGAACTAACTTTTTTATGTAAGAACTTCCTTCCTTATATAATGGTTTCCATATGTCTGCTGAATCAAATCTAAATTTACCGTCTTTGGTTTTAGCTCCATTTTAATCCCATCTACTTCTTTGTCCTTCTTTGAAACAAGGGAGATGTGAAAAGAAAGTGTTTTTTCTTGATTATGCTCTCAATACAAGTCAGTGGTTAACATCCAAAAAGCAGTTTTACTAAAGAGAGGTTCGATTTTTGGCTTTGTTAGTTCTTTAAACAGAGTGCTGTAAATGTATTGTTTCTTCTACTGTACACAAAACTTTGATTTTGACTGGTCTGTGTGTTGATTCTAGCTGTGGTGTATAGATATCTGTATAACATTTGTTTTTGTTTGGGGAGAAATAAATGCATTAAAGGTGTTTTGCTTGTAGGTAAGAATGTCATATTATCCAGCCTGTATGATTTCCATGTCAAACAAAATTCAGGCTCCAGGATGTTTTCTCTGAAAGGTCATTGGAAAGGTGAGGAGCAGAGATGAAATGATATAATTTCATATTTACATTTATTATACAGTGCAGTAGTGGGTTGACCTACAGGAAAATAGATCTCTACATTCAAATTCCTTTGCAACTTCCTAAGTCAATTGTTAGTTCCTTCTGCTGGAGGGAATTTTAGAAAACCATGTAGAACTGGCAGCAATTTAGCTATTACTGTAATCTGGTTTTGAGGACTTTTAACTGTTTATGTCATGCAACAGTGCAGCAGTATTGTTATAAGCAAGAGATCTAAAAAAAAAAATTGAAACAAGTTTCTGTCATAATCTCCGCTGAATTTTTATGTAACGTGTTTTAGTTTTCTTAGAGATTTCAACTAAATCTGCATGTAACTTCTGTTGGAGAGCGTTGGCAGGATGCCATGTAACTACCTTTTTAAATTCCCTGCCTTACTTGCCCTTTTCTATTTCTCCACCTTTTTATAATTCTGTCCATGAACTTGTTTGTGCCTAAAATTTTTCTTAAGGCTAATGCTGACACAACTTGTTCTATTCTTATCTGTTTCTATGGTGTTTCATCCTTTATTGCTCTATATTTTCTTACGTGATTTTCTGTGGTTGTTATGGCAACAATAAATAGCAAATTTGTCAATTTTCAAGCAATATTGCTTTCAAAATTTTGCGTGATATTAAATGGTTGAGCAAGAGGTGAAATGTTTTCAGCATAGTTACGCTAATGAATAAGATTATTTAAATTACCTTGTAGTTTTGCAATGCTGCTGCTTCTAGGCAAGGTGTTACACACTGTGATGCTACTTGGGAGAGTATAAATAGAATACATTTGTGGAAGTAGGAGAAATTGTTAAATGCCTGGAACTATGCCTTTGCTGTTATTCTAATGGCCAGGATCTGGTAAACACGACTGGCATTGTAGCAGCAGCAGAAACATCAAACAGGTTAGTGGGCATTTAGCTCATAATTACCAGGATTCCCTGTGCAATACAGACCGTCACATGGCACAAGTACAAATTCGGAATGAAACCCGGAATGAAATATGCTTGGAAATATTGATGTTAAAAACAACGGAATGAAATATTTCTCCCAGGTTGTGTTTAAAGCAAGAGGAGATATTGATGGACGAAGGAGAAATGCGGTTTGAGATTGAAATGGGTGAGGATTGCAAGAATCCAATAATTGTGGATGTTTAAAGTCAGAATCACTGATAAAAATGGAAGCAACCAAAATTATTTACCCTGAAATGATGGACCAGGTCCACAGGAGGTTTTTTGTATAGAACATGATTGTGTTACCACTTCAAAATACCTCTTCATATATTTTGAAGTCATTATTTGCATTCATTGTGCCCTTTAATAGAGCCTTTGGTGAACTTGACATTCACTGTAACAGAATAAGTTGATAAAATAAATTCATTTTTGTTTCCTCTACTGCATTTGATTTTACAGCATTGCAAACTCTTGTGACATACACAGTACTTGTAATTTCAACAGTGTGCACGTATATGTGTGTGTGAGAGACTAAGTAGGAATATTATAATGAAAACATGACCTTTTCAGTGCTGTCAGAAAAACCAACAAAACATTGCCTTCTTCATGTCTATAGCATTCTTAAATTGTTAGTGTAGCTCTTATGATAGCATGCTGGGACATCTAGTCTTGGATTACACTCTGATTTCAGATCATAAGGCTGCAAGGTCTCCTCCCTCCAGCTGTGTCAGCAGTGGTGCAAGTCTCAGAGAGAGTAAGCAGAAAAAGAGGGATATTTTTTCCCCCGTCCAGACACAGAATCACAGAATGTTAGGGATTGGAAGGGACCTCGAAAGATCATCCAGTCCAGTCCCCCACTGGAGCAGGAACACCTGGATGAGGTTACACAGGAATGTGTCCAGGTGGGTTTTGAATGTCTCCAGAGAAGGAGACTCCACAACCTCCCTGGGCAGCCTGTTCCAGTGCTCTGTCACCCTCACTGAGAAGAAGTTTCTTCTCAAATTTAAGTGGAACCTCCTGTGTTCCAGTTTGTACCCATTGCCCCTTGTCCAATCGTTGGCTGTCACTGAGAAGAGCCTGGCTCCATCTTCCTGACACTTATCCTTTATATATTTATAAACATTAATGAGGTTGCCCCTCAGTCTCCTCCAAACTAAAGAAACCCAGCTCCCTCAGCCTTTCCTCATAAGGGAAATGCTCTGCTTCCTTAATCGTCTTTGTGGCTCTGCGCTGGACTGAGCTGACAGTTTATTTCTTCTGGGAGAAAAGAATTGACTGTTGAGTCCACTGTTCAATATGTGTGCTACTTCAACAAGGCAGTTCGTATTGAAAGCAGCTTTTCTGAAGATGGTGGCTTAAAGCCAAAATCCACTTCTCTGTCACCAGTAGAATCTACCCAGAAAATCATTTGAGTTTCCCAGTGAAAATACGTCTCTGTTTCAGGTGGAAAAGAGAGAGGAAACCAGCTTTGAGGACACTTTCAATTATTATATTTCTATGGTTCTTAGGATTTGTTGCTGTATGTTAATAGCAGTTTTTAAACTACTTGATATGGTCCTGTTTTCTGCTTGTGACAGGATATAAGCATTATAAAGATATTAACGAAAATTTTTTCCTGCATCCTTCCGCCACATGAGGTGAATTTCATTAGCATTAATTCAAGAATGTAAGCTGTAATATTTTTATATGAATGTAGTTTTTTCCTCAATAGTTAAGTCCTAATGTCCCCATCCAGATACATGCAATAACTAGATCAAGTCATCAATGTGCATTGCTGAATTTCTATTTCATATATAGAAGCTCCAGGACAGATATGCAATCTTTTTGACACTGAGCCTGTTTCCCTGCATTTGTTTGTGCTCATGCATGTGTATCAGATCTGTTGATGAAGAGGGAGTTGTTCACACACTCTCCCTATTCTGCCAAACTCTGAACAATGACACTTAATATATGACCAGTCCCATTAATTTGTACTTTCTCTTGAGTGTTAAGTCTTCAAATGCAGAAAGCATTCGAACTGGGGAAAAGATGGTTCTGTAAGCAGAAAACCCAGTGATGCATTTTAAATAAATTGCAAGAGCATTTAATAACCTCTACGTTTCTATTCTTGTCTTTACTTGGGAAAAACACTACTCTGAAGATGGTCTTAACAACTGTACAGCTTTTACAAGGCACTGTAGATTGAAAAAAAAAAAAAATTCTTTGGCTTTTAATTACTTCTTAAAGTGCAGTTTCAAAACACATAATTCTGTTTAAAGATGAGCCTGTGATCTATATAGCATTGACTGCATTGAGCACAGATTTTGTTTGAGTACCAACATGTTGCATTTGAGGAATGCACTTGTCTGTCACATGTTTTCCTTATTCTTTCTGTATGGTCTAGGAATGTGCTGGATGGATTGTTTGGCATGAGTTGGAGCTTGATGGAAGCTGTCATTATTTCCTGCCCTGTTAGTTAGGGTTGGAAACGATATAGATGGGGCCCTTGGTTCTACTTCAGTTTCCAAATAATGAATACTAGATCAATTTTAAAACCTACATTAAATTCCCAACAGTGTTTTTTCTGGAGGAGGATTTAGATTTGAAGTTTGAGACTCTTGAATGTTACAGATGTTCAAGTGCAGTATGTGTAGCATTTTCATTGTTGACATACTATGCAATGAATAAGATTTTATAATTATTTTCCTTTATGGATTTTAAGTCTAGAAAGCTGACACATAATGGAAACCTAGATGGTCATGCAAGAGATGAATTTGAAAATGAGCACCAAGGCCAGAAAGATTCTATTGGGACTTGGGTTGCATCATAAGGGTTTGCAGAGCTCATACCATTCCCTGGTTGACATAATTTACTGCAGAGATGCAGAAGTGGGCTAGTGAGCACTATAAATTGGGACGGGGATTAATGAACAGTGTTGACACAAAAGCTTGCCCACTACCTGTTCGCACTGAGCACAACCGTATCTGCAAATTACTATATGAAACACATAGTTAAAGAAACTAGTTTGTTCTCTACTCTGTGGCCAAACAAACAGATCAAATGCTGTAGACCTTCCTAGAAAATAATACTGTGACGGTAGGAAAGAACTATGCTAATTTTTGGCTTGATCACATTAATGTTTGAGTCATAGGCAAAATATTTGATAATAAAATATTTATTTGGCAAATGATTTTGGCAGTTCTAGACTCAGTAAATGAATATGCCACTGCATCATCTAATCGTATTCAATGAATAAATGGAATTGCTAAACTAACACTTTTCCTGGGATGGATTTAGTTTTAGAGAATAGAATTTGATTACGGTTAAGTGTGCAGTTCAGTGTTGAGATAACCTGGATTATTTGTTCCTTGAGACAAGACTGTTCTGGTTTTTTAGTTTAGCGTTGCTTTTAGTTGTATGTTAGTATGTGGGCTTCTCGATTCATGTGTTTTGAAAAAAAATTAGTATCAATTATTATCTTGTTCTGTATTTTCCTACTTTCGGGATATTTCTTAGTATATTACTTGTAGTGAGAGTAGCCTACTACATGTCTGTAAAGGAAAAGATACCATGTATTATTTAAAAGCTGCCAGCTAAGTGGTGCTATTTGATAGATTATCCATTTCTGTATTTGTTCACTTATTTTAGATCTAATTTAGTTTGGATTAGAAGCAAGACAGTAGCTGTCTGCTAGATTTAGACCGTCAGAAGGTGGATTTCATCAGGTTAATTAAAGATTATTTGATAGTCAGTATTTATTTAAGTTCTGTTTCACAAGTGTGGAGCTGGTGCATTTTGTCAAAAGAAAAACTAAATCCACTTTAATGAACCTGCAGAACTCTGTGGTATCTGTCTGATTGGTAGGATTTGTTAGATAAGACTTCATTAGAAAGCAGCATTAGGAAGAGTTAATAAACTATTGTTTAAGGGCTACTGGGAGCCCAAAGCTTTTAGCTCTATGCATGCTTAGACCTCAGAACCACATCAAACTAAATAGGTAGTCAAGCAGTTCCATGAGGGGAAAAAAAGCTTTCCAAAAAAATGATTGCAGAAGGAATAAAGACAATCTGAGGAACTACGGACTGAGACAAATTCCTTAAAAGCAGGCAGTGCTTCTGTTAAATCTTCAGGTTGTACAGAAGATGAGCCTGGGTGCTGTCTAGCAAAGACATAGGCTGGCATGCGGAGCGCTGCTGCCCCCGCTCGCTGCAGGGCGCTGCAGGGCTCTGGGCAGCACCCGCTGCTGTGTGTTGGTGCCCAGACTCAGGCCAGCTTGGCTGCCCTGCTCCCTCTCCACGGCTTTCCTGAGCCCGGGATCTATTCTCCTCTCTGACAGCTCGGTTCCATCTCACTGCTTAGCCCTGGCTTTGTTCTGTTGCTGCATCCACATTCTGCTCCTTTTGATGTTTTGCAGACCTCTCTAAGCTTATGTCTTGGTTTTACTGTCCTTTTGCTGTTTTGCTGTATTTTCTTCCTTCTCCCAGGGGTTAAGAAACCTGGCATTTGTTGCCTATAAATTGCTCAAAGTTTCTGGACTATAGGATTTTTCCTGTCCATCCTGTACTAAAAGGGGCTGAACCCCTTCTTCTTTCGTACGTGACTACCAGAATGCTGTTTGCATTAAATAAAACCCAGCAAGCAGTACATCTGTCATTTTTCCATTTGTTAAAGATGATGTGTTATTTTCCTAGATCCTTTATGAATTGGCTATTTTACACTGAAATGAATTTTCTTCATTTAAAGAATGTAACTCGGTCAAGGTTGCTCAGCAAGTAAGATCTACATTTGTGTGTGCGTTTTGGGTCGGGGGGGTGTGTCCCTCCTCCAACAGACTTTTCCTGTTAGGAAAATCTAGGGTTTTTGTATCTGTTTTTGTTTTAGTTTTGAGTATCAACATTTTGTACTTTTAAGAAACTTGAGTTTCACTTGTATTGCTCCTCACTAGGACACTCTGGTTTAAGGCTTAAAATCCTTCTAGCTTCTTTCATCATTCTTCAGGTTAAGCACTTTTCTGGCTCTGGTTTTAACTTCAAGGTTATTTCTGTGTATGCAAGTATCTTGTTGTATCATAACTCATTATTCAATGAGTTTCCATTTTTCTTTCTACTTTTAAAATAATCTTAAACTATTGAAGAAAAATAGCTTTAAATGACATGATTATTTATTTCATGAACTTGCAGATTTTAATACAGCTTTCTTTTTCTATTTCATGTTGCTTATGTCTTCAGCGTTACTTTTCAATATAGATTTGCATTTACAAAATACTTCAGCAAAAAGGGGAACATCTTTCATTTTTTATTTTATCTTTAGGATGTTTGGGGTTCTTAACTGAATGGTTTTATTTTTTAAAATGGCTCTCAGCCCAAATAGTTTATATATTTGTTCTTAATACAGCTTTCATTTACACTTAGATTAGTAGAATTTTACAAAAACGTAATACTGTTATTTTCTGAACACTTAAAAAATGATCCTCTCATGGAAGAGTCAGATGTCAAGGAGTCAGTGCCTTAACTTGAGAAGCGTTTTGAATTCGAAGGTAACAATTGGGTTCATATAGCTGAATGCAGTTTGCTGCAATGTGATACAGTGAACTCTAGGGCACTGTAGTGGCCCAGCTGATAGCTGAGCCCTTTACGAAGGACAGATAAAAGCACTTGCCCTGGAGGGCTACAGATTAATAGAGATAAAATGCTGACTTTTTGATACTACTTACTTAGTATGCTAAGTAAGAGCTCTAGCTAAAGAATTGATTTTCATTTTAAAACATTATATCTTTGCTTGATAATATTTGAAAAGGTGCTTGGGAATTCTTTGTTTGTTTGTTTTTTTCTTTCTATGCTTTTTTTTTTTTTTTTTTTTTTTCTCCAAAAGCAGAAAGGGCTGGGGGGGGAATCCTGTGTATTTTTAGGACAGGTGTGATAGCTGTTTTACTACCAGCACCATGTGGGTATATTTACAATCAGGTTTAAATAGCTTGGAGAGTATCCAGGTGGAGTGTTTTTCCTAAGCTTTAGATTATTTACTCTGTTGGGAGCTCCAATAAACACAGTATTCTTCAGGGCTAACTGTACCATTGAGCTTGAGATGCCTGGTATAGAGAATGACAGTGTATTAAAAAAAACACCAAGATCTTCTCTAAGGTATTTCAAACTGTGAATTTTTGCCTGTGATACTCTGAAAGTAATTTTAAAAAATGTCTGTGATGGATGATGCAATTCTAAAGAGAAGGTGATGGTACATTAAAGTGTTGTGCTTCAGTACTCAGTTGTAAGCGTGTAATGTAACAAAACACTCTGTAAATGACATAGGAAGGAGGAACTGGTAGGATTTTCTTCCTTCTGTACACTTTTAAAGTTAAATTTCTTTATTAAACTTGTTATCAGCTATTAAAGATTTGATCTCTAAGGTGCTTATTAATGGATGTTTCCTAGCTGCCAAGTTTTTGAGATACATTGCTTACAGTTCATTTCCCTGTGTTCATATTCTTCTGTGTTGTTTTTGTGAAAATTATACACCTCACAACATCAGCTTTTATAGTAGGTAAGAACAAAGTAAATGGTCTTTGAACTGCTTAGAATGTGATAAAGCATTAATACACAGTACGTGACTGGTTCTGTCAGGAACTGGGTAAAATTGCAACAGGCAAGAGATAGCATTATTGCTAATTTTACACTGCATTTCACAGTGATCTGTGCTTTTCTTTACATTTCAGTTCCTGTAGTCAGGATTGCCCATTAAAGTTTTTGGCTACTAGATTTTTTTCCTGAACTTTTTAAACATTTCTGCAATTAAAAAGGTTAGATTGAGCTGCCTCCTCACGACACAGAAATGAAAAGGGAAATAAAAAGACACCTCCCTCCTCCTAAAAAACTCTTATTTTAGGAATGTAATTTTTAAGGGTAATTTAATGAAGATGAAGGACCCAGGCCATGGTTTTTGAATTTTAGGATTGTCAGTACTTAACGTGCTCAAAGAACAGCCCTGGGCAGTATTCAAAGATATTAAAATGATAGTATGCACTACAGCTATAGAAAACTCTTTCTTTTTCCCTTTGGCAATTTACTAATGAAAAGTAACTTTGTATGAAGCTGGGAGAAGTCTTCTAGGGCTGAAAATTGTTGGTGGTAGCGCCTAGGATTTAGCTTTGTTAAAATGTTGTACAGTTTTAATGTCTGAGCAGAGAGAATAGGGATTAATCATGGGACATTTATATACAGTTTTATCCCTAAAAAGACTTTTTAAAATTACATGAAGTTCTCCATCTTTCATTTTCTGTTAGTACCGTGTGCTTATTTTACCCACCAAAATGTTTAAGATAACTGCGGTCCTGTGGAATGAAGTTTGGCTTTTGAAAGTTAGGTTGTCTGTCCTTCTCTGTTGTCAAAAACGGTGATAGTAGATTAGGTCCTTTTTATATTTGTATAACTCCATGTTTTGTGTTTTGCAATAAGGAGACTTGCTCTTCAGAGATCCTGAAAGAAATGCTCTCGCTCCATCCCTTGTCCACGTTTGTTTTCATGTGATTTTCCCCCGCTAGTGGCAGCTGTTCCATAAGAGAAAAGAAAACTCTGCTCAGCAGAGGGAAGGGAACAGCTGGAGAGAAAGAGTTTCTCTTACCTGAGGCCACTAACAACATGAAACAATCCAAGGCATGCACTGTTAAATCTTAGAAAGTGCTATAGGCGACCCACTTTTGCAATTGCCGTAGAAAATTATTGTTGTTAGCCATTCTGTTGATAGTTCATATTGTAGGAATTGCTAGCAGATGGGAAAATAGATGACTCAGAATACAGTATTAACAATCCATATTTTTTTAATCAAAAGCTTCTAATAAGGCATGTAGCGTCCGTAAGATTCATTTAAGTAGTTGCTAGGAAGAATTTGTTTTTTCAAGTAAACACAGCAAACTTGATACAGATTATTTTTTGATTGGATATATTTTCTTAACAACTTAAACCCTGAAAATACATTTGCTTGTTTTCGTTGCACCAGCTTAATGGCAGTATTCCATAATTTAGTTTGATAGACTGGGGTTTGAGATGGTAACTCATGCATTATAGAATTACTAATAAAATCCAATTTTATCATATTGAAAACATCACAGGCCTAGAGCTTTTATTTACCTCTGTTAGCTGTCAAGGGTGGATTAAGATTCTAGTGTGCTATATCCACCAAAACTTTGGCATTTGCCCCCTGAAAAATTTGGATGGCTACGGATATGTGCTGGCCAAGTGCAGCTAATGAGTTTCAGCCTGTTTTCCAGACCCCTTTCCCTAAAACCATGGACTGCAAACACCATCAGGTATCTCGGATGAATGTCCTTCCTCCTGACTCCTGTGCTGGCCACAGGTGGAAGCCAGTAGTCAGGATTTGTGTTGTACCCTTTGACTTGATGGCTTCTGAGAGTCCATTTTTGGTTGAACTTCATGTTTTTCCTTCTCAGCTTATTGCTAATAGAACTCAGGTCTGTAGATAGTAACGCATATATATATTTTCCAAGTACCTATTTTGGTCTGAATTTTCATCAATATTATTTGATCAGGGTTACAAACAAAATACAAACCGAGTATGGTGTGGGACCTCCTGAAGGCAGAAGTTATATTGACTGCAATTAATTATTCTTTGGTTTGATGGAAATACTAATCCAAATGAATCTAGTCCATCTGGGATGCAAGAAGCTAGACTGAAAGGCCGAAAAAGTAAAAATGGTTACATTTCCCTTGCTGAAGTTTGGTTCTGGGAGACGACTGTGTCGGTAAGTGAGGAAAGAATTCCCTGTGTGTCACCGTTTGAAGGTGTGTAGAAAGAGCAGTCGACCTAAAACCAGTATTGATGAGAATAACAATGTTTTCTCCATAAGAAGTATTCTGCTGATGAAATGCTAAGCTGCACTATAATCTACCAGCCTCATATTATAACACTGGATCTTTTTTCTTCAGCTACAAAACTTAATCACTACTTCTGAAAAACTCAGATAACAGTGATTAGCAATGGCTCCTGCGCCTTCACACGAGGAGAGTGCACCTGTCTTGGGAGCATTTGTAGCTCTGACCTGTGCTCTTATCACAACTTGATCATTTCAGACCTGGAGCTGCCCCAACTTTGAGATTTTTACTGTATCCACGCTTAATGAGGATGGTTACATCAAGAAGAGCTTGCTAACAATTCTTTACCTGTTCTGCTGCTTTTTAACTTCTGCATATAGCCTTTCTTGGACAAGTCTCTAACCATATTAAGAATAAGTTGGCAAATGATCCAGGAGGAGGTAAATGTTTGATATTCCATTTGCTAAAAGTTCGAGATAAGGTACACCAGGTTTCCACGCTTACTGATCTCCGAAGTGTGTGGCTGGGTTCCCTTTTCAAAAGATTATAAACTGAAGATCAGATTTCCATTAAAAGGTTAGCTATGTTTTCTTTCTTTGCTGGTTGCCCCAGCCCAAGTTGGTGCTGCTGAAAGGACCTTCTGTCACTGGAAGTTTGGGCTGATGGAGCTCCGTTCTGCACAGGCCCCTTTCTTCTGCTGGGATGT
This sequence comes from Streptopelia decaocto, assembly GCF_964273445.1. Taxonomy (NCBI): domain Eukaryota; kingdom Metazoa; phylum Chordata; class Aves; order Columbiformes; family Columbidae; genus Streptopelia; species Streptopelia decaocto. Next base: position 23,664,583 of record NC_138655.1, read on the forward strand.
CCTCCTGCACCAGGGAGAGGAGACAGCAGAGGCAGGAGCTGCTGCCCTCACTGGGAGCTCACCCCGCAACGGGGACCATTGGCTGGGCTCTTCATAGGCAAAGTTAACTGCCTGTGCTCTAGCAAAGCAATGTGGAGAATTTCAGTGGGACTTCTTTGGGTGTGACTGTCATGAGCATCCGTCAGCTTGTAGAAGAAGTTATTCAATGTTATTTGACTCTGGAGATGGTTTTGGTTTGTTTTTCTTGCTTCCCTTATACACTGTACCTCTCTTTAGTGATTACATTAACAACCCTTCTGTACAGACCTGTTGTTTTTTTTTTTACTGGACAACTGAGTATGCGTATCCATTCTAAAAGACTATTTGTGTGTGTAAAACAGATGCACACATTTTCTGAATATTATTGAATGTAAATGGTAGATTCATGGTGTTGTAAATTGGAATTTGGACTGTTACTGCTTTCCCCAGCCTGTGTGATTAGCTGGTGATATGAAGAGTCCCAGTGAAGGCAGATGCTTTCACCAGAAACTCCAGTCACTGGAGACTTCTGTCTGGAGATGGCTCATCTGGACACTAATTACTGTCTGTTGTGTGATTGGGTGTGTTTGATTTCCAAAAGGACATAATTGATTCTGCTGTTTGGAGTGGCAGAAATCGAACTGTCTATTGTTATCAGACAAATACTATCCTGATTACTGAACTACTGCAGTTTACAGCTTTTAAAAAGCTATCAAAATATAATTTGAAATCTTTTTGAATTCCTGTAGCTCGCACAGCTAAATGCTCTCTTCCAATTAATGCTGGTAGCCCTAGTAGTTACACCAGCAAAGTGAGAAAATATTTATGGCAGTTTAAATTGCGAACTGTTTGCAAGAGAAAGTGAGATTGCTGAGCTCTATCACTTTAAGAATTTGAATAAAAATATTTATCCTGCAGGGGAATAAATTATATAGGTATAATTAAGTACATTGTTCAAGTTATTTCGGCACATCTTATTTTATATATTTGGTGTTGCATTCAGCATTTAGGATTTTGCTGGCTTCAGGCTTCACTAGGTAATATCGATAGCACAGACAGAAGTCAAGAAAAACTATTTGGAAATTTACCAAGGACACATGTATGTCCATGTACATACACACACACACACACACACACACACACACACACACACATACACATCCTGGAGTCAGCTGTGGCTTTTAGACATGCTTAAGTGGTTTTCTGCAGTACACAGAGCTCTCTGAGTGTTCCTACCTAATGCAGCATCTGATGTCAGAGAGGTGGGACCTTCACAGCCCTGTTTTCAGTTTCTTAGTGCCCTGTTTTCTGTCATTTACTTCCTTTGAATGTCCTGAGCATCGGCCATTCATCCAGATGAGTACTGTGGCTCCCTGGGTGACATGGCTGAGATAATTCTGAACGATTCTTATTCTCTGGATTTAAGGATTCATACTCTTTATGTTTTAATTTCCACCCATCTGTCTGTGATCCTTAAAGAATATTTAATTCTGTTTGCTGGCTCTGTTTCTTGATTGAAATTTCAATGAAAACTCACTCATCACATTCTTCTCTGACAATTTATAAAAAAATGTTTTTCAGTGCAGAATAATTACGTGATTGCATCAGTTGGAGTCTATTCTGTGCTGTTCAGCCTGATGTCTACAGTGGTGGCTGAGAGGGAATAGATGGCTGCCCAGGCTGGCCCAGAGTGGGTAGGACACTTCATCCTTGGCCATTCTCATGAAATGCTCGTGTGAGGTTATTCACAGTGCCTTCCTTAGTCCCTCTGCTGGTCCATCGAGCCACAAATACGTTTCTCCTCTCACACATGGTATGAAATGCGGCTGTATTGCTGCTGTTGTCTGTGCTGCTTTGGGATCAGTTGAACAGGGGAATCGGCGCCATTGTCTCTTCTCATTATGCTGCAAATCTCTCTGACACTTCACTCTTCTAAAATAGTATCTCCACAGAAAAGTGTCTCTTGTGCCAGTTGCATTTACCAGTGGGCTAAAAATGAAAGAGAATGGTGGTTTTTTTTTTTTTTAATCTTTTCTTTCTCTGAAACTTGAAAGGTGTTTTTCTGCAAAATTCTTGGTGACTAAGGAATTATGATTCCTTTCCCCCATCCTTTCTTCCATATATTAAATGGGAGAAATATAATAAACTAGATTATGTTTAATTCCTTGGGAGGCAATTCTTTCTTCCTAAGAAACAAAAGGTGTCATTTGTGCTTGGGAGAGACAGACGTTGCTGATGAGCTACTGAGCGCATCTGAGGTCTCTGAAGCTCATACAGGTCTAAGGATCTTTGGTCCTGGAAGACAGTTTGACATCTGGGGTTTAATTCTTATCTTCATTAGGAATCTTATTATTTAAGTGACATTGCATGAAAATGTGCATCTTTTTCCACATGTTCTTCTCTGTATTTCTGCTCTGCACTCCCTCTTTATTATGACTTCAAATTATTACTATGTACAATGTAGTCTATTAGTAGAAGTCATAATGCTGGGGTTTGGACTGTACGTAGCAAGATGTGTTGGCAATTTATATGCCTCAGATACTGATAAAAATAAAGATCAAAAGTGGTATTTCATTCTTCAGGGAAAACAGATCAGGCTGTGTTGATGGAAGACTGCCCTAGATTCATGAAGGAGGTATTGACTCATTAGTAGGTTGATTCAGAAAATGTTTTTTCTTTTTTTTTCACGAGTTAGGTGGAATGCTTGTTTGCAATGTCAGAATATTTGCAAACAAAATATAGATTGTCTCTTTCCTAGGATGAAATTATTTGTGCTATTTGTAATATGTTGATATTTTTCACACTTGGAGAAGAATTGGCACATGGGCAATTCTGACAAGAGAGAAATGCAGAGAGGCACTAGACTTCATCAGGAGAAGAATATCCAGGAACATGTTTCAGATGTGGATCCTTCCCTGCAATAGCAGGTGGGGCAGTTGTGCCTGACAGAGCCCAGTACCTGCCAAGACTCCAACCTTTATTTGCAGCAGCCAGCAAGCCAGTGAAGCAATTTACTTGTGATGTGACCCCTTGATTGTAATGAATGAAATATAATGAACTATTTAACATTGTGAGAAAATATTTTTAGAAAGAAAAGAGCTTGGTCAAAGGGTAAGTCCCTCCCATGAATTCAGGAAATTATTTCATGTATTATTTAGGTACTCTGTTAGCAATTTGCTTTGACTAGTTCTGGCAGCAATCTGTTGAGGAAGATGGGTGCCTTTCAGACTTCTAGAAGAGACTGAAGTTCAGTAAGAAGTATTTGATTAAGCAATGCAATTTATATACATGAATATAATTGTGTATACTGTAACAGGCTTTTTTCCAGCCTAATGAATTAAACTCCAGCCCTATATTTATTTGCAATCTATTTGCAGGGTTTGCAAAGGGATTATTTTTGAACTTAAATGTACTCTGTGTGTTTCCATTTTCATATGCTGTTAAATTATTTACTGTGGAGCATACTAAGGCTTTTGGTTATATAAACAGTTATATGTGTGTATTCATACACTCGAAGTGTGTAAGAACACTGCAACTGTAAATCAAAGGATTATGAAAGGTGGTGACTTCATTTTTGTTATAAACAGGTTGGGTTTTTTTGTTTGGTTGTTTTACAGTTAAAGAATCTGAGTTTAGAAGAATTACAGATGCGATTAAAGGCTTTGGATCCTATGATGGAACGAGAAATTGAGGAGCTTCGTCAGAGGTACACCGCGAAGAGGCAACCTATCCTAGATGCGATGGATGCGAAGAAACGGAGGCAACAAAACTTCTGAGTTTGTTTTCCTTTCAGAGATTATACTACGAGTCAGTGTGGACACTGGTAACTTTCTAAGTCTGAAGGGATTTGGTTATGAGTTTTCAAACCCCCAATCTTTTGAATTTTCCTTCAGAACCAATGACAATTGGAGCAGTGAAAGAACATGCATACGGTGTTCCGCAAAGACAGCGCAACGCATTGCCATTTGTCTATATTTTCAAATGTTTAATGTAAAAGAAGTTTCATCTGTTAACTTCCCAATCTTTTTCAGGTGTATAGTGGTAACGTGGTGTTGTACATTAGGAGTTGTGTTTTGGAGCACCTGGAACGATTTCTTGATTGTGCAACACTACAGAGCCTTATGTTGCAATATATTTTCCTCCCACTTAATAGCATATTTATTATGTAATCTTTGATTATCCTATTTATTTTATGCCTGTTTTCTTTTTTTGTTAGGAAGGATTAGGATAATATTGTGGAAAGCAGAGCCAGATTAGATGAAATTTGTATTGTAGTGTTAATGAAAAGAAACTCACCATTGTATTATCTTTTAAAACTCCAATTTCAGCAAGCATCCTGATTCAGGACAGCACTTAAACATGTATCCAGCCCATTCTTATCAGTAAGATTTAAGCATAAAATAAGGAATAGGCACATGTTTTTATGCTCTCCTGAATCAGGGACCGTGGCTGTAGTTGAGCAATACAGTTGTTACACCACAGAGCATTCTTTTAGAGAGTATTTCCGTCATTTTTACGCACACTTAATGATGTTTCATTAAACAAGAAAACAAGTGCCTAATCAGTTTTGATTTTTCTGTTATTTGGGAGAAGCAATACTTGCAGCCACTTCAGTGCAAATTTCCAATTGCTATTGCAATTCTGACCAGTATAAACCTCAATTTTGCACCATAGTTTTATAATGAAGTAACAGCTACACTTCTTGGATATGTTTTTTGGTTCATTTAAATTTTTTTATCACTGTTTTGAGGGGAGAGGGGAATTATTAGTGATTTGGGTTTGGTTGGTTTCACATTATAGATACGGAAGGATAGTAATTCAAAAACCAAAGAAAATAAATTGAATACTTAATGTATAATAAGTGCTGAAAAGAAACTATGTTTTGCAGTCCTGTGAGGGTTTTGTCCTGCAATCACTAAACATTCAAAATTCCTGTTGTCTCCTGTGGTAGATTTTGGGAATCAGAAATGCAAGACCAAGCTCTTCATATATTTTACAAGTTCTTCTGTCTGGTCTATATTTTGGGATATCTAATAGGTAGAATTTACAACATTGCAAGAGATATTTCAGACTTAGCAGAAAACATGATCCACTCTCTGAACAATCTACTGTGTTCTCTATTGATATCTTCACTATCGTTGCCTTTTGTGTAAATAACTTTACTGTGACAGTCATACTTCTTTAAACAATACAGCTGAAAAGATCTTTACATTCAACCTTCAGCTGTTAAACTTTTAATGGTGACTACTGTGTGGGCATCTTCTGTTCAGTGTTTTCTGGAAGCTAGTAATCATCTCATACCTCTTAGCATTTGCCGTCATCAGACACGGACCACTTGGACAGAACAGTGCAGTTTTCTGAATTGGTGCATTATAAAGCTTAAGCAAAAGGAAAACAAAAGTTTTTACAAGATCAGCGGAGTGCAGCTGAGCTGGGACCAGCACCGGGGTTTGAGCTGGGACCAGCACCGGGGTTTGAGCTGGGACCAGCACCGGGGTTTGAGCTGTGTACAGACGTTGTTGCCACTGTCATTCTGTGTGTGTGTGTTTGCATTCACACCGCGCTCTAACATGTAAATTCTAACTGCGATCATTGGAACATCCTTACCCTCAACTCTCTCCATATTTCTTCAAGTAATGATAATCCCTTTTGAAAAAGCAAGAACACAGATGATCCATAAATATTACTTTGGGCAAGATAAAATGCACCTGATAGTCTTAAACCTCACTTTTATACAATGAAATGATGTAAAGTAAAAAAAGGTATAATCATATCACTGTATCATTAGATTATAATCATAAAGCAGCAAAAAAATAACAGCTCCAACCTCCCCCTATTAGTATTGTTCTTATTTATTTAACATGAATTTCTAAATCTTGAACTTTTCTGTTCTCAAAACCTCAAAGGTGTGTGTGCATACATACATTTGTGTAGGTATATACACAGGTATGTGTGTATCTATATACATATAAAATAAAAAATATAAAATATTAAACATATCTAAATCATCAGGAGAGGAACCTAACCTGCCTTTTCTTGGTGTGCCTTTTAAGCAAAGTGTCATTGTCTGGACATTCTTGCTTACATCATTAGCAGCTTTCTTTTCCCTTACTCTCTTAAACTTCTCCCACCAAAAGTAAGACTTTGATTTTGAATAATGTGGCTTTTCAGTGTAATAGACAGTGTAATAAAATGATCACAATTTCCATATTTTGTGTGTTCTGAAAACTTTAGTAATGCAGTGCACTAAGTATGAATTGCTCATTGAGAGGGACTCCAGTAAAAGGCCATTTTAGACCAGAGCTGTTGCAGTCTGACATTTGAAAGGTACCAGAAGGTAACGCGTGTCCTTGCTTCACTCCTGATCTGTCTGCATAGAAACAACTCAAATCCTGTGCGCATGCGTGCACGCAGGTATAAATTATACATGCAAGAGAAAAATCTGAAAGCCATGAAGTAAAATAAAGATGTAAACAAGCTACTTAAAATGAGTAAAAAGTAGCCTCTGGGTATATATAGGATGTTTGTGACCAAAGAATACTTTCACCACTTAATATGAAATTAGTAATGTTGCCCTTCTGATATGGTGCATGTCAGTCTAAGAGCTGTCTTTGACTTCAGAAGCCAGTGCATCAGGCTCTGAACTATGTAAAAGCATAACATATAGAAATAGATTTTATATTGAGAGATGGATACAGCTTATTTTTTCTTCTGTTTATATAAATGAATCAAATCGTTCATGTCGATGAGTACACATCTCTACTGGAGGGTGAGCATCTCTGTGAAGGAAAGCTGGTAGTACAATAAATAAGACATTTTAAAAGCCAGCCTTGCAGGAAATCTGATAGAACTACTGACAAGTTAACCTTCAGTAAGATTTACCCAAGCAATTTCTTGTTTTCTTCTGACTTTGTATGTTTAGGTTTAGTAAGTAAAAAAAAAAAAAAAAAAAAAAAAAAAGAAAAAAAAAGATAAATCATTACTTATTACTAAACATTTGTAATAAAAGCTAATTTTTCATGTATAATTGTTGTCTTGTTGTTCATTCTAACTGAAGCTAAATTATGTTAATAGTAACCATTAATGTCATTTCCATAGTCATCTCTCATGCTTTTATTTCCTTTCTATAATACTGTGAGCCCAGCTGTGAGTGCAGAAAACCACATCTCTCAAAGTCAGCTCTGCAAGGGATTTCTCCAGCTCAAGACATTGCTACAAGCTCTAGAATTCTGAAGAGTATCAGGGCAGTCCAAGGACAGAAATCTGCAATACTTGATGGAAGTCCCTCTCTCTGTAATCTGAGGATGCTAAAGGCCAAATCCTGAGAGCTGAGCACCACCCCAATATGCTGGAGTTCTTTAGAGAGATCCTTTACTTGGAAGTACTAGCGGACATTGGCGGCTTTAACTGCTCCTTTGATTTTCTAGTGTAATGAGAACAACAATAGGTAATAGATAGGCTGAACTAGGAAAAGCAAATACATTGAATGTCTCAAATTTGAGTCCATAGCAGATTTCTGATTTTTAAAAAATGTTTCTCTAAGAATTGGTCCACAAAGACCCTTTAATAAATGGGACGAACAAAACTCCGCAGTGAGTTATGTTATGTTTAAAGTGACAAAATTCTACTGCTAATCCCAATTACTCTGACAATTATTGGATATTATAGTTATTTACTTTTATTTATAGTAGAGAACAGCTTACCTGTATTTGCTCAGGTAAATTCAGGTGAGAGTGCACACTGGCTTGAACCCACCCATTGGGTTGAACTTCCAAATATAAATATGGCTCACGGTGAGTGAGTCTGTGTGCAAGTACACAAGAGCCTTAGTCACCATGAACAGGCACTGGTCTTTCACTGCAGAATGTAGGATGTACATGTTATGTAAAGCACTTTGTGTGCATGCTGCTTCATTCTTTTTGAATGTATAAGTGGTTATAAAACTAATCGAAACGACCTTACGATGTGAGGAAACCTTTATTTCTTTGTATTCCTCAATATTAGGGGCTCCAGCTTGCTGTGGGATTTCTTTCTGTACTTCTGAAGGTGATGATGGATGTTCTGTAATGCCATACAGCTGGCTGGGGTATTGGCTCTGGGATGTTTCTGTAGCAGGCTGTGGTGCAGCAGTGTTGTACCCACTATTGCCAGTAAAGCCTTGGAGAAGACCAGTCCTGGGTAGTGCACGGTGCATCTCACTCTCGTGTTGTGCTGGGTGAAGTTACAGCTTCATCTTCTGGGGGAAAGGCAAAATTACATTAATGGTTCAGTGTGAGGTCATTAAGTTGCACTTCGGGACTTGCCCTGTTAAGTTTATTTTAAAACACCTTTTCACAAAATATATTTTTCTATTTGGTGTATTCATTATGGGAAGGGACTAGTATTTACATGGTGTGCTCTCATCCTTTTTCTCTGTTGTGTTTTAATTTGTGAGGGTTTTTTAAGAATACTTGAGGATTACCCATATTTTGCTGCTTCTCTCCCCCTCCTCAGGAAGATGAATGTGGGCCCTGCTTTTAAGAGCATCCCCTGAGCCAAGTGTTCTTGGGACATTGTGCACAAAGGCAAATGTCAGCAACAGCTTTTATTCTCCTCTATTCAGCCATCACCAAAGTAAAGTCTCAGCTGTCCTATTTTCCCTTAATTTGAAAATATGCGATGTTCAGCTGCTAACCAAGTCTTCCTATTTCAGAATATTTGTTAGTTCCCAGATGAGATACTAAGTACTTTTTTTTGCATTGCTTGCTTCACAAGTTCCTCAGGATAGCCTCATGCTTAGATTCACTAGGCCTTAGAGAATCTTCTAGGGTAGATAAGGGCTGTATTTGTCACAGAAACAAGAAGAAATCATTAAAAAAAATCTGTAGGGAGAAAATAAAAAGCACATGGTACTTGCACCTGGCCAGTTTCTGGTAAAGCCAACTGTGGATGTGAGGAAAAAAAAGTGTTGGCTGACAAAAGCAAAACAGGTAGTCACCTGTCTATCTTGCTGTTTTATGTTGCTGTTTCACGTCTGATTTTCTTCCATCCATGTTTATTGTCTTTTATATTTTTGCTTTATTCAGTTGCCACTTTTAAAGATAGAAATATTTGTTTGTTTTTTTTTTATAAATGGAAACTTACCATAATAGTGCCAAGTAAATAAACATGGGGAAAAATAAAGGCAAAGTCACAGAATGGGTGGTGTTTTTACTCCTCCTTTTCTCCCCAGCTCCTTTCTGGGGTCATGGAGAGATCTGGCTGCAGATGACATTTGTCTCTGCATGGAGAGCATTTCTATGCCCTAACCCTTGGCCGACATGGATGGATGTGATACTGTAAATCAGGTATCAGGTGGTTTTATCAAGCGGGCTGAAAGAGCTGCGTCCCTGCTCAGGATGTTGTGTGAGTGCTGTGCCCTGCTGAGAACCACTGTCCCTGTCCCACCCTCTTCCTCTCCCTCCCGGCTGTAGCGGAGGCACCGAGGCCGCTGCGCAGTGTGAGGAAGCAGCACAAAGCAGTGGGCACCTCTTTGTCACAGAGAGACTGAGCGTGGATCTGGAAGCTGTTGATGGGTGTCCGGGTAGCACCAGGCTCAAACCCATGCCTGTGGTCTAGGAAGCCTCACCAGAGCCAGCTCCTTCTCTCAGGGACAGGATGCAGTGACAAACGGCTTTTGATGCAGCTTTGATTCATTGGCAGGACTGCAGCATGGCTATGGCCCCCAGCGCAGTGCAGGCATGCCCGGAACAAAGGACCTGAAAATAACGTTTAACTCTTGGAAAGGAAAAAGTTCTTTGTGTCCGTTTTTATGTTGATGTACAAAAAATGTTTAGTGGCCTTTAGGAAATTATCTCAGTGCAGTGGAAGGGTCTGTGTAATGGCATCAGCTAAAGATGGCTCTGTGCCATATGCCAGGTTAGGCCAGTAGCGCTCTGCCTTGGCCTCCCAAGTTTTTACCGTAGGCACTGAGTGTAGCTTTGCTGTAAGTGATGGTGGGAGCAGGACCTTTGGATGTGCTGTAGGCAACCGACCAGAGTTCTTGCCTGGTGCTGGTACTTGTTCAGCGCAGGGAAAATTCAGAGGGATAAGCTGGGCAGCAAGCAGGGAGCTGCCTGGAGCCAGCCAGCAGGAAAGCATTGGAAGGAATAAACTAATCTGATTCTGGGCTCAAACACTGGTTTTGTGTCTGTCACAACAGGGGAAAACATTAATGGCTTTTACTTGTGTACTGCAAACCCCAGTGACCTTCACATTTTTTTTCTTTAGGTGTCACAACTTCAGAAGTGAAATTTGTAAATATACATGGCCACATGCTAACGTATCTGGATATATTTTTTCTCTATGAAATTAAGTAAACCATTATGTTCTTGACTGAAAACCTGGTCTCCCTGGGGATATTTCTTCTGAAGCCAGACATTCTGTATTGCAGTACCTCTCCCTAGCCAACTTCCAGAGAGAAACGTAGCCTTCCTGGTCCTGTTTCTCCCGTCAGGGACAGTATTGGAGCTGTGCAGGATCATCGTTCTTTGGCTGTACACAGGTGTGCGCGGGCACACACGCAAACACACCCCTCTACCTCTTATTTGTCCGTTTGTTCCCTTGGTGTTGCTGAAAGGACCAATGCAGGGAAGATGCTGTGGCCCTCAGATGTTTCTAACACCACATTTCCCCTCTTCAGATCTCGCTGCTGCTTTGCTCTCCTGGGCTTCCAGAGCCTGCATGGTTACTGTTAAGGAAAAACTCACAGCCAATACATCAAAGAGGGAGACCAAAAGCTTTTGATTTGATTTATCTAACACTAAGCCTTTAGTGTGATGCATCAATTGATATTTCATTTTTATTACAGTACAATGGGGTACACAGGCTTAGCAGCAAGAGGTGTCCTTTTGATCTCTCATTGCACATGAAAACAGGTGTCATAGTCCAGAGATTATGGAGGTCAGAGATTATTTGAAGAAGGATTAAGTAGAGTTATCATTTTTCTTAGCAACCATATCCAAAAGCATGAGATTCTTTTTAAAATGCAGGCCTTATTTCAGTCTGTAGATAAGTCATATTTATTTGTTATATACCAATTTTCCTTGCTGAAACTGTGGAAGACTAGAATTTTTCAAACTGTTTTGTACTGAAAAATGCAGAAACAAATCAAACTCTGTACTTTAAAATTAATAAAGTAACTTTTTCTGAATCTCCTAAAATCTGGGAAAAAATTTGTTTTGTTATTCCTGTTGGTTGATCTTTACAGAATAAAGTTCTTGAGACCATCCAGAAAATAATGAGTTAACCGTGTTAGTATTCAACACTGCACTGATTTATATGCATGTATAATTGCTTAATCCAAACCTGATTTACCTCTGAAAAGTGAACAGAAGTCTCTAATGCAGTAAGTATTGGTTCAGTATTTCAGTAAATACAGCTGAAATATTCCTCTCACTCATTCCCAGGGTCTCTCTGATCCCATTAGAGGCTCTAAAACAACCAAAAGTAGTTTGGTAAGCCACTATGGGGTATGTGCTAGGAAATGTTGATGGACTATACATCTATTGTATTTTTTCAGCAACCTGTCCTGCTGAGGAAGCGCATCCACCACCGATTCCCCAGCTTTTCCAGAAATACATTAGCTTTTTGGCCTGTTTATATTCCACGATGTAATGTGGCTGAAGTCGATGGCAATAGTGTTGTGTTAGGTTTGATAAACCTATTTCTCTTAGGTAGTGTAATTGTAACTCTTGTTGACATCTAGATGTTTAAACAGCCCCCAGATACGTAATTATTGGGATAAATAAGGAACTGAGAATTTCTAGGATCACAGAACCACCAACACAGTAGCCCCGCATCCCGACAATTAATGGAAATTTATTACAAGTGTGAGTGTAAGTTTGAAGCCTTTTAAATGGAGTTAACATTGATTTATTGAGCCCATCAACCAACACAATTTTTATACATCTCATAGTGCTTATCTCCAGTTCCTGCCTCCACAAAAAGCACGGCAGTTGGGTCCTATCTTGCAGCTGAAGCAGGAGGAGGTTCTGTTGGCAAAGTGACTAATATTTTATTTTGCAGACAGATGCTGAAGTGTTTAGTTCAGCTCTGCGCTCTAGGGCAAGGCACAACAATTCAGGCATATTTAAGAAGAGATTACTGCTGTGTTTCTGTACTGTCTTCCAGCTTCTGTCCTGATCCGTGAAAATGAGGCTGCTCAGGGGTGAATGGGCTCGGTGCTGCAAACCCAACTGGTTGCTGTGTCCCCTCATCACAGCAAAGTGGCACAAGCTGCAGGGCCCTGCTTTCCCAAAATACCATGAGGCTGCCAACCTGTTTAGAGAATGGACATTTTGCAAAAGGAAAGCACATTTTTGATGTGTTGTCTTTTGCCATGCTTGGGAAAACATAACCTATGGAGGTGCTATCCCTTGATCTGGAGTGCCTGGGCACTGGTACAATAGAAATAATTAAAATTTCCTTGGTAATTAAATGGCTGGTCATTAAAGGGCCTATGCTAGGGTGTCAATGTTCAGAACATTTCCTAGAAAGGGAGAGAACATGAATTTCAGAAATAGCGTAGTAATTTAAAAGGATAATTTTCACTGAAAGTTTGTGGGATTGACGTTCCCAAGGTAGGAACTCCGACCACTCATTTGCTGTTTTATGGCCCCACCACATCACCCGTTCATCATATGTCCTGGGGACTGCAGGAACAGCCACGTCAGGGTACAGCAAACAGGGAACCAAGAGGTACAGGAATTAAGATGGGCAGAGCAGTGGCTGCTGGTAAGAAAACAGTGATGTTTGAGTACCACCGGTCTTCCAAATGTGATTAAAAGTTTTCTTTGAAGGTCAACAGTGTAATCAGTGGAACAGTCTGCTGAGAAATACACAGACATGCACCATGCAGAGCACCTGCACACATGGTGACCACCAGCAGATGTTGGACTGTGCATCTGAAAGTGGGCAGCTCTCTTGGAGTGCTTCAGATACGTAGAGGAGATTGGCAGATTTATAGCAGACTTTGTCCAATCCCCCAAAAACTTAGTCCTGTTTATTTCTGAACAGGGCTCAGTGAGAAGCCAAACCCCATTGTTGCCCTGAAATTAAAAAAAGGATGGGAGGTACTGATGTTTCTTCTCCACCTCTGTGAAGCTGAAGTGTTGGATTTGTGCCACCACGGCCTCTATTGCCAGATGCAGCATTTATCCAAATGAGCACTGACGTGATTTAGGGTCGTGTGTAACGGGTGAGGCCATGTCAGGCAAACAAATTTCTGCAGTGTCCAGTGGGAGGTCAGTTTGAGTCTCAGCACCTGTGGGACTATTCTCCACCCTTTTTACTAGCAGGAGAAATAAATTCTAGAGCTAGAGCAATGTTACACTACCTTGGCAAATACTTTCTAGACTGTTTGGAGGTTGCCTCTTCCAGATGACAACCCATAATTTTATATATGAGAGGTGAAGAGATCCACAATCCTTAATGAGGGTGATGTTTCTTAATAAACTCAACTATTGCTCTGAAGGCACAGACATGACAGCTGTCTCTGAAGCAACTAAGTAGAGAACTGTTGCTTTTAATAATGTATTGTCTGTTGTTGCATTGTTAACCCAATAAATTATTCTCAGGTAAGAAGCGTAATCTAAAAGAAAAAAAAAATAAAAAAGAAAATAGGCAGAATCAGTAAAAGGTGCTTGAGAAACTGGATGGGAGTATTCTTCTAGCCCTGTGTAAATAGTGAGGAACTTGAAAATAAGTTACAGGAGATCAAACTAATTTCTGGTGTATCTTAAAGGGGAACAAGTGCATAAATCGGAAAATGAACAAACAAACGAACAAACAAATCACACAACAAAAAACCAATCAAAACCAAAAACACAACAACAAACATACAAAAACACACACACACACAAAAACCCCAAACCAAACCAAACCAAACACAAAAAAAAGTTACAAGAAAAGAATAGAAGAATAGTTCTGGCACAACACCTCCCCGAAGGATATGAGTGGTGACTGTGCGTTGAATGTTGTTTGAATGTACCATCAAAAATAAAGTCAGGAACATTGTGACAGGAAACAGGTAACTCACACAGCAAGAGCGGCCACTCCAGGGGCTTTTTGCTGCTTATATGTGCATAGCTGGGGCCTCTAAGGGTGGGGGTTGATTTGGGGAAATTGAAAGGTCATGTCAAGTTGATTTAGCACTTACAAGTGCTATTGGTATGTTGCTTAGTCCCTAATCTGTGAGGTAGAGAACAAGAAGTTTGTGCTATTTCCTCAACTGAAGAATGTGGGTTCCCCACCACCACCACCAATTTAGATCATTTCTAAAAACAGAAATCTAGCCTGACATATGTTTTTAAAAGAAACCTGCCTTCCCAATGAGATCCAGGCTTCTCTTTGATTAAAATATACACCCAGAATATCCTGAAACTTAAATAAATTCTTAATCTCTGGTGAAACATACTTTTTAATGCATTTAATTTCCATTTTGTGGCACAAAGCTGAGTTCTTCAGTGTGTTACATACTACTGGGACAAGAAACACAGTACAAACAGCACCAGATACAGTAGTTCCCTGCAGTCTCATAAAGTCCTGTACAGAAAGGTACAAATACTGGAGGTATTGAAGTTGGAAAATTCAAGACAAAGTTCTTTGTTTTTAAGTTCGCAATGTGAAGTAGCTCATGCTATATATAATATGTGAGGAAAAAAAAACAGTCTGTTTTCAAACTGGATAAAATAGCCTGCAGGGAAAGAGAGAATTTGCAACTGATGAAAGCAAGTGAATAATAAACCAGGCAATAATACAAAATCTGAAAATACATAAAAAGCTTAATCACAGTCTATATATAGATTTTGCATCTCAGGAAAATAATGTAACATATTGCTTCTCAAGGACATCTCAGACTCTCAAGATAGCCCAGAGTTGTACTAGAAATCAAGATTCTCTAACAGTTTATTCCTGGCAATAAAGTAAGTTGCCTCATTTGAAATATTACCATAATCCTCATTTAAGCAATTCAAAGCTCTCAGCTGAAAGAGTCACAGCAGTGTTTTCCCTGGTGCCAGGAAGGTGACGGCCACAAGGCAGGAGGACCACACACCAACCCCGGTGTTCTTCATTAAATGGCACATCCATAGTCAGCAGATTTCTGACCACAACAATTTTCAAGTTTCAGAACTGAAGAAAGCAGCCGATTAGTCCTCTCTTCCTTCATTTCTGACCTGCTTTTTTATAGGAGTGAAGATGCCCTGCTCTTACCAAACAAGGGGTCCTCAGGGGCCCATACTGGGATCAGTACTGTTTAATGTCTTCATCAATGACATACGCAGTGGGATCAAGAGCACTCTCAGCAAGTTTGTGGAAGACAACACACTGAGTGGTGCAGTTGACACACCTGAGGGATGCTATCCAGAGGAACCTGGACAAGCTCAAGAAGTGGTCCCTCATGAGGTTCAGCAAGGCCAAGTGCAAGGGTCAGGGCAACCCCCACTATTAATACAGGCTGGGGGATGACGGGATGGAGAGCAGCCTGGCCGAGAAGGACTTGGGGGTACTGGTGGATGAGAGATTGGACATGAGCCGGCAACGTGCACTTGCAGCCCAGGAGGCCAATTGTATCCTGGGCTGCATCAAAAGGAGCTTGGCCAGCAGGTCAAGGGAGGTGATTCTGCCCCTCTCCTCTGCTCTGGTGAGACCCCACCTGGAGTCCTGTGTCCAGCTCTGGAGCCCTCAGCACAGGAAAGACATGGACCTGCTGGAGAGCGGCCAGAGAAGGCCACCAAAATGACCAGAGGGATAGAACAGCTCTGCTGTGAGGACAGGCTGAGTTGGGGCTGTTCAGCCTGGAGAAGAGAAGGCTCCAGGGAGACCTTATTGCAGCCTTTCAGTACTTAAAGGGGGATTATAAGAAAGATGGGGACAGACTTTTTAGCAGGGCCTGTTGTGATAAGACAAGGGGTAATGGTTTTAAACTAAAAGAGGGGAGATTCAGGTTAGACATGAGGAAGACATTTTTTACCATGAGGTTGGTGAAACACTGGGACAGGTTGCCCAGTGAGGTAGTAGATGCCCCATCCCTGAAGACATTCAAGGCCAGGCTGGACAGGGCTCCAAGCAACCTGATCTAGTTGCAGATGTCACTGCTCATTGAAGGGGGTTGGACTAGATGAGTTTTGAAGGTCCCTTCCAACCCAAACCATTCTATGACTCTGTGATTTAAGAAGTCTAGCGAAAGTACTGACTACTCAAAAAGTGCACCACCTCTTCTCCTTGTGGAGGCTTTGGAGAGATTCAATTTTTCCTTCAAAGTGTAAACATTTTTCTGTAACTTTTGTTTAATGAGAAATGAGGATTCTCCGCACTTACTGGACTGAGCCCTAGAATAGACATTACTCGATAAAATGGCAGGAAGGGTGTGCCTCATTCTTCCTTACCTAGATATTTTGTGGGAGCTAAGGCAACAACATTGCTTAAATCAGAACTATTGTCATCCTCCTCAGTGAAAAATTCTGTTAGTCATAAGCAAATATTAAAACTGCTGTACAAAGTGATACAATACTGTACAATTCGAGCTCAAACAGATTAAATCTAAGAGAAGGAATGCAGAAGAAAAGGCTACATCCCCATGGACAGTTAGGGGAACATGAACAAAGAAAACTAAAAGGAAGCTTGGCAGGTATAATCCTGTGAAAATAAGCATGTAAAGGCATGTGGTTGCTGTCTATAAATACACCATGCATGCAAAAAATAAGATGAAAATGAAATGTTTAAGCTAAAGAACAGTGGTGGGATGAGAAAAAAAACTACTATAAAGCAGCCATTAATAAAATTATACTCAAAGTTGCACAAGTCTTGGAGAGCAGCACAGCTGTGGAATGCTCTTCTGAAGGAGGAGGGAGCAAAAATCTGACTACTTTTAACATGGAGTTAGTTAAGTTTATGAAGGGAATTCCTGTGTACTGTGTAAAGTCATTGTCATGCTACTAAGAACATATTAAATTTCAGTACTTTATTTATTTAGTGTCTTTGATCCAAAGCACTTATATAAAAAAGCAATAATGAAAATTCCTTTCAACCAGTACAATAAAAGTCATAATTCCTTGGGGTATTTCATTTTCTTTAGTAAACCGCCATTTGGACACATTCCATTCAATATTTGCAGAAATGACAGAGCATCGGCTCTACGAAGAATAATAAATCTCAAACATAAGATAAGCTATAGGTTATTGAAAGGAAGTGTTGCAAAGTTTGGATCCAACCTTTGCAATGCTAAACTAACAACAGCTGAGAGAATTTGTGACTCTTTGGCAAGTTTACAGGTCTCTTCAAGTAACTGCCCCCAAAGTCATTGCTTTTCAACTCTGTGAATCTACTGCTTGTGAAACCGAGATAAAACCACTGCTTGGAGCTGGATTCTCTGAAGACCCCCAGCCAATAGAGCCAGTGAGAACTTGCAGTGCCCTTGACACCAGTGGGAGAGTTTGCCACCCTTGCAGTAATGCAAGTGGAGCGTAAGTGCTGCGTAAGCCCATCTCCTCCTTCCCTTGTTTCTTTCCTGGTAGTTCGATCCAATAGGCAACCTAGTGCTGTGCTGTGTTCTGGCTGGTTGTTTGTAGGTGTATGATAGTTTACACACATGCAATATGAAGCACGGACAAGACTACTGAATTTATGCCCATGACCCAGCAGAGAACTTGAAGCAACCCTCCAAAAGTGAAAACCTTAGCAAAATGTTTGAAGTTTGGATGCTAAATTTGGGTTATCTAAGTCTACCTTAGGGCCATGTAAATGGCTCTTCAATTTTCAGGGGCAGCAAGCAACATCTTGCCTATTGACTTCATAACTTGTGCAGGCTGTGTTGAAATCTCCAAGAGTTTTATTTGGTAAGGTTAGAAAGGATGTGTTTCCCTCACACTTTGTGGCATAAATCAACTACTAACTGATGTGAAGGGAGGGTCTTCAAAGAAAATGGTGTATGGGGGCGTTATTTCACACTGAGTATTCTGTGAAAAGTGATCAGGCATAAAGTAATCTGATCCTGGGTGCTCAGCTTTCTGGGTTTTGGTGGAACTGATACAGCAACATCACCAAAAGATCCAGACCAATCAGCCACCTCTAATAGCTTAAAAAAAAATTACCTGTTTATACTATATTTGCTTTATTCTGCCAGTTGGGACACTTTAGTTCAACACTCTTCCTTGTGGTGCACAAACACAAACTTCCAAACATGACAATTTCAGCTTTAGTATTTTAACTTCTAACTACTTTGAATTTATTTTCTGAACCTCTCTAGTCATCACAAGTGGAAAAAAAAAAAAAAAGTAATTGGAACATTTTATGTAATAAATGGGATGGAAAACCAGCAGGATCTGAAGAGAAACGCTTGCTTTATAGCACGGATCCCTAGAAGTATAAATAGAGGGAAGCAGCAGTGGCTTCTGCCTGTTGGCCACAAGTGTTTGATCTCTGTACGATTACGTAAAGGAAGAGGCCAAGCCTGCAAAAAATAAGTTTATGCAGATTCATGATTACTCTTGCAAACCCAGATGATCTGCTATCTCACTTCTTTTTTTAGTTTTTTTTTTTTTAAAAAAAAAAAAAAATAAAGAAAAAGAAAAGAACAGGCCAGCCCTTGAAAGTATTTCAATCGAATACATCACAGAAGCAGGTAGGAGGATCTGCCCATAGCGTGTGCGGTATCAAGCTCTTTTTCTTTACCTGTTCCTTTCTTAGGCCTTTACACTCTTCCTTAGCTGCAAGTTGTGAGTTTCTTTCTGTGAGAAAATGTGGCTTACAGGCTTTTTTTTTCCTTAGAGTTTCCTTGGCAGAAAGCTTAATGAAATTATCTGCCATCAACACCTGCCTTCAAGCTTTCCTGATAAAATTAGATTTTATATCTCAGCATCACATATGGCATCTTTATAATTAGTCTTTTTGCAGTATATGAATGTCAGTTCCTAAAATGCTGCCTGTACAGTTCATGCGGGAATATTTTGCTCCATTAAACAAATTCAAGTTTTTCACTGGAGCTTCTAATTGTTGAAAATCCACGCTTTTGTGTGTCTAATCTCAGAACCATTTTGATGAAGTGAAATACAGCGTATCTTCAGCTTCACTGGAACCAAGCTGTGTGCAGATCATTTCTGGAAATGGAAACCTGAGATATCTTCATGGGCCTCCATATCTGGAATCACTTGTGGAAATGTAGTCTTTGAATACATAGCCATCTGAAAATGAAGAGTGGGCTTCTTCAGAAGGCTCAGTATTGACCTAATCTCGGAAACAGAGGTATCTTTATGCTTAGGAGCTTCTGAAAGATATTATCATACATAACATTTCAGAACAAGAACACCCAGTTTTTAACACATGTGCTCGAGAGTAAGCACAGTTCCGTTGAAATGTGAAGCTCGGAGGTGTTTTCAGACATGTGATGACCAGAATAACTGGTCAGAAAAATGAGGAAGAGTGTTCCCATGTCAGTGATTCACAGGTGATTGTTTTAAACTGTTGTAAAATTCATGTGAAGTCCTACACTAGTACAGGTACCAGTATAGGTGATAGGTGATTTTTTTCATTACTCATGTCACAGCTGAGAATTTTTATTCCACTTGGGTACGTTCATTTCTCTGCTCCGATAAGGAAATGCACAAAGTAACAGATCATCACTATACTGTTAGCACTAATGTCATGGAAGTTGTAACATTTGCATGGAAAAGTCAGCATTTAGTACCTATGCAACAGGATGAAAATGTGCAAACTGTCAACTTGTAATAGAAATGTCTTTAGTTTCTCAAGTGCAAAGTTAGTGCAGTGTCAGCAACACTATCCTCTAGGAAAAAAAGAAAACAAATAGGAAAACACTTATAAACATAGCTCTTGATAGCTCTCATGCAAACTGCTGTCAAACTTGTGCACTAATGCAGCGAATCATTCAGGCTCAGCTCACTGGGGGTGCTCCTGCTCATATTGGTAAGACTGGCCATAAGTGATTTAACTTTATACGCATAGTAGTCCCTTAAGTTGACTGACGGAACTTCTTTCATGCCATCACCAAAATCACAGCTTCTCATGGCACTCTCTAACTGCTTCTGACGCCTATAGAAGTGGGAGAATTTATTGAAGATGAGTGTAATGGGAAGCACTACCACTAGGATACCAGCTAGGATGCATGCAGATGCCGTCAACTTGCCAGCAGTGCTCCCTGGCACAACATCCCCATAGCCAACTGTGGTCATGCTAACGGTAGCCCACCACCAACAAGCAGGGATGGTGGCTAACCCCTCATTCTCTTCCTTCTCAATGGTGTAAGCTACCACTGAGAAAATGGAGATGCCAACAGAGAGGTAAAGTAAAAGAAGCCCCACCTCTCTGTAGCTGTACTTCAGGGTGGCTCCAAGAGACCTGAGACCTGTGGAGTGTCTAGCAAGCTTTAATATGCGGAAAATCCTCATGAGCCTCAGGACTTGTGCAACCCTGCCTAAATTTGCTAAAGTCGGACTACTTTCCACTACCAAGTTGACAATTAAGGTAATATAAAATGGAAGGATAGACATGAGGTCAATCAAATTCAAAGCATGCTTGAAAAATTTTAAAAAGTCAGGGGCTACTGCAAATCTCGCCACCAGTTCAAAAGTGAACCATGCAATACCAAAATGTTCCACGATTTCAAAGCGAGGGTCTTCCTCGGGGTTCCCATTGCTGTCAATAATCTGAAAGTCTGGGAGGCTGTTCAGGCACATGGTCACAATGGAGCCCAACACCACCACTATTGAAAGGACACTAAAGATTCGGCTTAAGACTGAGTACCCAGGATTATCCAAAGCAAGCCAGAGCTGCCTCCTGATGTTTCCAAAGGGTTGTTTGTCAAATTTAGAGGCATCGTTGTAGAATGCCAAAATCTCATCAAAAGATGATGTGGTACTTTCCTGGTCACTTTGTTCCTCCCATTTCTCTTGGTCTGGCTCCATTTTCCTCCCATGGTAGCTGTAACTGCAGCAGGAGTCTATAAAGAATTCATTGATTCCCCAGTATTCAATCTCCTGGCTGAAAGAAAACACACAGAGTTCACCCATCACATGGAGCTTGCCGGTGTTATAAAAATGTAGCACGTAAGGAAAGAGCTCGGGGTTCCTGTCAAAATAAAATTCATTCTTGGTGTCATCATAGTCGTCACAGAGCTCCAGTATCGATTCCTTTGAGTGGCAGCTCAGCAGTTTTCCCAGCCTGGTCTCCGGGAACCTTAATAATGTGTTGGATCTCATCTTTTTCTTAAAGCCTCCAACGTTGATGCTGATCTCATTGTCTTCAAAATTCGCTTCAGATAAAGCCTTCAGGCTCTGCCCTGTCATAGTGAGCTCCTCCCAAAGGTGTACAGGGAACGAAAACCTAGGATGCAATTGCACACAAAATGAGCAGAATGAGCAAATCTATAGCATGTTCCCCTTTTCTTTCTTTCTTTTCTTTCTTTTCTTTCTTTTCTTTCTTTCTCTTTCTTTTATTTTCTTTTTCTTTCTTTCTTTCTTTCTTTCTTTCTTTCTTTCTTTCTTTCTTTCTTTCTTTCTTTCTTTCTTTCTTTCTTTCTTTCTTTCTTTCTTTCTTTCTTTCTTTCTTTCTTTCTTTCTTTCTTTCTTTCTTTCTTTCTTTCTTTCTTTTTTCTTTCCCTCTTTCCCTCTTCCTTCCTTCCTTCCTTCCTTCCTTCCTTCCTTCCTTCCTTCCTTCCTTCCTTCCTTCCTTCCTTCCTTCCTTCCTTCCTTCCTTCCTTCCTTCCTTCCTTCCTTCCTTCCTTCCTTCCTTCCTTCCTTCCTTCCTTCCTTCCTCTTTCTTTCTCTCCCTCTCTTTCTCTCTTTCTTTCCCTCTCTCTTTCTTTCTCTCTCTCTTTCTTTCTTTTATTTCTTTCTGTCTCTCTCCCTTTCTCTCTTTTCCCTCTTTCCCCCTTTTCCCCATTTCCTCTTTCTTTCTCCCGTCTCCCACTGAAGACACTAAGGGCGACTCCTTTGTTCCCTCTGCAGGCTCCTGTCCCTACCCGCACCCTTCACCTGGGCTGCGGCTGTCGCTCCTGCGAAACCCCCATTGCTCACAGTCGTTGTGCCACCGGGTCCGCGCGGACCTTCCCCCCTCCCGCCGCGCCCTGGCCCCGCCAGACAAGGACCCCCCGGCTGCCGCCGCCCGGGGCCCCGCTCCCGCCGGGCCGCTCGCCCAGCCGCGCCCCCTCCGAGGGGCCGGAGCCCTGCGCCCCCGCCCGGGGCCCCGCTCTGCCCGGGAGTGCCGCCGCCCCCCGCCGCGGGGGAGCCGCCCCTCTCCGCTCCGCTCCGCGCCCCGCCGCGCCCGCCCTACCTGCTGTCTCAGCGGCCGCGGCCCCCCGCCGGCGCGCCCTGCTGCCCCCGGCCCGCCATCCCCGCCGCCCGCGGGGGCCGCCAGGGCTCGCCCCGCTGCCGCTGCTGGTGCTGTGCCGCTGCTGGTGCGGTGCCGGTGCGGTGGGGGTGCCGGTGGGGTGCGGTGGGGTCCCTGTGTTGGGAAGGCGGCCCCGCTGGGCGCGCGGTGCTGAAGGGACAGCGGCCGCGCGCCGCCCCCCTCAGCGGCGGGAGGCGGCGGCACGCGCGCTCGTCATGGCGACGACCCCCGCGGCTACCGCTCGCCCCTTCCCGCCGCTCCCCCTTCCCGCCGACCCCGCCGACGATCGGCGCTGCCGCCGCGGGACGGCGGCGCGGCGGGTGGGCGGCCGGCGGGGGGCTGGCGGCCGCGCTGCCCGGCTGAGGAGGGGCGGCCCGGCGGAGCCGGTGTACGGCGGTGCCGCCGCTCGCTCGCTCTCGCTCCTGCCCCCGCGCACCGGCGCTGCGAGGGGACGGCAGAGGCGCCGCAAACTCGGGTTTCCTCCCCCCGCGATCCTGCCTCACACCGCCTCGGACCGGCACAACTTCTCGAGCGGGGACGCCCGCCCACGCCCACGGTGGCGCTGGGCACCCGCGGACCCTCTCCCGAGGAGGGGACACCCACCCACAACCACTCGCCCACCGCCCCTTTGCCCCCTCACCCGCCGGCGGGCGCCGCGGGAAGGGGCTGGGGGAGGAGGTGCCTCCCTCTTCCCCCCACCGCGGCACAAGCGGGTCCCGCCGCGGCCCCCACGCTGCATCCACGCCGTGTCGCCCGGGCAGTGTCCCTCCGGGGACTGGAAACACGGAGGATGGGGGCACTCGTCAGAGCAATTTGGTGTGAACAGAGCAGGGCTGCGTGTTGAAGCTGCCCGCCGCCCTCTCAGACGCCGGCTGGGAACCCCCGACCTCCCCACACAACCTTGCCCAGCCACTTCGGGAGGAATAATCCTGAGGGATCGTGCCTCTGGCAGAGGGGCCCGACCTCCCTGCACGGCTGCTCTCGGCGGAGCAGAGTTCTATTGCTGGTGTGTGGAATAATATCTAATTACATGGTCACCGGTGGCAGCATCTCTGCCCACTCTGCAGGCGGCTGTGAAGAAATCTCCGTCCTCTTGCTGAGCCGGGCGGAGGAGGCAGTTCCCGCGGCGGGAGCCGACCGTGCCCCTGCTCCCCCGGAGCAGGCAGCCGGCTGTGCAGGGCACAGGTGCTCCGAGACAGGGGCCTCGTACAGGGCTGACCTGCACTGTCTCCCACCAGCTGCCTCATGACCACCTCTCGCTCATGGTCCCATGCATCCAGAGTCTGGCCACTGGAAAAGGATTGCTGTAAATGCTTTGTAGGATTGGGGGTTGCAGGGGGACGATGCCTCCTCACTTGCATCCCTCAGCTTTGGCAGAGCCCAGAGCAATCTTGCCCTGTGCATCATCCTTGGCTTGTTACTCAAACCCTGTGGTTGGTGTGGTGGGAGAGGGGTTATACACCCCAGCTCCGGCAGCACATGAGCCCTATTTACAAGGAACCCTCCCATTAAAGAACAACCCTATAAGAACCCAGATAACTGAGTGCAGACATGGAGTGGGGCAAGTCCTTGTGCCTGCAGTGGCCATGTCTCCAAGAGCCTGCTCAGCTTTCCTACCTGGGGTACTGTGATCATCTCACCCCATCCCACTGATGCTGGTGCATTGTGTGGCTGGAGCCCCCACACCCCTGAGGACACTCCCACAGTGGTGTGCATGGACCCATAGCACTCTCAGCCCTCCAGGAATGCTTCAAGTTTGCTACAGATGCTGCCCCTGCTTGCCTTTTCTTGTGTGGTACTTGCTCTTGCTTTGCTCTCCTGCTGGTGCATGCCTCCTGCCTCCTTTTCCCCCTGTGGTCCTCTGGCATGTCCCTCCCTTTGCCACAGATGCCCTGGGTCAGAGCTCTGGGTCACAAAGTGCCTCACTGCACATCCAGTGGCACCTCATGGCACGTTAAATCCACACTGAATTACACATACCAGGCTGCCTTCCTGGCCATGGAAAGCACCGCTGCCACTCAGTTCAGTCCCCCCAGCTTTTCCTCACCTCAGGGAGGAGGCTTCACAAATGCAGTAGCAACCTGTGCATTTCTCTGTAACAACAGCTTTTCATCTCCAGAGAGGCAGCTCTCCTGCTTCCCAGCGGCAGCACAGTCGTTAGGTTAGTTTGTGTCATCCCTCTCCTCTCAGGGCTCTGCTGGTGAACCACTCACTGGGGAGCTCTAATTATACTGGCTTTTAATGCCTGGGGCAAGGGGTGGCAGGACACAGGACTAGGAACCACCACGTAGGATTTCTGAGTTGGATGCACCCCCATGTTCCCCAGGGCTTGGATAAATCACAAAACTTCTCTGCTGTGATTTCCCACTCACCATTAGGAGAACAAAAATAACTCATATTCCTCAGTGACGTTGCAAGGAATAGTGAGCTGCTGCTGGTAGTATATTCAAATGATGTCTGCGTGTTTTCACCAGCTCTGAGGTAGTCTAGGTATCTAGTGGGGGCTTTAAACGTATTGAAACATCTTCAGCAAATTTGTAAATAAAATATTTTTCATTACTTTTCTTTCTTATTATTAAATTAGGTTGTTTTCTTTTCCTAATGCTGCTTTGGAAGAAACTAAGTGGAGATATGTTTAGAGGATTTTCAGACATTCATACATTGTTCCCTCCTTCTAAGCCACCTGGCTAAGAAAAAAGATCATAGGCAACCTCATACTAATTTTGGAAAACATATTTATCTGTCTGTGTTCTTATCTTTACCCTGGAAAAATAACTGGTCACTTTTCTAACCTGTATTCTCTCATTAAATGGCACAGTGAAGTTCATGCAGAGATACTGGAGATAAATAGCAAAGTAGTATGACTGTGTAGGGATACAACTCCCCCTAGTTCAAGATAACTGCTCTCGTAATTAGAGCTAATTGGCTCAGCCAGAGCATTTTGATAATAAGGCTAAAATGCTTCCAGCACCCAAGATAGTGATCCAAATTTCATCTAAATGTTTCTGCAAGGTGTGCACTCTGCTCCACAGACATGCAAGCAGGTCTGCTGCTGACCTAGTGCTTTTGCCTTTCCCAGTGGGAAGTACGGCACGAATTGCTGTGGATGCACTATCACTGGTGGAATCCAAGGCAAGAGCTCTGCTTTGATATGCCAAAAGAAATCAGATGTCTTTTTTTTTTTTTTTCTCCCCAACAAAAGAGCTTGTGATTTGTCAGATAAGAGCAAATTTTGGGATGCCCTAATAATAAATCAAGTAAATATAAAAGAACGCATTGTCTCCACTGTCCTGTGGACGCTTCTTGGACTGGTGAGGAGGAAAAAGGAGTGCTGAGATGAAGCTGGGATTGGAATGTAAGGAAGTGTGAAAGAATTGCCAGTTGGAGTGGGTGGATAAATGGGTGACTCCTATCCCCTAGGGCAATATTACAAAAGCTCAACTCATTTTGAGTCTTCTGGTTATAGCTGTTGGCTCTGAGAGTGTAAGAGAGACAGGATTTGTTTTATTGGTACATGTGGTACCATGTTATTTGGGGAATATGTGAAGGTGCCAACACTGTGCAAAAACATTGGGATATGTATGGGTGCCCACCAGGGCTGGTCTGGGTCTGGACACATCCTAAGTGCAGTGTGTTTGCCATCACTATACACCCTGCCCTGGGCTTGTGGTGACCTGAACAGTGATAGAATGTGGAATTATTGCTGTGCTAGCAACCAGCTCTCTGTAGGAAGCTGCCACCTAAGAAGTCATGTCTTTGGACAACATCTCCTGTCTGGTCCCTGTTGGCTGTCCCACAACTACAGCAGCTGCACTACCCCACAGTGAGTTTAGTGCTGATGAGGACATGTGGCATTCACTTCTGCAGGCATGATACACTGATATCTTTGATGCATTGTGAGCTTTGGAAGAAGTGAAACAGGTATGACCATTACTATTTCTTCGGTGTTAATGAAATATTGAACAGGTTACAAAGGAAGATATGGGACCTGAGTCAGTGGTTCTATCAACACTTCCCCTGAGTGGTAGATGGATTCACTTTGGACTTGAGGACACAATCATCTATTAGGCTGAAGGTGGAAAACCTGAACTTAATAGATATTGGAAGGTGCCTGCCCTGGCCCTGGAGACAGATTCAAATGATTCTTGTTGACCATTTCTTTTTGTACCAGATGGACTGGAAAATCCCAGAGTTTTAATGTGTTATTTTAAGATCAATAGATACAATCTGTTTTTCTTTACAGAGCCTCACAGGTGGCTGGGAGTGAAGCTGAGATCCTTTCATGATGCATTCCTACTGCCACAACCATTGAATGCGGTCTATTGGTGAATATGGTTAAAAGAAATAAAAATAGTTTTGCACATAATGCTCATTTAAGTACTGGAAAAGGACTGTTAGAGAATATTACCAGGACTAAAAGAGTGAAAAGTCAAAAATGGATTTAAACAAATTCATAAAGGCCACATACCTCTCTGGATATTTATCAAATGATCTGAGTATAGCTTGAACTTGACAGAACCCCTGACTAAGAGAGAATACTGTGGAGGAAGGACCCTTCTAAACATGATTTGTTCTTATCCCACCACATCAGCAGGTAACTATTCCAATGATGTTTGGTTGCTGTCAGTCTATGGCCAGCTTTTTCTAACTAGAAGTTTGAAAAAAGCTGAGGTTAGCCCTGCTGCATGATCTTTCAGCTATTCTCAGCCTCCCATAACCACAGGCAGAAAAGAAGTGCCATTTTTTCAATAATCTGCTTGTTCCCTAAGTGTCCTGGGTGAGACACACCTGCTTTTCTTAGGAGGCAAAGGCTTTGCACAAGGTATTGTGGCATTTGCAGTATAAAACTGGGGAGGGATAAGAGAAAAACATTTTACTAAGCTGTAAGTTTACCAGGCAGTGATAGCAATGTCTGAAAAGAAACCTCCACTGTGACAGAGTGGAATGCCATTGGACCACAGGAAGACCATCTGGCAGCTGAAGAAACTGAACAGTCATTTTGGGTGACAGCTCCTCAACAAATACTGATCTTTTGCGGTGCACTGATTGCATGAGCAATGAAGTTTTATTGTGATGACTCTGCGGTACTATGCCCTTTGTTATGAGTTAACCTGTTTAGTCACTGTTGTGCCTGCTCCACATCATTTTTTGACTGAAGGATGCATGATAATATTTGCTTTTGCAAGTCTTGTGGGGAACCTTGTCTTCCTTAATTAAATCACCATGTCCCAGAATCATGGAGTGCAAGGCAAAAAAGGATCATTAGAAAGTTGTGACTTTCTTTTTGTATAGATTGTAGAATTTCAACCTTCTGTCCCCTAATGGAAACTGATGTCTGAAATGGGTTAAATGAACCACACCTACTGACAATATATTAGAGGAGCCTGCAGTATGTTTGCATGAGCATTTTATTTCGGATTGGGATTGTGCTTTTGAAGTGACCCTCTTGATCAGCTCCACTACTTTGATTTTGTTTACATTGAGTTGGAGCACTATATCCCTTTGGATGAAAACAACCCAAAAGCTGAGCTGCAGAAGCAAGCACTGCCAGTAGCAACAAGCAATGGGAAATAAGAGGTGTCAGAACTGCAGTTTTGGATGTAACAATACGACCTAATACAGTTCAGTGGTCACTTTCTCAGCGGCATAGCTGCAGTCAGCAGTGAGCATGATCTCTTTGATGTTTGCCTGAATGGAGATGGGGAGAAAGAGGATCTTGCTTGGATCCAGCTTATTAGTTTTAAATTGTGACTAAAAAGCCTAGTTCTGTGCTGTCAGTCAGCCGACTTGGAACATTTGAAGGCTATTTCACTTACATTTGGAACATACCCAAGTGTTTCTTATACTTCTCACGCTTCTGTGTATTGAGAAAACAAAGCCATGGGAAATCCAGCTACAGCATAGCTCCTCTGGGCAGATCCCCAGATTTGATATATTCTCAGCTGATTTGCTCTCACTGAGAACATGCTTCTTCCTCCATTTTTCTTCTGTATACTTTTAAAGATGGGAAAAAATGCTGCTTGCTCTATGGAGGTGAGAAAAAGCTTACCCAAAGACAATCTGGGCCCCTTATTCTGAGAAGAATAATTAAGATATTTTCTTGTTTCTATAAATATACGTATCTATCTCTGTGGCACAGGAATCTCCACCTTAAATAACAATAATAATACAAACCGCAAATTGAACACAAGCAGGAAGAGCAGGCCCTACTTGGAAACATTTTACTCCAAAAAACATTAATATGAGAGTCTCCCTCCTAACTTACATCTATTTCAGTCTGTGAAGAAAACTGATTTTTATTATGAAACCAGCATGCAGGAGGGCAAGAGAAACCTCTTGAGCTACACGACCTGAGCTCACAGCCTGTCCTAACTTGCTGGAGCACCAAAGGGATGTATAGTACTTTACACAGGTCAGGGTTGGTCAGGGTTGCAATGATGTGCCAGCTCCAGCATTTCCACCATTGCCTGACATGTGGATCAGTGTTATCTCCTTTCTTGGCACTTCCCAATTTGTTGGGGGGAGTTTGGAGTTAGGAGACCCTCAGCTAATCCTGTGTTTGAAATAAACAGTAACAACATCACAATTGTGCTGGTAACAGCCTGAAGAGAATGCTTCTGCTGCCAAACACAGTTTCTTAATCCAGTGATTCCCCCTCCCAGCTCTTTGGATAAGTTGCTGATGGGTGTCCAATTCTTCTCATCCATGTAGTCCCACCATACAACATATACTAGCAGCCATGAGACCTGCCCCACTGCCCTCACACCCTGTCAGCACAGAGCTCACCAGCACCCGTCCTGCTCTGCCTGACCTGCTTCAGGTGCCACATGAGAGTGCTCTGCAGAAGGGTCCAGCCAGGCAGCCTGCCCTTGCCTTTTGTTGCCCAGCCTTGTCACCAGAGATCTTGGCAAGGACAGACTGACAATTTCATGGCCAGCATCCACACAGCGTGAGGCTGGTCTGCAGTGGGCTAGGTAGAGCTTGGGTTCATGAGCATCTTTACTTAATCTTAAAAAAATCAGGGGAGCGTAAGAAAAGGTTGCACTTCATCTTATGAGGAGTGGTTGAGGAAGCTGGGGCTGTTTAGCTTTGAGAAAAGGAGGCTGAGGGGACACTATTGCTGTCTACAACTACCTGAAAGAAGGTTGGAGGGTGGAGGGTGTTGGTCTCTTCTCCCGCAGAGCAAGTGATAGGACAAGAGGAAATGACCTCAAGTTGCACCAGGGGAGGTTTAGATTGGATATTAGGAAAAAAATTCTTCAAGGAAAGGGTTGTCAGGCATTGGAACAGGCTGCCCAGGGCAGCAGTTGAGTCACCGTCCCTGGAGGTATTTAAAACGCATTTAGACAAGGTTCTTAGGCACATGGTTTAGTACTAGAGTTAGGTTAGGTTACGGTTGGACTCTCTTGGGTCTCTTCCAACTGAAATGATTCTATGGTTCTATTCTGTGATTCTATCTGTCCAAATATTTTTATTTTACAACTGAAAACCTTAAAGCCCAGCTAGATCAATGAATGAGCTAAAACTAATGGACAAAGGCAATGGAAGGCAGGCATACCAGCAATGTTGCCTGCACCTTCCAAAGGTGTTTCTGGTGGCAGAGAACAGAAGATGCACTGCCTTCCATGCCTGAGTTGCCGCTGTCAGCCCTCACTGGCTGCCCGAACAGTTTGATGCTGCAATGTCTGGTGTCTGCAGCCATATTCATAGAATCATTCTAGCTTGAGAGAAAACTCCACTGGAACTTTGACTGAGGTCATAGAGATTTGAGTGGAAATATTTCATGGGGCTAACGTAAGTATGAAGACCCCGCTCTAATCACAGAGGACCATGAGGAACTCCAGCCCAATATTGGTGCAGCTCAGCACATATTCAGAAGCTACTGATTCCTGCCTCCTAAACATAGGTCTCAGCTTCTTAAATATGAAATGCCAGCATTGTCTGTTTTTTTTTGATGAGGCCATCCAACATCAGATCCTTTGTTTTATCATCATACATGAAGGACTTAGCTGTTGCATTGGGGCCTTCAGTGCTAACAGCTCAGTCTCTGCTTTGTTTCACCAGTTGCTCCACCAAGACAAGAGCAAAGTTTGCCTCTGAAAGGCCCATTACACCTGGACGGTGTCCTGAGGCTTCCCAGAAGGACCGCTGTGAGGACTTTTTCCCAGTTTTTGTGGACCATTCACCCTCGCCTCATAAAACACCATGTTCAGAGTTTGCCAGCTGGGAATTTTAGAGAAATCTCTCTCTCTTTCAGATGTTTGTAGCAAATAGCCTTCAAGGGCACTATCTGGGATATACATGACCATTACACACAGGCAACAAAATAAGTTTCTGTAGTGGTATTGCCTGCAGAAATTCCTTTTTTTTTCTTGGTAACAAACTAAAGCACAAAGAGAAAGATCTTGTGCCATGCAGAGCCTCACTGTGACTGCTATAGGTTTTCAAAAAAAATTCTGCTTAGTGGAAAACAGACAATCAACCATTTATTCTTTAATTATTTCCCACAGAGCAAAAGGATTTAAAAAACTTTTTCAGAGCTTGTATAATGCTTATGTCTCATTTTTTGAATGCGAGAGCAATTCCTTCAAAAATACAAATGAACTGTTTGTAGCAACAATCCATCTTTGAGTCATTCCCTGTAACTTTGCAGCCATAATACCTTTCCTGAAATGTCTCTCAAAGGCAGTTTGGACTGTAATTTATCCTAAAGGTCATACATATTTATCTGAGGGTCCGAATGAGACTGTGCGCATTCCTATATGCCTTATATTCTGGTTGTTAACAGATCTCTCAATATTGGATGAAGGATCAAGAAACTATTTTCTTTGGGTTTGATTCACTTTAGTATTTTTGGATTATATTTAAAACAAGAACAAGCCAATTAAAAAAACAAAAAGGGATCTCTAAATAAGATTCTAATTATTTTTTCCCACTGCTATCGTGGAACAAAAGGTTTTAAAGCTTCTGAAACATGTTGGGACATCTGTGCTCAGTTTCTGTACACAATGCAGAAAGTCCAAAACATCATGGGAAACCTTATTCTGTGGGGATGCCAGTCCAGATCCATCCTCTGAAGAGTTCCGTATGGTTCAGATTATAAAAAAAAGCCTCTGAACTGTTTTATCCTTAGCTAACATGATTTTAAACTTCACATTTTTTAACCTCAATTCAAAAAAGCACTTAACAATGCGCTTAATTATAACCACCTCTCTTTTTCAGAATTGTGTTTTTCTTTGCTCTCCTGGAGTTTGTTATTCTGATAATAAAGAGTAAGAGGAAATAATGAAGTAATTTTCTTCTAGAGTGTATACTGTGGAATTATAAGAATACAGCAGTAGTTTAAACTTCACCATTCGTCTCACTGACTGATTCATTTGGTATAAAGTCGAGTGAGGGCCAGCATGTTGTGAGCACAGGAAAACCTGAATTCCATTTTATTTGTTTTTCTTTTCAAACCGCTGCTTTGTGGAACAATTCTGAACTTTGCCGCAGTCGGAATATTACACTAACCAGCTGCTGAACAAAGACTTCACTGAATCTAGGTCAGGTCTAATTTGTGAAGCTCACAGAGTTAGTCACTATGGCAGCTTTCTGAAAGGTGCAGATGGAGAATCCATGAGCTGTGGGAACAGAATTACAGGGCTTCTTCTCACCATTGGTTTTAATGCAATTTGTTTTATTTCTTTTTCCAGGAGTTGCTTTTTCTCAGAGTTCCTAGTAAAACAGGGATTAAATGTGACAGCCACATCTGTTTTAGGAAATTCCCGTGGAGATATCAGATTGGTAGCTGGCTCAAGCGGTGTTAAAAGTGAATGCTTCTGGTCTGAGCAGGTGGTCTATGAACATTATGAAAAATCTGTAGTCTTTTATGCTGACTTTCATCTCATGGTCTCAAAGTGTTCCATAAATATCAGCTGATCAAGCCTTGCAACGTGCCTGTGAGGTGGTCACTTTGTAATTGAAGGGAATGGGTTTTATGGCCACAAATTTGATGTTTGCTGTGAAATCCTATTTGTGACTCATACAATCTGCCACAAGTAGAGCAGATGTATTGCTGCTGTGTCTGGAAATGAGAGCTGTTTGAGATGCAGCTGTGCTTGTGCTACTGGTGCATGGCTTCTTCTTCCCTTCTCATCTGCTCCACCATTCCTTGTTCTCCTGCTCTTGTTTCCTGGTGCCTCCTGCCAAGTGCACACACTAGCTGTGCTTTCTTTTGGATGTTCTACCTTGTGCCACATTTTCCAGTGAGAGCTTGACACAGATGCATGCTTTGCAGATTGTGTCTCTGCAGTTCCTAGGACAAAACGTGTGCTCAGATGTACCTCAGCCAGCTTTCTCCCAGATGTAGCAGTGGGAAAAACAGCAGTGCAACTCTGCTCTTCGTTCTCACTATTGCTGGGGTTAATTTAAAGAGTTAACTTAGAATCACAGACTACCTCAATAGACAGAGAATGTCTGACTGAGCAATGTCCTGCAGCCAGCAGAAGAAGCTGTCTTGTAAAGCAGTCCCGTCTGCCCTACAGATGGGCTGGAGCATCAGGTTCACCAAGGGCATGTTTGCTTCAGTGAATATTCCTTCTGAATTTCACAAGAAGCCATGAACAGGCTTATTTTGGAGCTGAGTTGTAACATGATAAATATTACTTGTGTGTGTGCATCTACGTATATGTGTATAGGCACTGCTTATATAGTAACCACCAACACTTCTCAGCCTTTAGGACATGACTTTGGTACGAAATTAATCTTTTATGAGTTTTCTCATTTGTTTGTTTGTGTAGCTGTAGAGGCTATTTATGTTAAGCACACTTTGACTTGCACTGAATGTACTTAAAATTCAGCCACAACTCTAATTACAACCGTTCGGGACATAGCTGTTCAGGCCCTCCAAAGATCATATCACTTCCTTCAGCAAAACGTGGGGTGGGGGACATAAGCGAAGATCAGTATTTCCAGATGAAAATACACCCAGTTGCTTGGATAAAGACATGAGGCTTTGTTGCCTGTGTGATAACACTCAGATTATAAATATCAACTTTTGACAATGTTGACCTGCAAGTCCTGATGCTGGCTGGTAAATCCTGGTTTGTTGTTTTAAGCATTCTGTGAAATATGACTGCCTTCCAAGGCTGAAAGGAGAGTGCCAGTGCTAGTTTGGAACTTGTACTGCATATTATACCTCTTAGTATAATAAGGTTAATAATACCAACTGTATCCCCAGCCAATATTTACAGCACAAAGAAATCCTTAAATGCAAGGATATTTGAGGTTTTTAGGCTAATACACCAGAAGAGAACTTGATGTGAGATTTTCAAGTTGTTATAATTTTCAAATTTGCTTTGTAAGAGACTTGACCTTCCCATTTCCATAGCAGTCAGCACATCTGGATCTCCACTCTGATTGTGACCTCTAGATGTTGCCATAATACAAACATCAAACAAATAGAATTCTTGATAAAAAGTGGGAAGGTAATTTCTTGTCTTGATTGTGGTATAAGAGATTTCTATGGACACGTGTTGTTCCTAATATGCAGGTACCACCAGATCAATATTAGTACAATGACCAGTGTGTGAAGATGGTGTCACTGAATTTAAAAAGCTGAGGATTCTTTCCAATGGCTGAACCAAAGTGACTGAGTTCAGCTTTTGGTCCATTTGGACTTTGGATATATCACAACATGCTACAGATGTCTTAGCAAACAGCACTGGATGATCAAATGGAATAAAAAACAAACTGAGAGAAACTGGGAATTTTACTGGGAGAGAGGAAACAATCAGGAAGTTTACTACTGTAAAAGTTTGTTCTGTACTCCAAAGTGGGGAGCAAGGAGAACAGTTTCTTGAAAATTAAAATGTGTAATAGCAGGCAAACCTTTGTACACTCAGAGCATCCAGTTCTCAACACAGCAAACAGTAACCTAGAAACATATGTGGTGAGCAATAACACTCATAAATCTTAAGAGATTATGTGTTCCTAATGTGAGACTTCAGACTGATCTATTTTGTTAAGTGCCAAACTTCAGCATGATTCAATCAAGTTTTGCTTAATCTGAATTTATTTACTCTTGGTGATGATGATTCATTGAACATGTCTCTAGTCCAGTCTGTTGGACTAATTTATCAGGCATTTTGATGGACTGGTGATTTGTCTTCTCTGAACATTTCATGGTTTATTTATTTGTGTCATCTGGATTGTGTAGAACAAGAACTGCAGTTCTGCTAAGAATTAAACATTCCTCAATGATGCCTTTAGTAACAGGAAACACTCTCTAAATAGGTATTCTTGTTGCAATGGAGCCAAACAACTAAGCCAGGAAAATTTCTCTTATCTACAGATTCAGTTCCCCTAACTAATTCCTGTGTTAACCTCAGTTGATTTGCATCAGAGACACAACCTGGCAAAGACAGAGGGACAGCAGCAGTGAGGTTTCTTTGTGCAGGACATAGGGCTTTCCTGGAGGCTGGCCCAAGAGTGTAGGTCACCCCAAGAAGAAATAAGACACGAGGGGTTTGCTTACATAGCCAAATTAATATGCAAGTGATGTGCAGAGAGACATTCTCACACTAGCTGTCCTCTGGCTCTTACAGATAATGACAGTATGAGACAGGCCAGGCTGGACTTCAGCAGAAGTTGGAACTTTATATACATTCCTAGAACTGTATTAGAATTGCTGTTCTCTGCTGAAATCTGTGTCACCATGACCACGCTGCTGTGGCTATTTGTTAAAGCTAACTTCAGAACAGCTATGAGCGGCTGGTGCGCCTACCTTCAATGCGCGTGCGTTGCTTTGGCCTTCTCTTTTCCAAGGGAATATATCTCCTCAGGTGATTTTCAGAAAGACTTCCAACTCTCTACCTGTGAAGTAATTAAAGAATGAACATGTTGAAGAGGCAAACTGTTTCCTGGAGTGGAAGGTGCTGATTTTCCATAACATGGGTGCGGAGTAAAAATCTTCTCTCTTTCAAAGGGTGCAGTCTGCTTGATCTGGTCTCCCCAGTACAAGAGATACGGACATAGCTGAAGTGGGTCCAGTGAAGGGCCATTGAGATGTTTAAGGGACTGGAGCATCTGACACTTGAGGAGAGGTGGTGAGAGCTGTGGCTGTTTAGCCTGGAGAAGAGAAGGCTCCAGGGGATCTCAGTAATGTGTATAAAACACCTTATTGGGTAAAGGCGTACAAAGAAGATGGAGTAGAAGAGTGGTGCCCAGCAATAGCACTAGAGGCACTGGACACAAGCTGAAACACATTAAATTTCAATAAAACATAAGGAAAAAACTTATTCAATGCAAGGGTGATTAATCCCTGGCACAGCCCCTAGAGATTGTGGAGTCTCCATCCTTGGAGATATTCAAAGCCTGACTGGATTCTATCATGGGCAACCACCTGTAACTGACCTTGCTTTGGGCAGAGCATTGACTAGAGGCTGCCCAGAAGTGCCTGCCAGCCTCAGCCATCCTGCCATTCTGTCAGATTAAATTAAAGAATCTCAAGTCTTTGTTAGTGCACATCTTCCTGACAATTGATAATGGTGAGCAGAGCATTTCTGTGTGTCAAAAAAAGGTTAACTCTCTTGACTCATAGGATCTTTTTGTGAGCAGCCAAATAGTGGATATAAACTAGAGATCAAGCACCATTAATGGAGCAACAGTACTAGAATATGTGTCATAGTAAATGTGTGCACAAGTATGTAGCATGAATATCAGTTGACGGTGTAAGAAGTAGGGATGTGATTCAAATACTAATTAAATGTGCTTTATTTGCTATCCTTCAAGGACTCACGTTCCTGCCATACCACTGAGCTTGATCGATGGTGTCAGGTTTGGGTCCCTTTGCTTATTATTGCTGTTTCATGGTCTACATTGAACTTGACTCAAAGCGTCCCTTAAGAGTTATCTCATTTAGGGATTTTGCCTAGTCATTAGAAACTTTTAAAGTTAGTTAGCCCTACAGAGAAAAACAATCAGTTCATATCTGAGGACAGTGAAATGCATCTGAAATATCCCAAACACATTTGGCATGTTTAAACACATCCTTTCAACTTGTCTTCTTTCACACAGCTTGTGAGTGATGTTAATAATAATATCATTTATTTTGGATGACTGATTCTGCGATTCTTTCTTCTATATCCTGAATGCAATAATTCTGTCCTTGGCATCTTTTCTTCTACAGGGAAATGCATTAGACTTCTTCAGTTATTCTAGATATTTAGAGCTGGAAGACCAAGACCAATTTGTATATAGGTCTACAGTTATTAAACAACCAGAATTACTTTATATCTAATTGCTTTATTAATGCCTCTATGTTGACTTTGATTGAGGTAGGAGATTCTACATTGCCAAGAAGAAGAAATGAATTTGGCCTTTATGCATAGACATATGTATTAGATCATTTGTGAATATGTAAATTGGGAAACCAGCCATATTTAAATGCTAAAAAGTATTTATGTAACACTGCTTTTACTTGCTGGTGTTACTTATCTGAAAATAATTCTACAGGATTCAGTGTAATTGGAAGTACATAAAACCTGTGGAAGATCAGAATGGAGATCTATACTTCCAGTCTTACTTTAGATTCAGAAATCAGCACAGAGACTAAGCACAGTTTCAGGAAGAAGGTACTCAGCTTTCCTAGTCAGTTAGAGATCCACAGTGGGTTATTTGTCCCTAAAATCTATGGTGGCAAACTGACCCTCTTTTAACAATATGGCTTTATTTTTTTTTTATCTGGAGGACAGCCAGTATTGCTGGTATGCCTATAAAATTAACCAAACCTGAAAGAAAAGCTGGAGTGATGGAAGAAGATGTAAACCTGTTTGAAGAGTATCTTTTTCAAGAAAAGAAGACATACTACTGTTTTTCTATGGAATGCACGAATCATGTCTGAAGATATGCAAATGCAAAAACCATCTGACGGTAACAGCGTATCAGTATTAGCAGCTCTGCCAGTGTCTCTCCACTCACTCACTGAACCGTGCTGAGGATGTAGAAGTTCCATTTCTCCTGTTTACCCAGCTGTGCATCAGCTGGTTCCATATGAGGAATTTGTGTTTCCAGTTCGCTTTTGTAAAAACCTAAGAAATTACTTCAAACAGTAGAAAAAAAAAAAAAAAAGCATAATAATTGCCAAGCCAGGCTAAGGAATGCCAGAACTAAAGTTGCCATAATTCAAATCCATTGTGTGCATTATCTTCCAATTTCTAATTGCATGACCGCAGCCTGGTAGGGGTTTTTTTGCTCCCCCCGCCCCACCCGCCACTGCAGAGGATGGACCTGCTGAGGGATGAATCATGGTTACCTCATTGCAGAAACTGTGGAATTTGGAGGGTGATGGTGGAGGATTTCAAGATAGGAAAGGATTGTACTGTGGTTTGGGAAACTGAGTGTTGTCCTGGTATTGGATTTTGTTGCTATTATGGATTTCGTTGTTATTCTCCTGAACATCATTTCTGTGTAATGCTGGGCTAGTCACTTAACTCAAAACTTTTCACAGATGGTAACTGATTTTCTGGAAGCCCTGACAACTGGAATCTGATATGGGATATGCTGAATACTCACTATTATGGGAACTGCTTTGGAGATACATTTTAGATACTGAAAAAAACTGTTCTTAAACATCTCAAATGAAAAACCAAAATCTATGTTTTCCTTTGGCAATTTTGACTGAATGACCATTAGTAAATGTAGAAAGTAATACTTCATTCTCATCTTCAGGAGCCCTGGGAAGATAAACTGTCAGTGTTTGTAGAACACTAGGATTCTGCAGAGGAGAGGACTATGAAATGCCTTTTTGTGGGAATAAGTGGCTGTGTTTCAGGACTGTGTCAGATAACAGGTATTGCATATAGAATAAGAGGATAAGATTTTTCAAATATTGATGCCACTATTTTTGTGTAGTGAATTAGCAAAGAACCATAGCAAAGGTTATGAAAGTTCATTTAATCCACTCCCCTGCCTGAAAGCAGGATCAGCTAGGCCTAATATATTCCTGTTAGATATTTGTCTAAGCTCCAGTGACAGAATTTTCACAATCGCCTTGCATGATTTTCCATTGCTTTACTTTTGTTGACATTAACAAGTCTTTCCCAGTAGCTATTTGACATCTCTTCTTTGCTGCACTACTTGCCCAGTCCTCAGGGGAGAGGCAGAAAGGTTCATCAGTGGGACTGTCCCATAGTACACATGTCAAGGGTGCAGAACCAAGATGATCCCTTTATTTCCAAAGAGATTTAGAAATTGCCCCAGACCAATAGTCTGCAACAGCACAGGCTGAGGGTTTACTGCCTGGAGAGCAGCTTGGAAGAAGAGGACCTGGTGTTCCTGGTGAACCAGGAGCCAGCAATGTGCCATTGCAGCAGAGAAGGCCAACATTCTCCAGGGATGCATTAGGTAAAACATTGCCAGCAGGCTTGGGGAGGTGATCCTTCTCCTCTGCTCAGCACTGGTGAGACATGTCTGGGATGCTGGGTCCAGAGTTGGACTCCCCAGTACAAGAGAGATATGGATATGATGGGGCTGGTTCAGTGAAATTCCATCAAGATGTCTAAGGGACTCAAGCATCTGACATACAAGACTGTCAGGGCTGGTGCTGTTCAACCTGGAGAAGGAGTCCCATCAATATATGTACAAATACCGAAGGGAGGAGTGTGTAAAGAAGATGGGGAAAGACTCTTCTCTGTGGTGCTCACTGACAGGACTAGGGGCACTGGGCACAAGCTGAAACACAGGAAATTCCACTAAAACAGGAGAAAAAAACTTCTTCAGTGCAAGGATGGTCGAGCACTCACACAGGCTGCCCAGAAATATCGTGGAGTCCCGGTCCCTTGAGATATTAAAACTCTGCCGAACACAACCATGGGCAACATCACCGTGTTTTGGGCAGGGGATTGACTAGACAATGTCCAGGGGTGCCAGCCTCAGATATTGTGTGATTTGGTGGCTCTAGGAGCTGTATGCAGAAAGCATGAGCCTGGCATTTACCTCCTGCATATTGAAGACTTAGTGCAACTATTCTTTGCACTAAAATTGGACATGGCTGTTTTACTCATGGACTGTCTGTATAATAGGGGGATTCAAAGTAGAAATATTTAATGTTTGGGTACCTTTTGTTTCTTTATGGTGAGAATTTACCCTTGCTTAGGAGGATCTGGAGTTTGGGTGCCTTCCCAGCTCTCTGCAGTTAGACTTTTTTTTTTTTTTTCATTCTTGTGTAGTTTTTCAAAAACACTGATTACTGCCTAAGTAAAGATATACAGCTTTTTGCCAGGTCTAATGATTCTCTCATGAGTGATATGTTAAAATGCTCCTCACTTTCACTTTTGTCCTTATCTTCCCTAGGCAGCTGGGAAGCCAGTTCCCAATGCTTTATACTTGAAAACATGATTTTCAATACATTTCTTTTCTCCCTCCCTTCAGCCCAGAGCATGAGATCTCATAATGTGTTATAGCTGCTTGTCTGCAGAACAGAGTTATCTAAATTTATCTAAATTTAGAGTAATTTTCCTGTGCGTTCTGGACATTCTCATGGTGCACAAAAGAGGTCTAAAACCTTAAAACAATGGTCTTGTAAGATATTAGTGCTAGATTAACCTACCCCATAGTCACAACTAGACATCAAAATTCCCTTGCCCTTTCCTCTTCACCTTCAGATTGCCTAAATTCCTTAGTCATGCGTATGTCTGTCAGCCAAGTTCCTCTTAATCATCAGCTTCTGGTCTTGTTTCCAGAGCCATCCAAATCCACATTGTGCTGAGCAGTGAGCTTTGAAGTTCACAATCTACTTTGCCACCCTGCTCTTTTCTTCTGTGAAATGTTTCTCATATTCTCTGTGTTTCTTCCGTTTTCCCAACAAAGAGACTAAGTAGACGCCTTCCTCTTGCTGCTAGAACAGTCACTCCTGACCACTGAAGTGTTTTCTCTTGGCGCTGTACACCAGACCTGTGGCCTCCCTCATTCCTCATCCTGTAGTGCAGTAAACCCTTGAGAGGAGTAAAAGCATGAATGGGAGGGCTGGTAACTACTGCTCCTTCTGCTAGTCTCTCTGGTCAGGGAACTCTTCTGGGAGATGGCAGATGTAGGCTCAACTTCAGCCTGGTGAAAGGGGCAGAGATCTCAGGTCTCTCTTTTCATAGAATCATAGAATCATAGAATAGTTTGGGTTGGGACATTAAAGATCATCTAGTTCCAACCATCCTGCCATGGGCAGGGATACCTTCCACGAGATCAGGTTGCTCAAAGCCCCATTCAACCTGACTTTAAACACTTCCAGTGATGAGGCATCCACAACTTCTCTGTGCAACCTGTTCCAGTGTCTCACCACCCTCATAGTGAAGAATTTCTTCCTTATATCTAATCTAAATCTACCCTCTTTCAGCTTAAAGCTATTTCCCCTTGTCCTATCTCTACATGCCTTTGTAAAAAGTCCCCCTCCAGCTTTCTTGTAGACCCCCTTTAGGTACTAGAAGGCTCCTATAAGGTGTCCCCAGAGCCTTCTGTTCTCCACACTGAACAACCCCAATTCTCTCAGCCTGTCTTCATAGGAGTGGTGTTCCAGCCCCTTGATCATCTTCGTGGCTTTCCTCTGGATTCACTCCAACAAGTCCATGTCCTTCTTATGCTGGGGGCCCCAGAGCTGGACACTGTAGTCCAGGTGAGGTCTCATGAGAGCAGAGTAGAGGGGGAGAATCACCTCCCTTGAACTGCTGGCCACACTCCGTTTATGTAGCCCAGGATGCACTTGGCTTTCTGGACTGCAAACACACATTGCTGGCTCGTGTTGAGCTTGTCATCAACCAACAGCCCCAAGTCCTTCTCCTCAGGGCTGCTCTCAATCCGTTCTCCACCCAGCCTGTATTTGTCCTTGAGATTGCCCTGACCCATGTGCAGGACCTTGCACTTGGCCTGATTTAATCTCATGAGCTTTTCACAGGCCAACCTCTTGAGCCTGCCAAGGTCCCTCTGGATGGCATCCCTTCCCTCCAGCATGTCGACCACACCACATAGCTTGGTGTCATTGGCAAACTTACTGAGGGTGCACTCAGTCTCACTGTCCATGTCACTGACAAAGATGTTAAACAACACTCGAGGAATAGTACATTCCCTGAGTTGTGAAGTGCCAAGGTCCCTGATCTGAACCTGACTTTCCTAGGTGGTACCTGCTGGCAGATCACTTACTTTAGTTCCTTGACCTCTCTCTTATTCTTGTGGTTTCATTAGCTATCTCCTGGTTTTGTGACTTTTCTTCCTTCTCAAACAATTGGGCTGCGAGAGCAGTTTAGGGGAGAAAGAGGCTCACCTCTTCTTAGGATTTTACAACAGATGAGATGCATTAGCAGACAAACCCTTTTATCTGGACTGCAGTGATCCTGGCTGCCATTGCCATTTATATCCATTCAGTCTGTCCTCTTAAAGACAATAACCTTTTTCCTAGAGCCCATTCTGTCACGTGTTTTTATGCAATCTAGTCTTAAGGAATTCAGAGAAAGAAATGTCAGATCCCTCCACAGGTAGCCGTTTCACGGGGCAATATGGCTCACCCTGTCAGTGAGTCAGCCTGTATTTCTTCTAGCTTGTTTCTGACCCTTATTCCTCCCCACTCCATAAATCAGTCCTCCTTTTCCTTTGTGGTGTTTACACTGTCCAAACAGATAGAAGTCCCTGGAGTGGTTCCTCACCTCCAGCAGATTGTCTCAACATTAACGCCTGAGCACACTCTGCTCTCTTTGCTCAGCTGTCGTGCAGCCAAACTCATCTCATTGACTTAATTCCTCATAAATCAATAGGTCCAGATACTTACCCTCTTGCTTCCTTTGGGATGAGTCTGTTCCACAAGTTCACAGCCAGTTTGCTGGTCTCTGCCGTTTTTAGGACCTTCTGTCTCCCTCTTTAAGCACATTTCCCCACTTCATGTCTGCACTTGAGGCTGAGCTTCCTCCTGCAGTCTATTGCCTTGTGTCCATCCACTTGGCTGTCGTTTTGTTATTTCCAGCCTGTCTAGGTTTCTTTATGTTTTGTGTCTGTCCCCATTGTTTTACCCAACACCTCTCTAATTCATAGGAGTCATTACATCAAATATAAATTGAATGAATGTGGTGTTTACTGCATCCTTCCAGATCATTAATATACAATAAATAAAACCAGATTTACAGCAGATTTCTAGTCCTCCTTTCCTCCCCTCCCCACACCCAATCCATGCCCCAGATATTCTTCCATCGGCTCTTTATGTTCATGTTTATCTTTTGTTCTTCTTTGTTTATGGACTCACAGACTGTGTTCAATCTCTGTGACAGTGCTCATTTTCCAGCCAACATGCATTCATTTTTCAAGTCATATTTTGTAGCTGAGGCTTTTCTCAGGACTGGCTGCCGCTGCTTCTTCATTCCTTTCATCTGCTGGTTCTGTAAATCAATAAGAAAGGAGTGATCACGCTTTTTTGGCAAGATTTAGTCTTTATTGACTCTCCGGGATGACTTCCGTTGTGGCAATAAGTAAAAATGTCATCATTGGTGATGGGAGATTTGTTCCCTTTTGCACCAGCAATGAAATTCCCCTTTGCTCTTCACCACTTATTGTATTTATTTATCGCATTGTATTTATTAATCCAGTCCCTTAACAACGTAAAATATGGGTCATGATGGCCAGCTGGTTGTTTTTTCATGCTGGCTTTCATCTACCTCCTACCAGAAAATACTTTATCCATCTGCTTAGGAAGGTCTCAGATTTGTAGCAAGAGGAAAGAGATTGCCATCGACAAATTCTGAGAAACAAATTGTTGCTGATTTTGGGGCACAGAGGCAGCAGATCCAACATCCCTCCCACACTGCAGTGGGACCTGTGCTATGACTGCAGCAACACGCTCTCTGAGAGCAGGATCAGGTAACATGAGCTCTTGCCTCTCATCACTTACCACTGGCACTCCACAACATGCTGTGCCATATTTGAGCTGTACAGCTTGGTGCAGAGAAGACACTGAGGGGAATCACTAAGATCTTGCAGGACAGACAGGTACATGGGGATTAGCATCACTGAGACTTGATAAGGTTCTGAGGAGAAACATTGTGTGTGGTTTCCATTTCATTGTTAGGTGTTTTTGTTCATTTCTCTGAAGGCTATCAGTGCAGAGAAATGCAAATAAAAAGCCCATTTCTTTACACAATAAATATATCTCACTGTCTTGCCAGCTTCTTCTTGCTCCTTATCTTAGGTGCAGATTTGAAGCCTCTCAGCACAAAGAAATGATAGAACATTCCTGGTCAACGATCAGTGGTAGTCTCAGCCCATTAGTGGGCTGCCTGCTGGAAATGTTTGGGCAGGCTTTCACAGTATCACAGTATCACAGTATGTTTGGGATTGGAAGCGACCTCAGAAGATCATTTATCCCAATCCCCCTGCTGGAGCAGGAACTCCTAGGTGAGGTCGCACAGGAACATGTCCAGGCGGGTTTTGAATGTCTCCAGAGAAGGAGAGAGGATTTGCAAAGAAGGTTTTCAAGGTGAGTAGGGTACATGGATATTTATGGATCTCGAGTAAGAAAAACTGATAGGTAGTACAGACAAAAGTATGAACTTCCAGACCAAGTGAATCAATGGAGAGATTCAGAAAGTGCAATGTGAGCGGAGATATGGGCCAGTGCCCATGGAGGGTGGATGATATGACATAATGTTTGATCCAGCATTGAGCTGGGTAGGAAGCATGGCCAGTG
The DNA here is from genome assembly GCF_964273445.1 of Streptopelia decaocto. Taxonomy (NCBI): domain Eukaryota; kingdom Metazoa; phylum Chordata; class Aves; order Columbiformes; family Columbidae; genus Streptopelia; species Streptopelia decaocto. The sequence goes on from NC_138655.1 coordinate 23,708,660, forward strand.
ACCATAGTGCAGGCAGGCTGATATCCGGAATTGGTTGGTGCAGGGAGACCATGTTCAGTGACCAAGTGGAGGGTGCAGGACACAGGAAAGGTTTGGTGCCTACAACTCAGTCAGTAAATTAAATGTGTGCAGGCTGAATCTCTGGTGCTGAAGCTAACTTGCACAGGAGGGACCTTAAGTTCACTTAGCTTCCAAAAAAGGATGGCTTGCATGCGAATCCTAACTTGAGCTACATCCCAAATCATGCCTTCAAACTGTTTAGGAGTGTTTGTTGGCGCAGATTCAAGGCATGACAAGGGTTGTTCTTACAACCTCTACAGTTACTGTGTTTGAGTTCAGTGCCTAGGAACAGCCTCTGGTGCTTTTCAATTTAATTACAGAGATGACACTTTTTACAGAGCAAGGAACAAGACAGAGTGTAGGCCAGGGTTCGGAGCAAAGGCCAGTCTTCTGTTGCTCCAGACTCCATTACTCCCAGACACACACGTGCCCCCCAGTCCCCATGGCACACTATGGATCCCCAGTAAAGTCAGACACCAAGCCTACCCAGCAACTAGCCCGAACATCCACTTGTCTCCAGTTGCCTCGTGGGAAGACACTCACAGACACATGTGTGCACTTGCACACACACAAAAATGGGTCTCCCAGTTGACTTTAAGACCCCATGGTCTCTCCAAGAGTTGGCCTGAATCTCCTGGTGGCTCCAGTAGCCAGTTTCTCCAATGGCCAGTTCTTCCAGTTGCCTCACAGACATGCATATACTGAGCCCAGGCTTATGGCCACTTTGATTCTTGTCTCCCAGGCCACATCTACTCACTGGCTAGTCCAGCTTGATATTTGCTAGCAATGACACACTGTTGTATGAACCCTCACTCGCTTGGGTTGCTGGCACCCCAGGCATACAGGTAATTATAATTTGTGGTCCAAGTCAAGTTGCTGGCACTTAGACATCCATATACACCCATGAATGCAGAATAGAGTCCCCTCACCCAGGAAAATCACATGCAGGAAAAAAAAAAAAATCACATTACTTTTAGGGAGCAGATTTTCAGCTTTATTCTCCACCTAAATGTGTAGTAGGCATCAGCATATTATGGTAAAGGGATGGGTGGAGCACTCTGTATTCCAGTGAATGCTTTAGAAGCTAAAAGTGTTAAATGGTATTAAGCTTCTCTAACTCAGTTTGAAGCCAGAGTACAACAGAAGATTAGAAGCCACTAACTAGTCCCTGCTGTCCCTACTCCTCAGTTTTACTGCGTAGTCTCAGCTGCTATGGAGGATCTGGACTTTTCTGTTCACAACTGAAAAATGCTCACAAGGACCATACTCATAAAGGCACAAAGCATCAAATGAATCAAGGCACATAGCCTAAGAGTTCTGTTTAAATGGGTAAAGCCACCCATGGTTTGAATGACATCTGCAAATGTCATTAAAAAGTTAGTCTTCAGCCAACACGGTGATTCTAATGAGAGGGTCCCCAGTGCAGAGACACAGTATTAGTGAGCTGCCAGTGCAATTCCCAGCCCTGTGCACTGTGCTGAAACCACATCTGCAGTAATGACACCAGACTTGGACGACTTGGTGCGGAAAGTTATGGCCAGCTCTGGTCTCTGGAGAGAGAAGGGAAGAATTTAGAGTGACTTTGCACCTGTGAAACAGCATGCTGCTATTACAATGCCCAGCACCAGCCAGTCTTTGCTCCAGGGAGGCTTTCAAAAGCTTTTTGCAACAGCTATGGTCACTGTAAACACAAATGAAGAAAGCAGCTATTAAAAGATTTTTGAAAGGCTCTCTGTTGGTTTCTGCTCTCTCTAGATGCCTTTGGCAAGGTTAAGGATGCAGTGAATGCCAAATGACAAGCTTTGCAGTCCCCAGCACTCCTGAGACCTGAAAGAAATCTGCCAGTAATTGTTTTAAGCTAATGATTCTCTTCAGGTTGATAGGTGCTTATGTGCTGAGGGAGGAGAGGCAGTAGTTACAGAAGTTATGAAAACAAATGGCCTCTGTGTTAAGGAATGGCAAGCTACATGCTCGGTCTAACCCACTTCTACATTTTTTATTTTAAGATCTGTTTGCAAACTCGGAGCCTGGGCTCTGCTGATTAAATAGCCCCTTGCTAGGATTTACTGGGATAAATCCCTGAACTGCAGTAGGGCATTGATATCAGGATACTGCCTCTCATAGTTAAATTAAGGGGGACTTCAATATGTTGCATTTAATGCAAATCACATTGGCTATTAGGTTCTTGGGAACTTCCTTCTCTTGGAAAAACGGAAAAAAATATGATCTTTTTAACAGATGGGAGTTGTGTTTAGTCCCCATCTGTGACTAATCAACTACCCCTCAGAGGTATTAGACTTGGGTTGGGGCTGGAAAATCACCTGTCTCCAGAAAGCCAGCAAGGAGACTTCATTCTGGGGCTGGATTCTGCAAAGGACTTGGATACACTGTTTCTGTTTGTGTGGATCTGCAGGAGCCAGAGCAGAAAATGTGGTTCCTAAACACCCCAGCTAAGTAACTGCCTCATTTTGGAGCCATCTGAGGTCCCTGGGGAAAGGTGCAAGAAAGGCAAATGCCTGCTGGAATTTAGCATTAGGCTCTTAAAACCAGAGGGGATCCCCAACCCTGTTGTGTGGTGCCTTTGCAGAGCATTAACCGTGTGCCTGCCTGGAAAGCGGGTCAGAGGCTGCCAGCTTTGAGCTGTGAAGGTGGGTGAGAGGTAGACCATTGGATTGCCTGTTTGCTGCCTTGGGCAGTGACCCACTGCCACACAATGTGCCACCAAACAGTGCTGCCCCTCAGTGTTGTGTCTCCTGCAGGCTCCTTGCTGGTTCTGCAGGGAAGCCAGAGCCAGCAATGCCAGGCTCTCAGCTGAGATGCTCCCTGCACAGGTCGACTGTCACCTCCTGGGGCAAACCAGTTTGTTTGAAGCAAAAAGCTGGGCTGACTCCTGATGTTGAGTGGGTCTTAAACAGATATGTGTGAATAAAAGTAAGGTCTGAAAGGAGACAGGGGGATCCTCTGTTAGGGGAGTGTTCTTCAGAGTGCTGTACAGAGACTTAAGTTTAGCAGCTCACCCAGAAGAGAACTGCTCCAGGGAAGAGATTCCTCCACCTCTATGAAGCCTAATGACCAGCAGTGCACTGGGTACAAGGTGCTTTGCAGGAGCACCTTTGCCAGAGAGACCAGGTCCTGCCTAAAGGAAGGCATAAGGTTGGGAGGTCTAATTCAATGACAAATCCTGTGCTCATGTGGCCACCTGCCCTCATCTGAGCAGAATGCAGCTTGATGTTAGTAATGGGGATGTACTCGGGCAGCTTCAGAAGACAGAGTGGGAATAGGTGGACCTGCAGGACATCCCACACCAGAAGCTCAGGCAGGCTAGCAAAGGAGCAAAGTGAACTGCAACAGAAACTCCACCTGTTCGTGGTAGCAGTCTAGGGAGGTGACACTGGGGATGCTAGTTGTGTAAGCCAGGGACTGGGATTGACAGCTAGACCTTGGACTGCCCAGCACCTGCTGCAGCAAGTGAGAGGCTCTGTTGTTGTGGTACACATGTGGAAGCAGAGACACAAAAAGTATGAAGTGAATGTGCAAAGATTCAGGTCTTGTCTCTGACCACAGCTTGTCCTCTTCACCTCCTGTACCAACATGAGGAAAATGTGTGATTTCGACCTTCGAGGGTCATTTTCATCTTGCTGGGGAGCTATCAGGAGCTGGCAAGGTGGGCTGAAAAGGACGGATTTGGATTTTCCTCTAACTCTCCCTGCAGGGCTGAGAGGAAAAATTCCTAACAGACTTTTAGTCCCTGGTGGCTGAGGCAGGGATTTCCCAGCAAGTGTCTAATGCATGTTATGTCAAACCTGCAGAGAAAGCCCTCTGCAGCAAACCTGACAGCCTGACATCAGCTGTGGGAGGCCACTGCAGGGACATAAATGGTGGACATGGTTCAAGCATTCATGTGCCTGTGCCATCCACACATTCAAAGGCAGAAGAGATCCAAGTGCTATCTATTGATCACATAAAACGCACACCTGAGAATGGGCATCTGTCCAATCTACCTACATGGCAGGTGATTTGAACCTCAAACACAGCGTTATGTCCAGTCTTGGCAGGCAATATAGAAATAATACCTAGAATTCCAGCTTCCTTTTCAAACAAGGATTCATTTTGTCAGTCTTCTTATTGATAGCCCATCAGTAGAAGTACTAGTCCCATTATTATTTCTAATATAAAATTTTTCATTGTCATTAGCCCATGTATTTGTTCTAAAACAGTAGCACGAGCCCTGAATTTTTTCCATCATGTGCGGGCATTGAAATCATTCTGTAAACACCTCGCCAAATAGGACACAAGCTTCTCTGGGAACCTGCGCATTTTATGTAAGATGAGTATGTGATCATTTTGAACTCAAAGGCTATTTTTATGATGTGGGGGAAAGAAATGCAGTTAGAGCTGAGAGCCTGGATGATTTCAGAGTCATGCTGAGCTTTACTAAGGGAGGTGACCTTTTCCCCTCTCTGGAGCTTGAGTCTTTCAGTGCAGTCGCTGCTACATTTTCTAAGACAGCTTTGCAGAAATATTTGCTATTATCCACCAAGGGAAGAGACATGCATGACATACCTGCAAACAAGAACGCGTTCTTTGCCTGAAGAATTTATACTGATCAGAATGGGAGGTAAAGTCTTGAACACAGTATTATTATTCAATCTGTTGACATGAAACCTGCTTTTTCAGAATCAGCAGGACCTTCGCAAATCTTGTAACAGACAACTGCTGCTTAAAATAAAGTAACAGAGACCAACAAGCTGATTGAAAGCAAGATCAGTAGATTGCCTACGCATTCATGGTTTTCTTTAAAAATTACAAATTGATTACACCCCTCTCTGAGAAATATTCATATCTATTGAAATACTCTGTTCAGCTCTATCTAGCTGTAAGCTTCCAAGTCAAATAAACTAGTAAGTGCATACACATTTATGTTTCTCTTGGTAATCATGACCTTTCCATAGTATTCTGCAGGCAAATGCTCTAGCTGTCAGTGATATAATACAGATGCAAGTTTCTCTGTCAAATAAAGCTGTGCACTAGACATGCAATCTCATTGCTTTTGAAATAAAATCAACATGGAAATATTTTTATTTCTACAGTAACTTAAATTAGCAGAAAAATTGCAACTGACTATAATCCCCAAGCAACTTAATGGTATGCATTTTGGAACTTGCTTCTCTAATAAATTGACTACTACAATCAATATGGTCTGCATCATCATCATGAAAAGAGTGCTTTCTTCCCATCCGTACAATAACGCACATAATCACTTCTGCAGACCAAGAAATTCTTCGGCAAATGTACAAACGAAATATAACAACAGAGGCTCAGAACAAACATCTGAACAATTTATATCAGTGATGTTTTTGATGGTATCTGTCACCTCATTTTAGATTTCATTAAGTGATATGTATCACTGACCAATCAAAACTCACGGTTATCCATTTCAAGAATGTTTCTCTGCCTGTTACACTTGTTAGGAGATGAGGCAAATTTTTAGCAGTGCAGTTCATAGATGCAGGGGATTTTTAAGCCCAGAGGGGGCTGCCAGCTGAGCCCAACCTTCTGTGTATCTCCAGCTTTTCAATTACTTCCCATCCCTTCTGAGTCCAACCATTATTTTTTTACTAAAATTTAGCTTGCAGAAAGACATTCAGACCTGAAAAGGGGGAGATTATGAGAGAATTGTGGAAAATCCATCCCTTCCAATTTTTTTCCCTGTGGTTAATTGTTTTCACTGCTAAGGATCTGTGCTTTATGTCCAATGTGAATTCATTTGGCTTCATCTCCCATCCATGTTTCTTGTTACACTTTTCTCCATGAAAACAAAGTGCCCCTTAAAATTGGCTATTTTTTCCCATTAAGGTGCTTGCAAAATAGTTCTTTGTCCTTTTTTTTTTTTTTTTTAAACCAGATTAACAGGTTAATTCTTTAAGTGTCCCTAGATAAGTCGTTTACTCCAGCTCTCCAATATTTTGGTGTCTCTTCAGCTTCCCAAAGCCTTTTAAAAAACTTGAGAAAGAGAATGCTGATGATACACAATATTGTAGTTTCAGTGCCCATACTCAGTGGGAGGCTTCAGTCAGTTTTGCTCGCCGTCAGTTCCTCTGCAATATTGCACTGTGAATTTCTCTGGGTATTTGTTTACTGGGACCTAATCTTAATCACTCATCCCAGGCCTCCTCTCTGCAAAGATTTGGTCACCATTCCCTGTTCAGCAACATATAATGTAGAATTTACATGTATTAAGAAGTATTTAGATAGAAGGAATGCTGAGTCTCAAGCTTTCATAACTGTCTGGCCTGCACAATTATTTACCTTTCTGTTACCAAATATCTTATTAGCAATGATTTTTTTGCTTCTAGATCACCGGTGAAGATATCAAACACTGCCAGCACCTGGCCTGACAGAGCCTTAATAAAGGCAGCGTGATTTGATAATGGCTGTCACTATGATATGTTGGTTCCTCATCAACTTAGTGTTTACTTTATTGATCTTTTCTAACGCTATCATCAGAATATTGTGTAACACTGGATCGAGTACCTTGCCAATGTGGAAGTGTATTATTTATAAAGATTGCCTTTACCAGCCAAAGATGTGATGAAAAATATAGCGGGGTTATTGGAGAAGAACTGCTCTTTATCTATGTATTGTTGTGAACACATTGAATAAACCTTGATCAGATCTAGAAATTCAAAATGTAACATCCCTCCATTCTGACTGTTCAGCGTGTGTCTCGGCGGTGTGGTCCCAGCTGTGAGCTCCTGGCCACCAGCAGCTCCCAGAGCCTGCTGAGGGCTCTGCCTCTCCCTCCACAGCTCATCTGAGAGCAGCTGCACCCACCATCATGCTCCTGCTGCTCGTCCCACTCCATTTCAGCAGGCTGGAGACATGGTGCCACACGGAGAAGGCTCTTATTTACATTCATTTCAGTTAGAGAAGAGGAAGCAAAATGGGGTTTTAGGCCAGCCTAGGGCTGTCCTCTGAGTGCCTGTGTAGCCCCAGGATGGTATTTTCTCATCTGTGGTTGACTTTCATGAGTGTCCACTGTGAGTCTCTCCTGTGAAATGCCCTCTTCTCCCCAGGAGCCAGGGAGCCTTAGATGGGCTATGATAGCCTCACAAGTGTCCATTTGGTGACCTTCTCCATCCTTCCACAATGATCTGCAATTAGAAAAAATGCATCTGGCTACCTAGGCCAACTTTAGGTTAAATTCAGAGTGTGAGAGCAGCTCTGATAGCACCAGTGGAGCTGGAAGGTGCTGTGCAGCACTTGGCTGGCAATTACAACAAACCCTTGAGTGGCCAAAAAAAACCAGTATGTGGGTTGCAAACCATGTGAAGACCCTTTTCTTCTCTTTGCAACCTCTCCCCCACATTTGATGATTTCTCCTTGATGGCAGGGCTCTGCACTTTTCCTTTGTAACTGAAGAAGCTTATTGCTGGTTTGTGGGTTTCTGAAGAAGTGTCACCCTTTATTGCTCATGTGCAGCAATGATATTAAAAATAAACCAGCCAGTTATCATAGACCAGGAACATGCATATGAATTAGAAACAGACAGTAAGCAATATCTGGGAAAATCCATATCATGAAAAGCTTAGAGTGTTGTAGTCTAGTTCAGTTAGGTTGCAGGTGAAGCTTTTTGAAAATAGGATCAATAAATAGGTTTGTATGAACTGTGAGTGTATTTTTAGTGAAACAAATTTTAACTCAGATTTAACCATTTTCCTGTAGAATTTGCAGCCCAACCCCTGCCATGCTGAGTTACTGTGAGAAAGGCAGGAGAGGAAATTGAGCAGAAATGAGCTATAAACAGAAATGAAACTGACTCCATTATTCTAAGTCCTGAGCCTGAACATAAAATAGCTGCCATTAAAATATGGAGATTTTATACTATAGTCATCTATCTTTCTCTTGGCAAAGTCCAAGGAATTCAAAATATTCACCCCTCATAGAAAGTTCAAAAGTACTAGTGTTGACCGTGAATATTCAGCTTTGAATTCTGTCTTCTGTAGAGGATGCAATACCCTCATGATGACCATACAAGATATTTTTATATATATATGTATATATATATATATACATATATATATAAAGCAATGTGGTATCTCTTCTGAGTGCTCAGCTCTGTGCAGAAGGATTTCGGTGCTGAGAGCTTTTCTTCAACTGGGAATGTGAATGTGAAGGCTGTGGGAGAGGTTTAGAGGGGTCACAACGGCATCTTACCTGATGTCAACACGTCTTAATGGCTCCTCTGCTGAAATAAGCTGTGTACCCATGAGGTGAAGGTTTGTTTTCCTCAACCATAAGACAACCAAGGGAAGTTGCCTACTAATAAAAGTCCCTAGAATAAGGCGCAGTTTGTGACCAGACTGTAATTCTGTGAGTAAACTATGCGTTGCTGCATATTCTGGGTTAGTGGCAAACTTACTCTCTGCCATGGAAAACCTCAACATATGAAATAGTGCTGCCAACACTGATTTTAACATGAGTCTCATCATATTCCTGTTTTTTGATTTATTTTGTTTTTTAGAGCTGCAGAGAAAAGTAATTGAGTGAGAATCTTAGGCTTAAGTTTAAAAAAGGAAGGACAGTAGAGGGAAAACTCGGAATGTGATGCACATGCATCCTAATGCCTCAGAGAAAAATCAGTAGTGAAGAGATTGATTATTCTATAAAAAATATCCTATTTAAACTAATTTCATGATTTCTATTTTGTTGGCTTATCTCCAGGCTGCTTAACACCTTTGGGCAATTCAGAGTCTGCAGCAAGAAGACAAATAGAAAGCAATTGGGGAAGCTGAGTCAGTGAGCTACCTTGTCATGTGCATTCCCACCAGCTCAGGTAAAAGAGCATTCTGGCTGTGTTTGTACACAGTTTTTCAGCTAGCATCTGTGTTTCTGGACACTCAGGGAGCTCCTCATCAGCTGGATGCAGACCAGGGTACGCCTGCTTCAGCTGTGACCCTGGCTGGAGCCAAACCCAGCCAGACCCAGCTCATCTTGAGCTGGCTCTGGTGCACTTGTGGTGTGCTGGGGGCTCACAAAAGACATTGGGGCTTGAAAACTGTGAGATTGGGAAAGAGCTGAGAGAACAGGCTTGGGTTACAGAATCTCTTGGATTTTTCCTTGAGTGTAAAAAGCCAGAGACTCCTTGCAGGCTTGCCTGGCTCTGTGGAACTGCTCCCGTGACAAGGGGAAAGCGAGGCTGCTGGAAAAGCATGTTCCCCATTTTCCACTCAGGAGGCACAGAGACACCGGCTATGGGATCCTTCTTCAGGAAAGAAATGCGGTGAGGGAAAGGGATGGCTACAAACAGGCCTCAGCCAGTTTGGGTAGGGAAATGAACTCATGGCCAGTAATAATATCAAAAGGACAGCAGAAAAATTGCAGCTGTGAGCCTGGAATACAGCACAAACACAAAATAAACCTTAAACGCCCTCAGAGAGAACTGCAGAGGTGCCTCCACCCTCTTAGGTTGTCAGCAAACATCTCAATGGCAAAGCGAGTTGAAGGCATCGAAATGCATTCAAAACTCTGCATCCCTCCAGGCTCATAATGTACACACCTCGTAACTCAAGAAATGCAGGCACCAGCTCAATGGGCAAACAACATTTTTAACCTCAATGGAAGAAAAGAGGCAATTGGGCTAATATATTACTTGGGTTCATTAAATTCTCTCCTCAAATGGTGAGATGAATCACAAACTCATACTCAGATACTTTCCAAGTCAAAGAATAGATTTAAAATTTTCCTTTCACAAACAAAATTAATGGGGCCAAAATTTGATAGTTGTTGCTGGCAAATCTCTTCCAATGAAAATAGGTGTCCTTCACATGCCGAAACCCTGTGCAGAGCCAGAGCCTGTAAGCAGAGTGCCTTGTGCTTCTAAGCATTTCTGAGCAGGGGCTGCGATCACGAAATCTGTAACATAAGGACCATGTTCTGAATTACAACACAGTGAATAATTGGCAGTGACTGACTTGCCTAGTGAATGTTACTGGCCAAGTAGACTTGCTCCAGTCTTCCTAAATGCCTTCAATGTGAGTTGCTCATGCACAGATGTCTGTGCATTGCTCTGGCTTTGCTAGCTCGGTTGGAAGCAATTAATGATGTTAGTGTTTGATGCTCAAAATTCAGGCTGTAGAAGTCTCAGGAGTTCCTTTCCTTCCTCAGAGCGAATGGTTTGTGTTGTTTCAGAGCCCCATTTAAAGGAAGCATTCAAGCATGTGCTGATCGATGGACGGGGCTGAAAGCAGGCTCCCAGGGCAGATGTGCACTAAACTGAGTTCTTCATATTTTTTTTATTTTTATTTTTATTTTTTTCTGTAGCATTTGCTGACACTGACCCACCCTGTCTTGCAAGCCTGCAAGTACACTCATCAGCCAAATTCAGTGCACCAGGCAACTTCCTTACCAAATTTGCCAAAGATTCATGTTCCAAAAATCTTCTCTTTCAGTTCTGAAAAAAAAGGATGTTTATAATCCTCATTGCTGCGGAATAATGGGAAGAATGTCTAAAATATGTCAGTGCTATCTTTAAGTCTTTATTTTTGACAAGTGGAGCTCATTTGAGGCTCTAAATCCTCAGAAGGCCATGGACGGATTCCTGACTCTGGGCTCAAACAAGCTTCGAATCAAGATCTGCATGTCTTGGATCACATCCCTGCTGGATGTGTAACAGCAGTCTCAGGTCCCCCATCAAGAGGGGCCATGCCAGCCACCCTTGCTTCTACTCTCTTTGGCATGATTGGAGGTACGGCCCACACACGTGCTCCAGGGGATGTGGGAATACGTGTTCAAGTACAGCCGCATGATGACCTGCCAACAGGCAGTTTTGCAGAAACAACTGGCCGGTGGTCACCACGGCAGCCAAGTGACTCGTAGATGCATGGACTGCTGAGTCCATCATCCTTCAGAGCTATGTGGACATAGACTATGAGATTAAATGCCAAAATGCCGGGGAAGACAGATGAAGATTTGAGCCCACAGTCTACTGAGAACGTAGCAAAGTGCTTGAGCAAAGCAGCAGTCCAGGAAAGCACTCAGCATGCACTTAACTTTAAGCCTATAAGCAATTCATTTTTGAGTATTCATAACCATAAATAATCAAAAGAAGAAAAGCTGTCCTATATTACATTGATGAGCAGATTCATAAGCCTGCAGTATAATGTTCTGAGGATGGCCATATAGTTTCCTTCTTTATTGAGTGAAATGAGACCTTCCAAAGCTTTAAAAATATCCTGTTGATAATGATTAGACTGATTAGTAGTTACTGAGAAGGGAAGTAAAATAAAAATTGGATCTTTATTCCTTAAAATCCACCAGGTAAACAGTCCCTCTCCTTCGCCAGTGCTCTTACCAGCACCTCCTTGTAATAATGCATACCACAGTTCTGTTAATGTATAATACTGAAAGAAACTCCAGCACTGTGTAGTGTACAATCCGTCCTTGTATATTTAAGCTGTATGAGTCACAGCATTTTGAGATCTCCTTCCATGTAAGTGTGATCTATTTACAAGCATGCGTAGGTTTTCAGAGTTTCACAATAGCTGGCAGAAGAGCATAATTTATCTAAAAACTCTCATTTTGTTCTGGCCTATTTGCTAGTCATGTGAGTATAGCTATTTTCTTCAAAATACAGCATCTGACTCCAAATTCAAAGTAAAATTTTGATCCTGCTCTATCTGAGGTGCTTTGTTTGCAAAAAAACTTTCTCCTGACAGGCCTTTGACATTCAACACTGGGTGTTGTAATGCAGAATAAACGTGAATTTCATCCTTGTGTTTCTTGTAAAATCTGGTATCTTCATGTACTGTGCATATTTCAGAAGTTGAGGACATCCAGGCAAATAAAAGCCACTGGATTGTGCCTAACGCAAAACTGGTACAGAATATAACTTTTACGAGCCTCGCAAGATTAATTTAGGCTCTGAAATCTTTATTATCCTCATTCCTTTGTTGAAAGTAATAACCGAAACCACAAACTACCATCAGAAGAACCACCCAAGCAGCGAGTTGGTCACTGGCAGATCTTTTATATTAGACCACTGGGGCTAAATTCCATTTGTGTTTCTGTGCCTGATGTTCCTATTGACTAGCTCCAGGCAGCTGCCTTCTTACTGCCTTATTTAGGTCCTATGAATCACTCAGAGGCTCCCCCACTGCCATAAGGAGATAGGTGAAATTTAGACTGCAGGTTTTTCTACACCTACTCAAAGAGGAGGACGATTTCAGTGCAGCTGTGCAAGGGTCTAGATCCACACAGCTGCTGACTCCCTCTTCACTGACCTGCTTGGACCTGCCTTTTTTTGCAGGTTCTCCATCTGTGTGTCATAGCAGTGATGTTCTCATGGATAACAAAGCAGGTGGCCTCCCTCTTTGCCTTTTTCTCCTGAATTGTGTTGGACTGTGTGAAGTAATGAGAGAAATTAGGAACAGGGAAATAAAAGGAATTTGTGTTGATTTGTGGAACGTTTTGAAGCATGTTAGAGCATGGCATATGCAAGCTAGGTGCTATTATCATTATCAGTAGCTGGCAATTCAGTACAGAAAATGAATTCAGCAAATGTAGCACTGTGCAGAAAAGTGGAGTTCTCACTTCTGAAGGTTTTACAGATACATTTACATTCACAAGAGATGCCCCTAGAATACAGGTGCCCCATAGACTGAGACTAGCATTAAGTAAAGAAAAGCAAAATAAAAAATAGCAGTTAAACATCACTAGTCATCTCTATATGCAGTAGAGGCTAGGCTGTGTGGTGCAACTCAGATGTGGTCACTAACTATTCACACCAGGTACCTGACTGGACACACTGGGTTCTGTCTACACCCCATTTCTGGGTGCATTTCTGAGTTGTAGTAGGACACAGTAATCATTTGTAGCCAGTTCTTGCCCAGCTACAGAAAGGGAGCACAGCTTGGGAGTATACCTGGACCAAGATGCTCAAAAGCGCTCTCAAGTGCAGGAATTCACATACAACTTGTATAATTCTTTTATTAATAGAAGCAATTTCTGCCCTGGGGTACATGCTCACACGTCACCCTTTGGAGTTTGCTCCTGTGTGTCTGATAACAGAATTTAAAAGCAGCACAAATTTATCAAGTGAGAAACCATGAAGAATCCCTCTCCTGGGGCAGCAGTCTCAAAATCCCATGAAATGGCTCTGTGAAAGCCTCCTGCAGCCAACTTTGCAGATAATTCCTCGCTGTGGTTTCAGGCAAGTAAGAACTGTACAGCTCTCACCCTGTTGAAGTAAATAGCAAATACCTCAATGACTAAGTGCAGCCAAGATTTCACCCAGGAATTTAAGTGCTGTAATGCTATAGCTTCCTTTCCTGACAACTGGGAGAGATGGACAGCAGCTTGTTTGGGCATATTTAAAAACAAACTGTTGAAAGGGACTATAAACGTGTTGCTAAGACCTTTCAGGCATGTTCTTTGTTTGTGCTATAAAACCTGACAGGGAAAAGCAGAAGGATTTTTTTTCTGAAGGTTAATGCTCTTTCCTTCATACCCAGCAACAGTACTGTGCTGTACTGCTAGGAGGAGTCACTCCAGAGAGTACCTCAGTTGTATTTGGCCAGAAATAGGAAGGCTCATTTCACTGCTGCTGTTAGAATTGCTCCCTCCCTTCACACTGTTGAACCATTTGTGCTGAGGAGGACATATTTTGGAATATGCCTCCTCTTGTACAGAGATGTCTTGCTTTTTGAGAGGGATCACCTGTGCCACATGACAGGTATTTACAATTGAGGGTAAAGTGATCCTGAGTCCCCATTCAGGTTCTTCCTGCAAACCACATTTCTAGCTGTTCCACTTGAGCACTTTGTCAGGAGAATGAAACTGTTCCATAGTTTGTTTCACTTTTATTTTTCATGAAATCTCTGGAAAAGTTTATGAGAATGTTTCTCAGACAGGATAGAGCTTACCTGCATACAGACCTTTATAGCTGCTGGTGGTGCTACCTCCTCTGGGTTGTGAAGAAGTGCTTTGGTTAGAGTGGGATGAAGGAAAATTCTCTTCTCATGAGCACAGGCAACCCTGTGGAGTGAGATTTAACCACACGAATTAGGAAAGGATTTTCTGAGACCATCACATTCAAGTGATGCTTAACAGAGGAAACATGCACAGGGCTATAGTGTCCTGGCTCACAATCATGTACTGCAGTCAGTCTTGGAGATGTGCAACCACACATCTGGCTTCTCTAGAGAAATATACCCAGGCCAAACCTCCTCAGGCTCCAGCTTGGTGTGAACATTGTTATATCTGAATCTTGAGCAAAACTGGATAACATACCTTAAATCAGGGGTGTCAAACTCATTTTCACCGGGGAACACAGCAGCCTCGCATTTGCCTTCAAAGGACTGAAGGTAATTTTAGGACTGTATAAATGTAACTGCTCCTACATTTATACAGTCCTAAAATTAACTTTGGCCCTTTGAAGGCAACTGCAAGGCTGATGTGTTCCCCGGTGAAAATGAGTTTGATACCCCCGCTTTATATCTTTTCCTTTGCCACACCACTTTTAAAATAGATCTTACCAGGTAGACACATGCAGACAGATATTTACTGTTGAGGAGAATTTAACACTGAAGGGATGTGTTTCTGTTGGTCAAGTCTGTATATGGATGTGTTCAACAATAAGTTTGAGACGTGATGCAGAGATCAGTCTGAGATTTTCTGTGTCACATGAGATCCAGCTGCATAACATTCAAGTAACCTTCCATCCTTAGACTCTACATTTATGTCTTCCTTGCCCCAGAGACAAAAAAGACTTGAACATGTGAAGGATGTTGGCATGTACACACTAAGATTTAAATCTCATAATCATCTCATAATAAGACTGCATTTATGCCAAAGAAGGGGATGGTCGCCTTTAGGTGGCCCCTTTAGTTTGGACCAGTTCTCCATTTTAGTACAGCAAGTCATTTTAAGGTGAATTTTGTTGTGTTACTAGAGGTGATCCAAAACCAGAGTGTCTGATCTGAGAAAAATTTGTAAAATACCGGCTTGGGCCAAATTGGCCTTAACACATTTTCCCTGTCTTTCCTACTTACATTCAGGAGCTGCAGCAGTCCCACCCTCCCATCTTGCCCTGTTGAGAGAAATGCTGGGCCTTGTCCCAGTCCTCCCAGGACTTGGATCTGCAGCTGGGAATCCGGCAGCTCCACCTGAGGCTCTGTGGGATACCAGCATCCCTGCCCTGACCCGGGGAGCCAAGACCTGCTCAGAGCCAGAGCTTGCAAGCTCCTCACTTTTTGGAGTCCCTGTGTGTCCAGACTCAGGGTGTGCTGCCTGGCGTCCCTCCCCAGCCCTGCGGACCAGGGCTGGATGCCAGAGGTCCTCATGCTGGGCCTACCCTGACAATGAGCAGAAGTCCTGACTGCCAAGAGCCTACAGCAGACCTGGCCGGCTGGGCTGGCCTGGCATCACGGACCCAGACAGAGGCCGTGGTTTTGCATATCCTGCCCAGATTTCAGGCAGGGTTGTGCTTATTTAATTTGGTAAAAGCTTGAATGAACAAGAGGTTTTTCAAACAAAAACATTGCAGGAGTAGAAACAAAAGATTTTTCCATGAAGTACAGTTTTGTCAGGAAAATTCCTTGCCATGTTTCCTATGACCACAGGTAGCCTTTAGAGCTAGCAAGATGATTCTTTTCTGTGAATGCACATAATGTCTTCTGTATGAAGCAATGAGCCCTGCTCACTGGTGTTTTCTATTAGCCACTGCAGCAATCTGCCTTATCCTTCTCACCTCCCACGGATTTCTGAAAGATAAAGTAATCCCATCATGGTGCAGCTTGACCAGTTCAGATCAGATGCCCTTAAAAGCAAGGAGTTTCTCTAAGGAACCTTTCTGATCCTGAAAGATTTGTGATAGAAACCTTTTGTAATAGTGTTAGTCTTCAAGGAAGCAATGTGAAAATTCATGATGGTGGCAATAAGCCACAAGAATCAATATTTTTTAAAAAATATAATTTGCCAGGAGTGCCAGCTGCTGGCCAGACACTGAATTAGCTGCCTTCCTCAAACAGAGATGTCCCCCATCTGCTGAATAAATGCTCTTTTTGTGCACATTTTCACAGCTGAGGTTTGAAGCAAGAGCCTTGTGGTCTGCAGACAGCAGCTCCGCAAAGACAGCCAAAAAGTTTCTTGCTCTGGACTAGACCGACAGGAAGCTAAAGCCCTTGTCAGCTGGAAGCATTCTTTGCCTATCTCACAACATCCCTTCCAATCATATAAAAATCTTTGAAGGAGAACATCTCCCTGCAATCCATCACAGAGTGAATCCACTCAAGCAAGGCATATTTTTGGGAAGGAGCCAGCTTTGCTTGGTGGTCCTGGCTTTTGGCATCCACCATGACTCAGTAGGGAAGAGAGAATAAATAAAGTGCTATTAAGAGGTACAACAATGTTACCAAAATGGGATTGTGCCTTTCCCAATTAGAGTTGTTTTTCCTATCTCCATATGTTGCATATTATAGAGCCCTTTTGTTGGTAAACACATCCATGGGTCCCTGCAGGGGTGCCAGGGCCACTCACCAACAATGAGGAGACTGCAATTGTGCATGAAGTCTGATATTCCATGCAAAGATGTTCTTGTTTCCATGTGCACTCTCCTGTAACACAGAGAGACTCTGGGAAGCTGGAAGCTGCTAGCAGTTAGCACAATGATCCTTCCACAGGTACCTCTCCCTAAAAAAAGGTGGAAGGTTGGGAGTAGGCTTTCCAGTTTTTGTTTCTTTCTATGGCAGATCCACAGTGATAATAAAGCAGTTAAAACATTTCCATTGCTCCCTTCTGTCTGGGAATTTCTGAGAGCTTAGTAAGAACTACAGTAACATCACACTTGTGAGTCAGGCAACGTCATTGCAGTTTGTAGTTCAGATATGAAGAAGCAAAATTATCATTCCCAGCACTTAGACACAGGAGCTGGTAACAGAGTCTTAGCAACTCACTGTGCATCAGCTGAGCCATGTCTGTGTTTCTGCGCTCAGCCCAGGGCAGATCCAACTTGACTGTCTTTCTCTGTGGATCAAGTTAAGTTGTTACCTTGCCTTTAGTGGCAGACTTAAAGGTTATAAACACATGTACAGACAGTTACTGTGGCTTAGCAATTGCGTGATTATCTGCTATATCAAGGTAACTCGCTTTTGTGTCTAAGCTTTGAAATCACCTGGCACATTGTTGGCAGAACAGGCAATAAAACTCCCAAATCCTGGTCCTTAGAGCTGTGCTGGCCTGTCAGTTCATTTAATGATGCAGCAAACCAGGCACGGCTTCGTAACAAAGCTTGAGCACGAATCACAGGAGACTGAATTTTCTAGTGCAGGTACAGTATGGGTTTTGAAATAGGATCTGTTTCTGCGTCCAGCTGTTATTTCACTATCCTTTCCTGGCTAACCTGATGGGCACCGGAAAACTTCTTTGTCATCCCTTTCTCCATTAATTGCTCCAAATGTGTGTGATTCAAGAGTGATGTAAGCCATCATTGCCACCTCACTCTATTTGTCTGTTTCTTTAGCAGGCTCTCATGGTAACCAGCAACTATTGTATTTAAAGAATGCACTGTACCACACCTACTCAGTACAGTGCCTTGCTATGGAAGAGTGTGAGAGAAACAAATAAAGGAAGAAAGAGATGGAGGTAAAAAAAAAATAAAATAAAATAAAATAAAAATGATGGGACCTCACGTCCTTTATCAGAAGAAGGGAAAGATTAGATTTATTTCTGGAGTGACTATGAATACCAGATCAGCTAAGTGCCGTTTAGGAGGTCTTTCTATATAGTCTACCCGGTCCCAGTTATTTTAATTCTGTGTTGCCAGCTGGCCTCTGCAGAAATCTATTCAGGGTTCAATTCTAAACAGTAATGTTTGGGAAAAGTACAATCTAAAACAGACAGATCTGTATGTGTTTAGGTTTTGCTTTCTTTCCACTTTTAAATATTAAAAATTGACTCCAGCTGTGGGTTAAAGTAACGCCCAACCTATAAAGACACTGACAAATAAATCACAATGCAATTTGCTGTGCATTTTCTGAGGTCTAAACACCAGCTCTTGAAAGGAATTTTCCATGATTACATCTTGGGAAGATATCTTCACTACCAACAACTCATTTGACTTTTATACTTCTTAAAAGTCATTGCATTCCACCAGGGCCAAACCCTACAATTACTTCTCTGGCACATATCTCAGGAGTTAACAGAGCTATCTGATGCTACTTAAAACATATGCAAAGCTTCACTATCCCTACCTAGCATGTTGTTAACAAGAATAGCTACCTTGTGCTTTTATAATCCACTTTTTACAAGAGTAAATTGCTAATCGACTGTTCAGCCCCCTCAGCTGATCAATTCTGCATGAGTCCTCTTCTTTGCTGTGTCAGATTTAGGCAGCCTTGCCTGAAGTTACAGCTTTTATTACTGTTCATCTCGAAATCACTGAATAACAGAAGGTTTCCCACTTCATCAGGGTGCAGCCCAGAGAAGTCAGGTTTAGCTCCTGAATTCTGATCCAGCTCACCCTGGCTCATTTTGTGGCCCACAGCAAACATTCCTGCTTGTCCTACATTTCCTCCTCAAAAAGGGATAAATACCTGGTGTTTGAGAAAGGAAGAAGATGGAAATTCCATCCTAAAGGCACTGCACTTTTTTTTTTCTTCAGGGAGTGGACATTAATCCAGAGAGTCCCCTTCATCTTCATAGCCTGTGCAATAATCTAAAATAGGTCTGATGTTGATATCATATTTTTAAAATTATAAATTAACTTAAAATTGAAAAAAGCTGGCTTTGAACGAAAACCCCTTGAACTATCCTATTTCAATTATTTACAAAACATTTAAAAAAGAAAGGTTCTGGCCATTGCCCTGTTCCTGCCAAAAGTTGCAATGTAAACTTATTTTGTGGGGAAAAATAATTAAAGCAAAAATTCCTGACCAGTTATGCTCCGCATGGCATTTCACTGGTGCTTGCTTCAGATCTGCAAGTTGGTCTCCCCTTCAGAGCCGGGCTGTGGAAAGCCTGTCCTCACCAGGGAGGGGATTTAAGAGGTTCCTGCTGTTCCCTGCCTCCAGCTATGCTACCGCTGCCTCTGTGACACTGGCTCAGTGCTTTGTGTAATTTTGTTCTGAACCAGACGAGTGAAAAATAAAAGGGAAAGGCTCTGCTGAAGTATGCTTTTGTTTCTCCCAGGTCAGTTCCCTGATCCAGCCAAAGATTTGCTTTTTCCTAATGAGGCTGGGAAGAAAAATGTTGGTGAAGATGCTTGGAGCCCCCTGCATATGTGCCTGGTCACTGGAGGAAGCCTAAAGTCCAACTGCACTTTTAAAAGACATCACTGGACCCACAAAAAATTGTTCCTGTCCCAACACCTTTGCCCTCCCTGTTCAAACAGCCACACATAGGTTGATTCGTGGGAAGTGTCAGACCATTCTTCATAGCATCAGCCTCCCCAGGTTCAGCTGAATCCTCTTGTTGGGGTTAGTGGACCTTCCTACCCCTGGGAGGAGTGCACTCAGGAGCTCCTCTTCATCTGGAAATCCAAAAGGAAGAAACAAGGACATGTTCTTAAGCTGAATAGAAACTGCAACATAAGAATGAGGTAACCATGAGAGTGACTTAAAGGCCCAAAGTTGTTGCCAACAGCGAGTTGCAAAAAAAATCCAACCAAAGCAAAAAGGTTCCAGTGAGTGCGGCTGATGTAGAAGGTGAAGAAATCCTACCAAAAGGCTGGAAAATAAGAAGTTTTAAACAGACACGCAATGTAATTAATAGTAAGAAGGGGACAGTGTGTTAGGACAAAGCAAGGGGGATATAGATTAAGTTTATTGTGGTCAGTTAGATGTTTCATGTGAGAGTGCTTAATAAAACCTGGAGAGACGAAGAATTACCAAAAGCAATCTCTAACCAGAGGTAACTGACTTTGAATTGTGGCAATATCACAGTTAAGAGAGATAAAAATACTGCCTTTGAAATGGGTGAGGAGTGGAGAAAGGGTTTGGAAATTTATAACTGAGGCAGCTTTGCAAGGATTTATTCAAATAAGTGCATTTATTTAGGAGCACCTAGATGGAAAAAATATGATAAGAAACAGGAACATGGAGTTGTCAGGAACAGATCATGTCAAAGTAATCTACTTTCCCTCTTTGAAAAGAAGTGGAGATCATGGAAAGGGGGAACTAGATGTGATCTATCTGGACTTTGGTAAGATTTTCAACATTTTTCTATATGATGCTTTCATGCAGAAACTTGGCAGTCTGGTCTAGCTGAAACTGCCATGGAGAGAATGCACAAATACTTGGAGAATGTAATTAGAATGGTACTCAAAAAGTAGCTGTCAAGAATTTGCTGACAAACACGAATAGTTGCATGCATGAGGTTTCATAGAAATCTGTCCTGGGCTTGGTATCATTTTGTGTTTTCATGAATGACTTAAATGATGGAAGAGCAAACATGCTTGTGAAATTCACACATGACACCATGCTGGCAGGCTCTTTGGGGGCCAGGAGAAGAATTTAACATGATCTTGATAAATTTAAGAAATGGTCTGAAAGCAATTAGGTGAAATTCAATAAAGACAAGTACAAAGTCCTAGGCTCGGGAAGGGAAAAATCTATCACACAAAGACAAAATAAATGCAGGAATGTCTCCTTCTAAAAATAAGGCAATTTTTGAAGCAGAAAGCACTCAAAATTGCAGTCCAATTTTTGTGAATCCTAAGGGCAACAAGAGTGACAGGTAATAATGGACGCTCCTCTTAGACTTTAGCCTTAACTTTTCACCTACATGAAAGATCACAGAATATCTCACATTTCCATTTCCTAAAAGATGGGGAAGGGGCAATAGACTAATTTTATTCTCCCTTGATCCTAGGACTCCTCCTTACTGTGCTACAGCTATAAGTTAAGGTGTATTTGGAAACCATAGGAGGGAAGAATGAGGAAAAAAATATGCCTTTTGTTTTCTTCATAAATATCAGTATATCAATATCAAGAGCCTCTCTGTTTTCCTGGCTGATAATATCCTGCCTGGCCACATGGAGTTAAATCAAAGCAGGCTGTTAGTGAGAAGCTGGCAGGAAATGAAACAATGTAAAGTCATAAATAAGTATAAATGTGTAAGGTCCCATCACAGAGAATACCAAGAATCCCAGAGAAAGCAATGGGAATCGATCAAGGAGTAAACGGCCCTTTCTGTGGCTCTGAACGGGCACAAGGTTTGCTGCAGGAGGGAGATCTTGTCTCCTGGCCACCACAAGAAACCTTTGTCAAACAACAGCTCTATGAGAGGTTACTCTGCCCCGATCTCAGCGCGGGGTGGTGGGAGAACCACAGACCAAGAGGACACTGGTGTGGAAGGCAACGTGGGCAGGGTTGTGTGGGAAGAGCTGCTGTGGGACCAGCACCCAGCCGGGAGGGACGGGGCTGCCTGTCCCTGTCCCTGCCTGCACAGACAGGAGGCAGGGACTGGGGCTCCCACTCTCTGCTGCTCCTCTGCAGCCCTTCCAGGAGGAAGAGACAAAGCTCTTTTAATGGTGTTCATGATCTTGACTCGCTCAGGCCTGTTTACAAGAAGAGCATTTTACACATCCTTACCTGCACAGAAGGCTAAATTGGCTAAGTTGACACTAACGGAGCTCCTCTGGTCACCATGGGGGTTGGCTCACTGGCGGGGGACGTGGAAGGCTTCCCCCTCAGAGTAGGATGCACTGCCTACACCTTCCTGTGGTCCCCCAGCAGTGCGTGACCTCTGCCTCTGTATGATGGCGCTCCATATCTCCCATAATTAAGAAAAAAAAAAAAAAAAGGCTTTCCAGTGGATATAAGGGGCATAGGCATTTCAGAGACCTTGGGAGTCAAGTGGGTGAAGGACAGATCGTGCATGTCCTCTACAAACTGGCTGAAGAATATGCAGAAAGAAAGGCAGAGATGTTGCGGTGCTGGAAAAACTGAGCAAGTGACAAACCTTTTCCCGCTTAATAAATGAGTAAGCAATAAAAAAAAAAAAGTACAAATTCACTGGTTTAACTCAGAGCCAGCTCTTGCTGTCTTCAGCAGGCAGGCTGCTCCTGGGCACCACAGCCTTCAGTGTCATGCAGTTTTAATGATGTCTCTGCAGGCACACAGACAAATTTTGAGATCAGTGGCCTTATACAGGAGGACACGTGGGTTGCTACTGTCTCCTCTGTAAGCTTTAAGAAATTGGTGGCAATTTTGCAAACAAGCTGAAGATCTCAATATTAATGCGCCACATAGAGCCACTCAGCAAGTAACGCCTGCTCTTCCGAGGACGGCAATGGATTAAAATAAAAGCTTCCATCAAAAGCTCAAACAATCTTAGTGTTAAATCCAACTACTCTGCAAAAAATGGCACTTTTTTTTCCTTGTCATTATGCTGTAATGGCAAAACGGAGATAATATTTTACCTTTTATTAATTTCTCTGGGTTTGATTACATTATCAGTCCCATAAAGGCTACCACCTGCCGCCCAGAGAGAACCAGGCTCATGACAACATGACTGGCTGATATAAATGCATTGTGGCTGTGCGGTCAGAAGCAGCAGTATTAAAACAGTATTTGGTCTCTAAAGAGAGATGCTTTTTGCAGAGGAAACTCATTTCTGTGCAGAGGTGTTTAAATGTAATTCAAGCACTTAGGATTTTGCGGATGGATGATTTTCACGCTGTGTGTGTTTACCTTCTCTCCTGCTGCTGCCAGCTGAAGAAGGAGATCATTACTGCCAACTCTGAAGTATCCAAGTGCCTTTGGAGAGGGAAACATTGTGTGTGTGGCTCCCGTGTTTGCTGCCAGCCTCCCACGGCACCATGCCCTGGCATGGCAGGTGATGGGGACACCTGCACCTGTGGTCGGGCTTTCCTCACTGCCGGTAAGCATTACAGGGCTGGAGCTGAGAAGAACCATAAGATTGTAGCGATGCTTGTAGCCTGGCAAAGAGACACTGTGGATTCATAAGATATATAAAGGGAATACATTTTATTTTTGGTTGTGTGTAGGACAGTACTGCAAAGCAAACACCAACCTTTCTTCTTACAGCATCCTTTTCTATGTCCAGATTTTCTGGGTTTCCACCATAAACACAAATACATTGCCCGTCCTAGCTGCATAATGTAAGAAATCCAACTGTAGGCATCAAGTGGAGCCTATCACTATGGGATTCATTTTCCTAAATTCTCCATCTCAGATCATCTTTGTATTTGAGGAGCATGCCATCCCTGGAGATAGAGCACTTCAGGCTGTTGTGCCTTTGTTTGCCAAATGAAAAGAAGAAAAAGAAGGATAAATTAATCATTGATGCGCTGAGGATGCATTCAGTGATTCACCTAGCCTGGGAGGAGTTTATGAAAAGGCTCTGTTCTACAAATATTTATTGCCACATTACAGTGACATTGTTCTGACAGAAAATGCTGGCTTCTATAAATTAGCTAGAAAAGAGAAAAACGTCCTAAACCAGGCTCTTAACTATAGATTCTCCTCTATATTTTGAGGGGCAAGCAATTACAACAGCTTCTGGTTTTATTTAGTCAGGTGTAAATCAGATGCAGTCAATGGAGTTTTATGTAAGAAAAAATGTCACAAGTGAGACCAAACAGATCAAATAATCCCTTGCTATGCCTGCTGACAGGGTGAGGTCAGTGCTTGCTTTAGCCCTTGCATCATACCAATTGCAAAAATATTATTCATATTATTACCATAATCATCTTTTTCCTCCTGCAAAGTACACCATGTGGCAGGATGCTGAGTACATCAAAGTTATTTTCAGTGCCTCTTTGCTTCTGTGCTCTCCTGTCTCTTCTTCTCTGTCCCTCACTGCACTGTCCTGAGAGTACTTTTTGTCAAGTGTAAATGTGGAATTGTATGTGAAGCTGAAACTTTGTGATTTTGAAGTATCTGCTTTTGCCTGTGGGAAATCATTAAGTACCACTGGTTGGCTAGAGAGCCAGGGGGAATGTCAGTATTTGTTGGTGTATATCTTATAAATCTGAAAGTAACTCAGAGCTGTGAGATTGCTATAGAGGCAAATATTGCTGCTGAGATCTCTGCTCTCTCTTGCTCTGCTCACCCCAGAGTTACCTAGTGCAACTTTCCACTCGTCAGCATG